>NC_086284.1:30631385-30947915 GCF_963924245.1 Chroicocephalus ridibundus
CATGTTTGACATGGTTGTATAGCAAAAATTCAGGTTTAGAACCAGAATTCCTCGGCTTGGGAGTCGTCATAAGATCCTGAAAAGCGCTGTACTCAGCCTTGTGCTGGTTTGTCTAACTATACTTTCAGGCGTACTTTGGAAATCGACTCTGCCTGGAGCTTGTATTGTCTTTGGCTCTGGTTATAACTTCACTGGTGTTAAATGAGGGACTTCCATTGTTTGTGATTAACTTTGTCTCGCCTTTCCTGAAGTCAATTTAAAGGGTCTTTTTTCTGTATTTTACATTTGTAAAAGGATGGCTGGTTTATGTTACAAAAATATTCTGTGAAGAGAAATTTTAGCAGAATCATAAATGTGAAAAGTCCCACCAAAACTTTTAAAGAGCTGTAATAATTCTTTTGGTTTATACAGTATTATATTAGTCTTATTTTTCTCAAATCTATTATTTGACAGAATTTGAAGATATCATGGAAATTTTTCGGGGAGGGAAACACAATGATCTGATGAAGTATGGAAGAACTGGAAGAGTTAGGAAATGGCCCTGATAATAGGTCTGGCACTAGTATGCCTTTCCTCCCTGTGTTCCCGCATCACAAAATCCAGCTTTCTTCTGTTTGAGATTAAAAGACCGTTTTCCTCTCTTATTGCCACTAAATAATAACCATAAAAATTGTTGACAGCAGGCATCAAAAGTTGAGAATTTTTCTTCTTTGTGTTTAGGTTGATGGTGAAAACCCAGCTCCTGCTGCTGCTGCAGTGATACAATGAGCAGTTGGAGAGAGAGAGAGAAGGAGCTGTGCCAGTACGACTGCAGAATGTTAGTGGATTCTGACGGTGCTGGGGGCACAGCAGTCCTTTCTCTGGCAGCATGCGGGTGGCCATCAAATGGAGCACTTTAACGGGGCAGTGGAAAATATTAAATCCTGCAGTCATCCTAGTAGCGCTGTGGAGACTGTGTTTCAGTGATTCTGGCAGGAGCACTAAACTCCAGCTGGGTAAAATTCAGTCCATGTGCAGTACATAGTGTTCAGATTTAAATACAGTATACCAAACTGTACATCTCAGTAGTGAATTTCAGCCACTGTTCCTACTGCTGGAAGGTAAATGCTGGGGAGTATTCACAAAGGCTCGCATGATCTTTTTGAGGCTAATCTCTGCAGGCTGTTTCTGAAGGTAATGAAAGTGAGAGTCCTCCAGAGAGAGATTCAGAGAAGCTAAATGAATCTTCAGTTCTAAATTGCCCTCTGGAGGAGCCTTTCTCTCTTTACTGGCCAGAGAAAGCCATCAAGGCCTTATCCTCTAGGGACTAACGTTAACCTTTGTGAATACCTTCCCCAACAGGCACTTCCCCCTCCTATCAATATTATATGTTATAGCATTGTACTACCGACTCGCTGTTGTTTGATCTTGATGATACGTGATACAAAGCTCCCAGGGACTTGTTCAAAACCAAAATTACAAGAACTTGTTTGCTTGAAAACAAACCTGCTTTTTTATGTAATACCTTTTGTTGAATGCATATTATTATTTTTTTTCTTTTTACAGCAGGTTCAGCAGCCTTGGTGGGAGTGTGGGGAAGGCTTGTTGCTCTTTACAGAGAGCTTTGTAAGGTTAAAATTAGTTCTGTCTACAAACAAGATGTGTGAATTGAAGAAAACAAAAGATTCTACTATTTCATTTTTTCACAGTATAGAATTTCAGGGAGATACAGAATATCTCCCTGGAAAGGTTAAGAGTTCCTGCAAAGCAGATTTTAAGGGGTTTGGAATGCAAAGAAATAGCCACTAATAGAGGGACCAGGTGCAGGTGTTCCTGTTGATTACTATGAAGAAAATCCTGAGGCTGTGAGTGTCAGTGTCTTTCACTGATGAGAAATACCAGATGTTGCATGTAAGAACTATACCAACCTTAGAGGTTTTTGATCATTTTAATGGAGTAAATTGCTCTTTGATTTTGAACAATAGATCAAGTTTGTCCTACAATCAAGTTCTATTTGTAGGCTTTGAAAGTAATCTTCATGTGGTGGGCGCGAGAACATCACTATCCACAATCCCTTTCACTGCTCTTGAGATTCATCTGTCGTATCAGTTCTTCATGCTTTAAAAGATTGAGGTTTGGTTTTATATGTGATTTCAGGTCTAATTACAGGAGTGAATAAAGGAGCAAATTTTGAATTCTAATTAATTGCGTACAGGGTTCTTCATCATTTTCCCTGATAATTTGCCCCTATTTGTTTGCAAAAGAAACCTTTGCAGTACGGTAAACAGAAGTGCGGTACCCATTTCCTGATTACTTACCAAAACGAGATCAAAGGTGTAGTCATTTAAGTGGTTGTCATATCTTCTGATAACATAGACTTGATTTTATGTCCTGGAACAAAATAATTTTTAAAGGCTGTTTCAAAGTATCATTGACTATTAGCCAATTACTAAAAGCCAATGAAAAAAGCGATGAGGTTGTTCGCGGTCTGTCTTGAGGAATGAACAGTGAGAATTCTGTAAACTTACAGTATTGACTGCGCAAACTAAGCAAATAACAGTCAGAAGGCTGCCCTGCAAGCGTAGCTTAAATGGTGCTTGTAGCCACTCAAATGTGTCTGCTGCTAATTTAATTTTCTGTTTCTTGACATTTTTGTTGTGTAGAGCTAGGCAAAAGAGCTATTTCAAAGCTCTGTCACCAAAGTGTGTTAATTTCTTGCCCCAAATTCATTGCTTTTACCTGACTGTTCGGGTTACTGTTACTGTCGCATGGTTATGTTAAACACATTCTTACAGCTGCTACAATTTCAGTAGAAGCACTCAGCGTTGAACTGACTGATCTGTTCAGGTTAGTGACTTCCAGAAAAGTGACTTCCAATTGACTCTGGAGTCAATTGAGACACCTTTTGATGTTGCCCGCTTGTAAGTTACCAACGCTTTAGTTGATAATTCTTTAGAGAGCATTAAAATAAAATTTAGGAAATGTGGTCTGCTGCTCTTAATATACGTGGCATAGAACCACATCACAGGAAAAATGCTGCTGAAATGAAGGAGGCGGCTGTTGCAGTGGAAGGGACTGATCCTAACGACTAGACAGTTCTGCATGTGGGACCAGATTCATTCCTCAAATCTGACTTGCAGGGGTTTTTTTGCTAATCTTGTGAATTCCTTATGAAAGTATTTTTTTTTTCTGTGCTGTCTGTATGGCTTCTTGCCTGATGAGGAGGGAATCCAGAACTATGTCTGAGTCAACAACCCAGTGCCTTGAACCAGGCAGAGGAGGATTTCAGCCCTTGTTCTGGGAATGGTGTCTGTATTGTACATCCAACAGCCAGCAGTTAAAACAAGGAAGAGGTCATGAGTAGACGGAGAACACTGGCCGCCTAAGACAAATCCAGAGAGAGTTCAGAATCCAGAGAATTCCAAATACTGATGTGTATCTGTGTTTGCTCATTTTTCTCTCTGGTGGTACACGCCCTTCTTTACAGTTGGCTATGTATGTGTGCAGACTGCCTTCAGGTCAGGATAGCATGTAGCCTACTGTTTTCAGTATTCTCCTGCGAAATGAGAGAGAAGTTGATCTTCAGGATAAGGAGAAAACGGGATCTTCATCTTAATACTGTAGGTGAGCCCAGGCAGCCAAACTCCTAGGAGGTAGGGGGAATGCCCTAACTCCAAACCAGCAACATCAGAGTGAGATCTTTGTGATTAGTAGAGTTTTGGAGGGCTTACAGTACAAAAGGAGGGCATTGGTAAGCTGGAGCAAGTCCAATAGAGGACTACCAGGGTAGTTATGGAACTGAAGCCTGTAATGTAGGAGGAAAGAGTGACAGAGCTGGCTTTATTCAGCCTGAAGCAGAGAAAGGTTAGGAGGAATCTTTCAAACATTTAGGGGGTGGTTGAAGATGAAGAAAAAATTGAGTCAGAGGTGGACAGTGAAAACAGTGGACATGGATTGTGACATGGAAATGTCTGATTATTTATAAGGAATAAAGTATTCAGAGTGCTTGGACACTGGAACTGATTCCTAAGAGAGGCTGTGGACTCTCCATCTGTGGTGATACTCAAAAGGTGATTGGACAAGGTCTTGAGAACTGATGTAACTGAGGCTGCTCCAGATCTGAGTGGGCCTTGAACCAGATAAATCCCAGAGATCCTTTCCAACCTAAGCTAGTCTCTGGCCATTTCTTTCCTTAATCCCCCTCTCCTAAGTTTTTCTTGATAGAGAAAGAGCTACATCTTGCTTTACCTTAGGTATCTGCCCAGATAGTGGCGACATGGCAGAGCCACAGCTCTTTCTGCTTGACCACTTTTTGCCCTCCGCACACCTGTACTTTCTCAGAACATCTGTGAAGGGTTGCAGGCTTTGACCTTCTGCTGGAATGGCAGTAAATGTTTGACCAGAAGGAACAGTCAAAATCTTGGTAACCACTACTGTTGTGTCGAAGCTGTGTTGCTGTGACAGTTGCATGAGAAGTTTGGAGTCTGATGGATGAAACATAGATGCTCGTGTATTCATTATGATATTAACATCAGCCATTTTGTAAATTACATTTTTTTATGTTTAAATCGAAAACAAAAAGATGATGTTAGATGTAGCTATTCAGCTAACGTTTATTGCAGTAGCTTTCTAAACCACATTTTCCTCACGTGGGCGGGGGAGGGAATGTAAATAGCATTACTGTAATAAAATGTGGTCAGAGGATCCATGTTGCTTGAAAAATTAACATCTTTCAATTCATTTTTACATTGACGTTTCCCATTAGCAGTAGTGATTTAGCAGTAGAGACCCGTTAACTTGTGACAGGGTTCTGTTCTATTGCTATGGGCTCTTGAGTAGGATACAAATAATACTGGCTAACAATAACAGCAGCCAGGCATCTTTACCCCAGCGTGAATAGTGAAAGATCGTACAAGCACTCAATGTCAATAAGCACCACCCATGCAGAGCAGGTTATTAGTACATGAACAAGGGCGCAGCACGTCTTGCCAACTGTACAGTAGTCGATGTTATCCATTATAGGTGACAATGAAATCAAAATGGTCCAATTATTATGTCAGATTCATTTAATTCCCATTCTTGACTAAATAGCATTCCAGATGAATACGTCTGTAGCACAAAGTAATACGAGTGTCCAGAGTGAGCTCAGGAACCGATTATTCATAGAATCATAGAATCCTCATGGTTGAAAGGGACCTTTGAGATCATCAAGTCCAACCATACACACATAAAAAAAAACCCCTACAATCTCTGCCACTAGAGCATGCCCTGAAGTGCCAAACCTAGATGTTTCTTAAACACCTCTAGGGATGGTGGCTCAACCACCTCCCTGGGCAGGCTGTTCCAGTGCCTGACCACTCTTTCAGTAAAGTAATTCTTCCTGATATCTAATCTAAACCTCCCCTGCCACAACTTCAGACCATTTCCTCTGGTCCTGTCATTATTCACGTGGGAGAAGAGGCCAACACCCACCTCTCTCCAACCTCCTTTCAGGTAGTTGTAGAGGGCAATGAGGTCTCCCCTCAGCCTCCTCTTCTCCAAGCTAAACATGCCCAGCTCCCTCAGCCTCTCCTCATATGACCTGGTCTCCAGACCCCTCACCAGCCTGGTAGCTCTCCTCTGGACACGCTCCAGCACTTCAATGTCCCTCTTGTACAGAGGGGCCCAGAACTGAACACAGGACTCGAGGTGAGGCCTCACCAGTGCCGAGTACAGAGGCACCATCACTTCCCTGCTCCTGCTGGCCACGCTACTCCTGATACAAGCCAGAATGCTGTTGGCCTTCTTGGCCACCTGGGCACACTGCTGGCTCATGTTAAGCTGGCCGGCCACCAGCACCCCCGGGTCCTTTTCTGCTGGGCAGCTTTCCAGCCACTCTTCCCCAAGCCTGTAGCGTTGCTTGGGGTTGTCGTGACCAAAATGCAGGCTCTGTTTTGAACAACTCCAACTCTCTCCAGGACAGACCTGTTCCAGAGAGGGATTGCAGGACAGTCAGTGCCATGTGGCCTCAGATCCAGGAATCTGTCATTTAAAAGCTGGTCTGAAGTTTACACATTTCGTTTCTATTTGTAATCTTGTAGCCATAGAAACTTAGGATGGAGATCTTCCATTAATTTTCAGCCTTTGGAGTCAGGGATGGCTGAAGATTGAAGCACCATATCTAAACATCTGCAAATGACATGACAGAGGAAAGCAATGTTAACCATGTGCTTTTGTGAACTAGTCTGTGACTTTTGAATTTCTTCTGCCCTACTGACATGCCAGAGGAACTTAATAACGCCAGAAAAATTTGCAGCCACGGTAGATGTTTAGGGGGGGTTTACAAAAAAAAATGACTAGGGGATCTTAAAAATGAGAGCACTTGGGTATTGCAGGGACTGATGTGACTTGACATCCCATTTCCTTGTTGTGATTCTCTCCAAACTTCCATTGGTGACCACTGCCCTGTGGTTATTCCATTGCCCTGATTCCAAATGCTTCCAAATACAAGCTGAAGAGGCAACTCATCTCCAGGCATCTCTTAAAAAAACCCATTCTCTACATCTTTCAGTTCTGACCATTTAGGACTGTCCTGAATGAGATGATCAGTCATCTGTCTGATATCAGCTATACTTTCCGTAGGAGACATCATGTCTTTTTTCATAAAAGTAGCGTAGACTGTTTTGTTTCTAAATGATTAAAGTAATGCAGTTTACACTGGGAAGCCTGCAGTTAAGGAAACATAGCAAATACATGAAGTGTCTTGGGCCCTTCTCTAAAAATAGTTATCAGGAAGTTTTAGCTCTGAAATAAAATGAGAAGAAAACCTGTAACTTTACCACTTTATACTGGAAGTGGCAGCTATCAATGTAAAGTCTGCATTTACTCTGTGATTCTGTGATTAATTTTTTCATATTGTGCTTTAAATGTAAATTTTACATTCAGTTTGAACAGTGAGATCACCTGGAAAACAAAGCTTTTTTAAATTGCTGCTGCGATATGCTTGTATGGCTTAATGACCTCAAATTAGAATGGCAAGGAAAGGTTGTAACAGCTTCGAGCGTTCATCACAAAATCGAGATGTTTGTAAGATGTTTTAACTCAAGGGTTTGTCTAGTTAGTGGAAATGATTTTAATGAAACCTGTGACAGCTTTTTTTCTGAAGATTTGACATTTGATGGTGATAAATGCAAAATAAATTCCTGCTCACTAGTGCCCAAATATTAGTTTTAGTAATGCATCCCTGGTAAGAGTGAGGGATATTACTGCATACTAAACCTTCTGTGTTGTACTGCAATTCGTGTTCCAGTGCAAAAGCTAAATGAAGACAGCTAACTTCCATTATCCAATGATGGTGAACTGAAACATTCATTCTGTCCAAAGAAAGAACAACATACTGTGTGGCAGCAAATAAGTAGTTATGATATCAATAATACATGTTTAAGTTCATGTGAACTTTTAGTATTAAAAAACAAAATCTACAGCTTTTCTGGCAAATTGTTAGAGGTCTAAGGTTGAAAAAAGGCTGAATAAAATCGATCCGATTTAGCTATTGGTCCTGCAATAGTTAAAGAATAAGGCAAGGATAAGTCTAACTGTACTAGAAAGTGTTTCTGCAAACATGTTGTTCATCTTTTAAAGAACTGATTCTGCAGCCTCTGGAGGTTTTCCAGTCCGGTGTTTAACTATACTTATATTTAGAAAGTTTTTGCCAAACTCCATTTTAATTTGTGAAAATTAAGCCTGCTTCTTCCTCTCTTTCCAGTCTCTATTTAGAACAGCTGATGGAACCAACGACTGCAGGCACCTATTTCTACAGGGTATAGGAAAAGCCTAGTCAATAAATTTAGGCTAAGTGGGCTACTAGCACAGGTAGGATGGATACCAGTCAGGGAGGCTTTTACAAAAAACAAACATGTCCTAAATGCATCTAATGAACAGCGCAGATGTGGGAGATGATGCTTCCTGTTCTCTGCAGACCATTGGTTTTATTAGCTTCCTAGCTACCCACAGTATTGCTGGTCATAAACTTAGGCAGCTTAAAAAGCTGTTTGAAACTAAGCTGAAAAAAACACCTGTAGATTCTGCTTTAATTAACTCCTGTCAGAGGTATTCAGGCAATAAATGAATTTGGAATCTTATAAATAGCTCTGTCAATTCAATTAATTTCTTGCATCATACATTTAAAGATGTTCATCTTTCTTCACTAAGGTGCTTTTTTTCACTTTAGTTAATGCTGCCATTTTCACACTTCATTTTTTTTTCTCAGAATTCTCTTCCCATCTGCCTTTTTATAATTTCCTTCTTCCTTTGTTTTAATCCAATTCAGATTGTCTGTCGTTAGCTTGAGCTTTGTTCTGTCGCAGCTTCTTCAATTCCATTTTTCCCTTCTTCTTTTCATGAAACCTTTCCACAGTTTTAATTTCTGTCATTTAATGTAGCACAATTAAAGTGGTCCATTCTTCCTGGCTTGTTCTGAATTGCTGAACAACCCTCCTACCTGTTTTGCTTTCTTAATCCCCAGTCTAGCTGATGCTTTCACGGTATTTTTTTTTTCTCATTCTGGCCCCAGGGCTAATTTGGTGTGCAAAGAGGTGCTGGAATGTTAATGTATATAGCTGAAAAAGTCTCCTCTACACCAAATACAGGTTCACTGAAAAAGAAAAAAAAAATCCTACATGCAGAGCACAGGCTCCAGTATTCTGGAAACACGTCAGTCTGGACAACTCAATCATGAGATTAGCATTGTCCTTTTCCTTTGATGCTTGCTGCTTTTTCATATTCTCCACATCGCTTCAGTCGAACTTAAGTTTGGTTTACTCAGAAGATTCAGAGCTGAAAGGCAGTTTTGTGAGGTAGGAACGTAGTTTGAGGCAGAAGAGCTTCCCTTTGAGCATCTGGTAAATGGCTTAACCCAAAATGAGCTTTCCGTCCCGTTGCTGGATGGCTTACTGCTTGCTTTCTGGAGAATCCTATTGTTTCAGGCCATTGATTACCCACTGCTCATGTTACACCAGAGGTTCTTTTCACATCCATAATGAAGCGTACTTTCTTTTTTCTGAAAAATATATGTATTTTATCAGCTACATCTGTTTACTGCTTATAAAAGTCCAAGGACGGACTGTCTCCTTGAGCTGGGTGAGCTTTGGATCAGGCATTTATATGCTATAGAGCAAGAGTGATGCAGATAGTTGACAGCGAGACAAGGAATCTCTTTTGGCCAGAGCACTAACACTTGGGTGATTCAAGAATTCTCTGATTTTTGAATCTGCTTTCGAGCTACTTTGAGCAGGCCATAAACTGGCAAACCAAAGCTACTTTGAGTGACTTTGAGTAAGCTATAAACTGCTTTTGTGCCTTATTTTCCCTATATAGTTTTCTTGTTGTTCTTTATTTTTAACTTTTTGGTCTGGTTATCTTCTCTTTTTTCTTTTGATTTTTTTTTTCTGGAATAGTTCTTAAGATGTACTTTAATCTCATTATCCTACAAATCTACCATAAACTATTATTTCCTTGCTAACTACAGCAGCTGATAATCAGTACGGCCAGCTCTCATGCAGAGTGATGAGAAAGACAATAAACAGCACGAGAAACAGTTTCAGGCATTTTAAAATAAGCCTAACTGCAGCAAGAGACTATAAAAATTACATTGGTTGAGGAATTAGTTCAGGTAAAAAGAAAAAAAAATACTCTTTACTCAATTAAGTAACAGGATTTTTTGTTAATGGAGGCTATGAAAAAAGCTCTTCTCAAGCACTGAGGGTCTTCTCTTGGGAGATGCAGAGAACTCTCCTCTTCCAGGGAGGGAGGGTGGCTCACATGAATGTTTTTGATTGTAAATGGGACACGGGCTGGGTAAAATGAGCTGACCTAGGAAAAAGGAGGAGGTGAAAAACAAGGGGGCTCATCTTCCAAGTGTCTGCGTGACTTGAAATAGGATACTGGTATCGCTGAGCACACGCCCATGAACTCCTGACATTCTTGCTACTGTGCCCCCACCCCCATACCCTGCCTTTTCTCCTGCTAATTAGCATCTCTGTATACTAATTGCTGAGTAAAGTTCCACAGATCTTGAACAAGGGGGACAGAATCTGGTAGATTGGCACCATCCCACCTCAAATACAGTGCGAATCTGCCTTTCCTTCAGAACTGCAGAAGCTAATTCAGGGTTTGTATTGTCGGAGGGTACAGCCCATGCATTTCATCCAGCGTGCACCTTGCAGGGGCGCACAAATTGCTGGATTCTTGCTATGTTTGATCTTGCCACTTTGCAGCACACTCACGTTATTATTGTTAAACAAAACACTTTGCAGAGCTGTGCAGTTTGTTGAATAGCAGCATTCCTGTTATTAGTGGGTTGTGGAAAGCAGCCTGTGATGGTATTAACTTTTAGCTTTGTGGCTTACTGGCTCAAACTGAGAGTGAGTGAGTGGTTGCAGGAAACTCCCTAGCAATTAAACTGTCTGCCACTAAGAAATGCTAACTTAACCTTTTGATCCAACTTACAGGAAAGTGAATTAATACACGAGTCTTCTCTTTACGTATGGTTGCTTTCAATCTGCTGCACTTGGAATACCTGCCCTTGTCTCACAGAATCATAAAATCTTCGTGGTTGGAAAGGACCTTTGAGATCATCGAGTCCAACCATACCCACACCAAAAACAACAAACACCACAAACCACCACAGACAGCCAACCTACAATCTCTGCCATGCATCATGCATAAACCAACGCAAGGTGGGATAAGGAAAGAGAGAGGAGACATTAGAGCTGATTCTTTTCCAACTCTATTCCTTTCATCTCTAATATTCCCAATGCAGGTCCCTTCTGCGCATCACAGAGGAAGGACTGTAAACTGTAAAACTTCCTCCTGACCTCCAAGAGAACATGTGCTTCCCCAGAAAATGGGGTAAATGTGATATAAGGGCTCTCTGACTCCAAAGATACGAGAACACTGGAAAATTTCCTCTGTTCTTTCTTGGCATGTTTCCCTTCAAGGACTGAATTGAGCTACAGCCAGACACTTTTTTTCTGGAAATGAGAGATAGATTATTTTGGCAAAATGTCTATTGCCAGTAGTGGAAGCCCTAGGAACTTGTTATATCAGTAGATAGAATTGTAAAAAGTAGGTAATAATATCAAGTAGGAGAGTCTGCAATAATGGAAGCATAGATGTAATTTATATACAGGTGAGAAATCAAACAGAACAGGATATGTATAAAGCCAATATAAATTGCCTTTCTGGTGCAATATGTACATCAGCCAACACAACTACAGTAATATCCAGTTTCTAATTCCTCAGCATTTCTGTCAGCTCATACATTCTTAAGGTAAGATTTGGGAGCAGTCTTGGTTTTGATATTTTTATTTTTTTTCATCAGAAAAAGCACAAAGTTGATGAAATGGAAAGATCCTTTTTAAAAAGTCTCATGATAGGGGGGAAAAAATAAAATCACCTCACAGAATGAAATGCTTCAAATGGCAAAAGCTGCTGTGTCTGCACTCATGTATGTAAGGTATGGCATGTTATTGTAAGATGGAAAGTAGTTGAAGAAGAACTTCCTTTATTTCTCTGGAAATATTAGGATTATATTTATACAGATCTATGACTCCAGAAGGGGGTAAAAGTGCATTTCTACATTCCTAAGAAAAAACAAGACAGAAGAATTTAGTTAATCAAACTTCATTGATTTATTAGGTCTACTTTCTGAGCACAGTCCTTCATGTAGCAGAGGGCAGGTGAGAGTTTAAACGAATGCTTCATGCTGGAGCTCTCTGTGAAGGAAAATGCCTTAAATGGTTACAGATTCAGTACACCTCTGCTGCTTCATTTGTCTCATAAAAACATAAATTTTACATTTTGACACTATGTAAAATAACAGTTCTAAGCAAGTCAGACATAGCAAAAGTTACAAAATGTGCATATGTAAGGACCAGGCAAAACTTTCTGATACAGTGTTATTAGTTATAGCTGCCTGGGAAATGTGATTTCTGTCTAGAAATCCAAAATAATGTAATTCTGTTTACAGAAATTAATTCCTGAAGTTGCTAAAAGCACAGGGCTCACTTTGGACTCTTGCTGGAAAAAGCATTAAACATGGAGAAGAGTTTCTTAAAGCTGTGGAAGGGAGCTCTCTGCCAGCATCCATAGGCAACAGGGTGACATCATTGTTTGGCCAAGGCTTTGTCTTATACGTCTGCTATGTGACAGTCCATGAGATAAGTGATGGGCAAACTTCTTCTGTCACATTTGTTAGGTTACATGCTGCATTCATGCAGGCCATGAGACCTCCCCACTGTCATTCCCTTCTGAGGAATTGCCATAAACAGATCAGTCTGACCCAGATATATAGTGGAATCCAGACAGAAATAGAGAAAGCAAGGAAAAAGCAAGTGCTCTGTTTGTGATAGGATTTCATCCAGGATGGCAAAGATTTAGGATGAGGAACAGGAGCAAGGAATAAGAATGATTCTTCTCCATTGTCCTCAAGAGTGGGCCTGAATGACTAGCTTAGGTACAAGTATCTCCACTTTGGGGAATGTGAATCCCACCCTTTTTGAATACATTACTTTTTTTTTCCACTACACCCATTTCTTTCAAACAAAAATGTGTTTACAAGGTTATCATGCATTCATCAAAGTGTACAGATTTTAAAAAACAAGAACAACAAAACCCACCACGATGTGACTTGTTTGAATGCCTGCATTTGGGTGTGGAAGACTGGATTTAGGGGATTTACGAAGTCACTGGTGAAGGGCTAATGAAAAAGGTATTGTCTCAGGACACGATCTGATAAAAGACGGACATAACCACACTAGTCTGGGCATCTGACCCCAGGGCAGATTTCGGGCTCCTGTTTCCTGTACAAGACATGCGTTGTAGAAAAGAGAAAGATGTGAATTTAGCAGTCCATCACAAAACGTTTGGATCATGGACCATCATATAAGGAAAGAAATGTTATCTAGCATGTAGCATCTGGCAATCTGGAATTAATAGAGGACACTGCTGAGACCTTGCCTACAAATGCTCCCTGCAGCAGCAGGTTTTAGCAGTTGTAGAAGATGAATCTTAAGGGGAAGAATATAAAGACATCTGTTAAAATAATAAGGGAATTGGTTAGCTTGTTTTATGAAAGGAAATGTTAAAAGCTGGGTTTGTTCATTCTTGCAAAATGAAGGCTAAGAGTGGATATAATTTCTTTTTATAAATACATGGATATAATTTCTTTTTATAAATACATGGAAGTGACAAATACCAGGGAGGAAATAGCTCTTTAAGCTGTACATCAGTATTGGTACAAGAACAAATGGATACAAAATTGCCATGAATAAATGTAGGTTAGAATTCAGAGATGTCTTCTAATCTCCAGAGGAATGAGAAGGTCTGGGACAACCGCGTAGGACAGGAACCTAAGTAGCTGGAGCTCTGAGTTAGATCTGCCTAGATGTTCTTGTACTGGGACCTATCCAAGTAAGACTGAAAAGCTTTTAAACTCAAAAGGCTAGAATAATCTATTTGTAAGCTAGAATAGTTTATTTTTGAAATATTGAAAATACAAAGACACTAAGTCAATGAATGAAAAATAAAAAAGGCTTTGTACATAATTGTCTTGCTTGTCCGCTGTATCCTAGTGGGGCAGGACCTTGTTTCCAGCCAGCTCAATGATATTCTGAGTTGCAGAAATCTCTGCTCCATCTCTCCGTTCTCAGGGAGGCTTTTTAGTCCTGTTGAGGGCTGTCCTGGCATCTTCCTGTTCCTCACTGCAGTCTACCAGCTCTTGCCTCTCCCATCACACAGCCATCTCCCGCTACCCAGGCAGTAGGTCTCCTGGGAAGATCTAAGCTTCCCCTCCTTCCAGGCTACAGTTTTCCAGTCAGCATTTAAAAGAACGGAGTATTCATCTGGAAAGACATAACTGCAATGGATACCATCTGAAAGAAGTGACAACAAAGTACCTCTGTAACTTAAAGATAGAGTCAGATCATCTATGAAGTGGAAAATTAAATACAGCTGGCTGTAAAAGCAGAGAAGTGGGCATGCTGAT
Organism: Chroicocephalus ridibundus; assembly: GCF_963924245.1. NCBI lineage: Eukaryota > Metazoa > Chordata > Aves > Charadriiformes > Laridae > Chroicocephalus > Chroicocephalus ridibundus. The sequence goes on from NC_086284.1 coordinate 30,645,388, forward strand.
GCTGGAGGTTTCTGTCCACCGCAGTTCTGAATGTGGCAGTAAGAACGCAACCTGATTTCCCACGTTTCTGAATAAATGCTCAAACCAACATAATTGCTGAAGATTCAGAAGGAACCTATTGACATCTGTACTCAGTCCTGCCCATTATCTGCAACTGCTGTAAATGTTTGACTTGGCAATGAAATAGTTTCCTGTTGCTGGGATGGAGTGAGTATGTTTCTGTCTGAATTCCCATCCCAATTTGAAGAGGGCTTTCAGTAATCTGCATCCCTCACCCATGCAGTGAATGAATCAGACATATATGAAAGAAATCGTTAACTTCCTGTAAAGGCAATCTCGTAACACATGTGCGAGCAGAAACAAGTTGCATAATCAGTCTTACTTCTGGTGCTCCCTACTTTGACTTTACTATGTTCATCGCAAACATTATATTTTGACTAACTTAATGCAGATGAAATGTCCTCTGTGTGTGCAGTGGAGATGACACGATGTGTCAAGCTTCCAGACAAAAAATATTTTTTTTTAAATAAACCTAAAAACCTTCTTCTCGTCCTTGAAGTTTCATAAAAGTTTGCTTGAAGCTCATTTTTTGCCAGTATAGCTTTTTCCATCCCATGTTTCTGTGCAGTATGCTGCACGTCTCCTGTTGTCCATCATCAGAGGAGGGGCTGTCCTGTCCTTGTGGTGTGCATGGAAGTACGTACCTTGCATGTTAAAGACTAGGGAATCTTTTGGGAGCTAATATTTATGGATTGTTTCTATTAAAGTCCAGCTCCTACCCCATAAACTTTTATGCCTTACTCCCACGAGCAATCCCTTCACAAAATGGAATTTAATTTGTGATTTAGGATTGCATGTATCACAAAATCTGTCAGGTCCCTGAGGCACTGCCAGCCTTGCCTGTCCCTGCCCGGTCCTCCTAGGGCTCCCTCCTCCTTGCCCACAGCCCAGGACTCCATGTTGGTCCCCCAGGGCCATCAGTCCTTGATCCAGCGACGTCACAGCAGGGCTGGTCTCCATCTCCCCACAGCCTGGCCATGAGCCCCACTGAGCTGGGCCCACCCATGGGCCCGCATCCAAGCTGGGCCTTGGCCCATCCCTGGGGAGATGCCAGGGGCTCGGGTGGCCCCCAGAGTCCCCCAGCCAGCTCTGCTCCTGGCTGGAGTGGTGGGATGGGCCCTGGTTGCTGGGCCCTGGTTGCTGGGCCCTAGTTGCCAGGCCCTGCCCTGGTGGACCCCAGGAGAGAACTCCCTGGTTCCTGGCTCCCCATCCCCATCGCTGCTCCCTGTCAAAATCCGCACACGATCGAGTCTACTCCACAGGCTGACACTTCTGTCAAATATCATTGAAAAAAAGATTTCATACCTAAATTAGTTTATACTACTACAGAATCCTATTGACTTGACATAATTCTTTGGTCAGGCTGTAGATTTGTAATTTAAGCTGTTAGCAGTAAGGGATTTAAATCAATACACCTTCAGTATTTCTAATACAGCACGATAGTAATTCCAAATGTCATACAGTGTATTGTTTCATTGTAAATATTAGTTCAATTAATTTCCTGATGGATATCTAATCAGTGCAGAAAGTACCATAATTATGAATTCACATCCAACTAGATTTGCTCTGCTGGTCAGATTTTTTAATTAGTGTTTAAAATATTTACAAATCTTTCTTGCAAAATGACCCAGCATTTGATTTGTGTTCTTTTTAGTTATTTTTAGTTTTTCAGTGGCTCTAATGCTTTTGAAATGTGCCAAAACAGTAATGGGGGGCAAAGAAAACTTCCATTTAGTTTTAGGGTCTGTAAAGTCCTGATAACCTTTCACAATGAAGTGGTCTTCTGGCTTGGTAGATGAGGGGAGAGCAGTGGGTATTTTCTACCCTGATTTCAGCAAGGCGTTCTTCATTGTCTCCCATAAGATCCTCAGAGAAGCTGATGAAGCACAGGCTGGGTGAGCAGACAGTGAGGTGGACTGAAAACTGTCTGAATGGCCATGCCCAGAGGGTTGTGATGGGTGGCATGAAGTCTAGTCGAAGGCCAGTGACTAGTGCTGTACCCCAGGGGTCAGTACTGAGTCCGGTCCTGTTCAACATCTTCATCCATCATCTAGATGATGGGATAGAGCATACCCTCAGCAAAGGTTGCAGAGAACAGCAAACTGGGAGGAGCGGCTGATATGCCAGAGGGTTGTGCTGCCATCCAGAGAGCCTTCAATAGGTTGGAGAAAAGGGCAGACAGGAGCCTCAAGAAGTTCAACAATGAGAAGTGCAAAGTTTTTTTGTAAAGAAGAAGTAAGAATAATCTCACATACACTGATATTTTGATCTGTAACACCAGCAGACTGGTCCCAAACCAGGTACTCTGCTCTCATACATACCCAGCATGAGGGCTGTAATTTCTAGAACACGGAGCTGATCATGCACAGCACTAAGCTATTTCCTATCGTGAGCTAATTGTATGATAAGGGGGAAAATCAAGAATAATTCTTGTGTTTTGGTTTTGGTGTTCTTCGTGTTGTGGCCTGGAGCTAGGAAATCATTACTAGTTAGTGCTTACATAATAGTCACACAAGAGGGAGTAGAGCCTCCTGCTTTCTGCAGTCTGTTTTGATGCGCTGATTCTAAGATGGAAGTTTCTTGATCACTGTAGTAAAATACGATTCCTCACGCAATTGGGTTTTATATTGCACACAGACTGCTTGGCAATAAACTAGAGAAATAACATCATACTTCTAATATCCATCTTCAATTTTCTTTGGAAAGAGAGACTATTTATTCACAAAACTAAATTCAGCCACATACTTACATTTCTTTTTGTATTGTGATATTTGTAGGAACAGCACTATGACCACCTGATGTATTTCTACAATCAGGAAAGAAAAAGGAGTGTAAATCTGGATAGAGGGAAATGGAGGTTAGATGTCACGACAGATTCAGAGAAATTTTTTTTTTTCTCTTTCTCAGTAGCTCTAAAACTTCAAAGCAACAACCACAATTCCTAACCATATGCTCCCCAAACAATTTCTTGCCCTCTGCGACAGTGCAAGGTCTTGAGAAATGTCTTGGTTTTATTTCTATGTCACTCATAGAAGTTTTTATTCTTTTGGGCTATGTATGTGCTACACCTGAATGGACAATCCTCAATGTGACATCCAAGACACATACTATATTGAAATATTTACCTAAAATTTTAATAGCTGAAACCTTCCCAGCTATGCCCATGAATGTCTCATTTTAGCCAAAAATCTACACTATTTCAGCTATTAGCTAAGAAAGAACTCCCATGCTCTTCATCATCATAAACAATGGGTGTTTTCATGTTTTAAATGGCCCCTCAGCAAAGGAAGATGTCTACAGATGGGGAAAGCAGAAACTGCAGGGTAAATAGGCACTTGTCTCCACGGTACACCACCACAAGGTATGTGTTTTCCCCTTCATGGTCTGAGGACCCAAAACAGAAAAAAAAAATTGATCCAAGGTCCTGTGTTAGGTTTTATAGGTACTTATAAATGTTGTATTTTATGTCCATGGGCTTCTGCTAAGCATTCTCTGTGTTTGTGCCTTGGCTCGACATGTCTTGTCAAGAGAAAGACAGGTTGGAAAGGGCCGATGACGTTCCAAGATACTCTGTAGATAACATTAAGCGCTGCCAGTTGCTAAAACCTCGTCTCTCTTACCAGCTCAGATTTTTAGTAAAACACTTGGAAAGTACAAGCCAGCTATTTGAAGACGCTTCTGAGAAGTGCTTGCTTAACGGGCTCTAAAAGCTATCCAAAATATTATGGTTTCCTTGGATTCTGCTTGAGGGGTTCTATTTATATTTTGGGGGTGACATTTATTTATATATATTGTGAGAGAGGTGAGAGATGAGTGAATGAAAAAGAAACATTTTTTTTACTATTATTGAAAGAATATGATAAAAAGAACATAAATTCTGTGTTATTGAAAAAGAACTGCAGGGAAAAATTGACACCCAGGCAGTTTATATTCACATATAATGTTAGTAAATCACTAAAATGATAAAAGCGTCACTGCTAGGCTTTACTGCAGAAATTAAAAACAAGATAGATCAGTTGAATCCCCCAGAAGGAAGCCAAAAGAATAAGGAAAGAATCCTTGAAGAGGACAGTTCATTTTGTAATTACTGAAGAACAAGTGAAGAGGGAAGTTAGTTACCTGTTTAGCTAGTCCTGTGAAATCATTCACAGCTGTTCATAGCTCCTCTGCCACCGTCTCCTCTTCCTCCTTCTTTCTCTACTGGTCCTGCTCCAGCTCCCACCCATTTCCATCCTGCATCCCCTGGCACCCCTAGCCCACACTGGCCAGCTCTCCCCTTTGCTCTGCCTTCCCTCTTTTCCGTCATCTCTTCTTGCTTTCCTTTACTCAGGTACCGGGTAGAGGGGTGGAGCAACTGAGAGAGCCGTAGGCTCTCCAGGGGCTTGCATCTGCTGTTGGAGGAGCCTGAGGTTGAGCGTGTTTTCTGATGTCTTCAGGGGATGTGGTGTAGCTCTGGATCAAATCCTGGGAATTAAACTATAAAGGAAAAGCTGCAAGGTGTTGCAAACTGAGTAGGTACTGTAATGCGTTTGCTGAGGATGGGGAAAGTGATATTCTATAGACAGCTGGGGGGAGCGCTGCATCCTGTGCAATGGTCTCCTAGGAGCAGTTTTGCAAGGAAGTACGTTAATATGAATCTTTCCAAAAATATCTGGGAGGCCAAACATATCTGTGCCCTCAAAAAAGAAAATGTGCTTTATCTATGAGTCAGAGGAGATGTGGAGGTCAGAACTGGAAAAGTATTTGCATAAAGAAGCAAAAATATGTTAGAGGCAAGAGAAAAAATAAGTGGGTATTTTAAAACAGGCTGGAATTTATGCATTCTTTGTAAAGTGCTTTGAGATCAGTAGGTAAGAATTGTGTACGTTACCACTACCTTATATTCAGCTATAAAATTCACCTTTTGGAAAAAGCTGTCAGAGCTGCTGTCATGTTACCAATAATTATTCTTGCATAATTTACTCCTGAGAGGAAAAAATAGGCAGAGTCAAGTTCCCCTTAAAATTAATTATCATAAACCTTAAAATAAAAAGGCAGAGTCTGAACTTGCGGTTCAGAATGAAGACTGAAGTTCGAGCAGTTGCAAATGGGAAATGCAGATGGCTTTAGATATTGTGGGAAAAGAGTGAATGATGATCAACACAGTCTGCTTTAAAAAATTAAGGATACATCTAGCCATAAGTAAAATACAAATAATATATAATTTCTCAGAGTAAAATTGAAGTAATAAAAGAAGCACTCAACATTGAAGGGTCAGACCTAGGATCAGCGCTTACTTGTACAGAGGAGACATCTTGTATAGACTTGCCAAATTACCAGTTTCATTCTTCTGCAAATGTTGTAGTGGTTTTACAGGATTGTTATTTTCACCTAACCTGGTATTAAATATCCCAAGAGAGGGGACTTTAATAAATCTTTGGGGGGAGATTTCCATAGACTGATAGACTTAATTTCAAGGAAATGTTATTTAGACTTTTTTCTGCAGTTGCTTTTAGTGATTCACAGTTACTTGGTTTCTGTGTTACTTTACGTAATTTGAGACTCCCTATTTTATACTTTTGGTTCAATAGAAACATCATAAGTAAGATAAAGCCATAAGGAACAACGTATCCCTGCTTTTGTGCCAAATCCATTTCTGTTTCCTCTGACCACTCAGGTGCTTGGAGGTACTAAGGTGAATGCATGCTTATGGAGATCTCCTTGCACTTCTCAGGATATCAGAAATTAGATGGAAAGACTCCTGCGTAGTTCCATAGACCATAATGCCAGCAATGAGTATGATCTTGGTTTCTGTCAAGAGACCACTATATTTCTAGACGAGACAGGAAGAACAATAAGTGAGTTCTGTTAAGAGTTATTCTAGTCACTATTTCTTCTTCAATGATTTTTTAAAATTTTTTTGGTGACACCAATCTATGAGGTTCAGATCTCAGACATGGAACAGCTAGGGGTCTCTTAGCTAGAGAATGATTTTACTGTATAATGTAACTATTGCTACCAAACTACTTTAATTTTCTATCATTTTGGACTCATTCCCCAAAACATTTCCACACCCACATCCTACCACCCACTTTTTTTCTGTGCCAGCACAAGAATGTAATTTGAAAGCTAATCTTCTTTATTTATATTATGGAATAAACAAGCAACTACTAGAAAAAAAAAATGAAATCTTCATAGCTAGTAGTCAAAAAGTACACAGGATTCAGTAAGGCTTTTCTTTTCATACATTTATTTTAATATATCAAATGTAGTTATGCTACAAGATATGATTTCTTTGTAGCTAACAGAATATGGCTGTCAATACTTTATCCTGCTTCATCTTATCATTTGTTTTATCATTTTATTGATAAGCAGAGGACTATGGGTTTTTCAGAGGGGTCTGAAAGCTTATAACCTGTTCAAAGATCCTGACTTTGACAACATAATCACTGTTTTATCCAGTGATGGTATGGCTAGATAGTATCTAACTGCCAAAGGCAGCAGGTGCTTTGACTCATTCATCTGTCTACTGATCCAAATCACAAGCTGTTACGTTACACGTCTACACGCTGGTAGTTTAACCTAGCCCTAAGTGTATCGTGTGCCTAACTCACTTGGATGCCAATGAAAAATTACTAATGTGGAAGCCTGGAATTTGGCCTCGCAGTAGGTGGCTACAATGGTGAGCCCTACCATTGTAGGCTGTTGTACCTCAGCCTTCTCTTACCTATTACCCAGGTTTGCCTTAACTCCCTGTCCAATATTTGTGCCTGTAGTAGCATGGGGAGCATGTCACCTGACTGAATACAAGTCACTTTAAGATGAGATTAGTCACTTTCTGAGCTCTGTTGCCTACGTAAGTTATACATCTAGGAGCAAGGAAGACCTTTTGCAGCTAGAATCTTGATGAAATACCTCATAACAGCTCAAATGATGCCACATACCTATGCTTATGCAATTAAATTCTGCCCTAGATCTCCACTGATTATAGTAGGTGCTCACACATAGGTGCTATCCTTAAACTGTGGGTATCCACCTTTAGTTACATAAATGCACTGGAAAAATGTAGCAAGAGAGGTGGTACATGAAAAGATTCTTGACCAGTGTATCTGTAATCAGAGCTCAGGGCTATACCAACAGAAATCTTATTTTTAGAAAATTCTGGCAATATTCTGTGCCTTCAAACACAAATGACCAGCAGTCGTAGATATTTTGAGAAAACGAAGAAGGGTGTCACTGCTTTCAAGACTGTATTTGTGTCAAAATACTGCCCAGGTAGACGCATTTGCAAGCTTCTGTAACTGTAGAAGTCATCAGCATAATAAAATGCTATTATCTCTTTTATTGTTAAGTAAGTCAAATTACTATTTATTCTCTAAAAGCACATTTCAGAAGTTCATGATTGAAATGCTCAATAAATTTGCCCATTTTATTTTCAATATACATGTGTATTGAAAATAAGAGAAAGTAAGTTGTTCTCTTGTTAAATCTACAGCTGACTTTTAATGGTGCTTTTTCTCATTTTGGATAAACTTATTAACAGAGTAAATCCTTTCCTGTGTTTTTCAGGTAATTGGAATAAAAATCTTTTGTCAGTCATAGTTGATTTATTTACAGTGTCCATCAGTGTAAGTGGGATTCATCTTCTCTAACTCCAGCCAACTACAACATGTAACATCTGAATTATTTGCCCTAGGTTACTTTGGTCAGTGGAGAAAAAAATCTACGCTTATGGCAATGTGTTTTTATTTTCCTTAATTATAGAAGGATTTTGTAGTGTTTAGCTCAGCTATAGTCTTTGACATGGTAAACACCTAAGTTCTTTGTTTCCAACAAAGCACGTTCCCACCAGGACTAGGATGAGACGCCTTTAGGGAAACCTCAGCATGTTGCAAGAAAATACGGTGTGTCAGGAATTCAGTCAGCATATACATGATTTCCTGTTTTTTCAGGACCAAGGTGCTCTACTGTCAAGAGAAAAAGTAATTTCTTTTAGCTAAACCAAGATATGTAGCAGGTGCTCTTGAATTACTCTCAGTCTGGAGGTGAAACAGGCGCACTGGGTGGTTCTGCATCGCTGGCTGGTAAAGGAGCTGTGGGAACATGCCAGGGAAGAGTCTAAACTTTACTGTGTTTATTGACATGGAGGTAAAATTGATTTTCTTTTGCCTTGACTACAATTTTCCATAGCGATAACTAACCTGAATTAGCTGTTTCAAAAGTAGTGTGTGTTTTTGTCTACCGGTGACACAGATTAAATATAAGGTGACAGCTATTATGTACTCAGGCAAGTTGTATGCATTAATAATACATTTACCATTACCAGATAGCACACGCACGCTCTCAGGCCTGCATGAGTGATCTGACTACACTAATAGCTCGTTTATTGTGACAAAAAATGTCTTGATTTTTAAATTATTTAATATTTTCTCGGTAAACTGACTTTTACAGTTAATGTGCTTCTGATGTTTGCATCCATTATTTTCTGTCAGCACAGAATGAAACCATGGAAGAGGATCCCAGTTCTCCTCTTACTTTCATATATGTCAGTGTGGAATAACTCCATGTTCAAATCAAGTTCAGCTGCAACAGTGTAAAATGGGAACAACATAAGGAGGCCAGAAGTGCCTGGCTCAGTGTGCATTTGCTTTCTATATCTCTCCCATGTGTGCTTTGTCACGAAGGATTCCAGTTTCCTATCTTGAGATGAAATTAGTAAATGCAAAATGGTCATTCCTTAATTTAAAAAAAAAAATGCAAAAAACAGAAAAGCAATTCCTACTTTATGTAACAAACAACATTATTTTAAAGGTTACTTTCAGTACGAGAAATGTAATGGGAAAAGAGTTTCCCTCTTTAAGAAAGAAAACATTTGTAGCTAATCTTTTCTGTTGGATGCAGATTTCTCTCTGCATAATTAGCATAAATTCACACACTATGTGCATAAAATGAAAGTGTTACCAGAAAGCTTTAATATATATCATTCATAAAGATTAATATTTTTTTTTCCTGGCTAGGTGTTTGAATCAAGCTGACTATGTATTTCAAACAAAGTCTTCCATCAATGTTGAGGGACAAAGCTGAAGGATGCCCGTATGGTGAGAACTCCTCCAGCCACTACAAGCTTTGCAACAATGGCAGATGTGATGTTCTGGAGGATTTTTGTGGTAAGGACATGCTTTATGTTATGTTATGAAAATCACAGTTCACACGTGATCAAGAGAAGTTGATTTTAGTAGTTAAAACTCCGAATGGTCCTTCCTCTAGCGTAATTACTAGCGTTAACCAGCCCTTCCTGCTGCTGCCCTTGAAATGTGGTGTCATCCTTGGCTTTTCCATAACGTGCACGAAAAGTTCTGGGCAAGTCATTTCACCTAAACTTTTCATGGAAAACTAAAACCTGCATGGTTCTCATTTTTTGTGTATCTATGTGAGACACTAAGGTCTGATTTTCGGATAGATTAAGTCAATGGCAGTTGCAAATGAAGTCATGTCGCATATATAATGTGTCATATAACCTCATATGCTCTGAAAAATGAGCCTCTAATTATTTCCAAATTGTCATTTGAAATTAGTGAAAGCATTGCATCTCATTGTCTTCATACCTTAGTTCCAGAGCCATAAAACTGAGGTTAATATCACCTCTTACTACTCTGATGTTTTCAAAATGTTCTGTATTAGAGCATGGAGCTATCTACACAACAATAAGAAGAAAATAAGCATAACTACTCATTAATTTGAATATAGTATGTATTCACTCTTGTGCAAAAAATGAAGGCTGGTGACCTTTCAATAATATGCAGTCATAGACTTACAGACAAAATTGTTAAAAAGAAAATTCTGGCAGTCTTCAGTCTGTCACTTCCCTGCTTTTGAATACGCGGCTTTGTGATTCTAATCTTGTTCTTTTGATGTGGGGGTTGGGTTTTTTTTTTTTGTGCTGTAGATTCAGCTGCTAAGACAATAGACTCTACTTAGTATGAAGCCTCTGTTTTCATATGATGACATGCAGGAATTTTATGCCATCTTAGGACATGGTTTTAGTAAGAGACAAAGAGAGAAAAAGGGGTCCCTTTCTTTAGTACCCATGCAGACCAGATCACCTCCTCTTTGTTGTCTGAAGGAGTGGGATATTCTTTGAGGGAATATAGTTCTGTGCTCACAGGATGTGTTCTCTGGTAAATGGAAGTTCAAGAACATTGCTGGTTAGATTGGGTTTGTTTGTTTGATTGTTTTTGTGTTTTTTTTCTCTTAGTTCAAGCATATATACAAACTTGTGAGCACGGAACCTATCACTCATTCTCTGGTTTTTAATAATGTGATTGTGCTATAATTTGTAATGTATAATGTGATTTGAAAAACAAAATCCAGTGCTTTTCTGTCCCAGGTGACTGCTCAAACCATTAGTGTGCAACTCAAGCTACCTTTCATTTATTTTGAAGTTCAAAAGGGTACTTTTGAATTTACAACTAAATTATGATTTCAACACAAGTCTCCCAGTGGTTGGTCCAGGGCTGTGAAATAAATGATGAGTTTTATGTCTTCCATCAGTCTTAAAACAAAAAAGAATCTGCTGCCATTTTCACTGCAGACCTTGATTCCGCCACTCTGTGTAAAGAGTGTTTGGTGGATAAGACATTACAAAAAAACCAAGGAGGATTTGGTTTGAAACAGCAAGGACTGAGGTGCTCAGATGGGGCGGTTTTGAACAGACTTGCAGCCTCCCAGGAACATCGAAGCAGAGCACACATGCCTCCAGCATTCAGCTGAGACACGTATTTAAGATATAGACAAAAGGTAGTATTTGGGTCCAAATATTTGAATTCATGAGCTTTTCTCTCTCCATCTGTTTTGGGTTTATTGTCCTCTGTTCTGTTCCATGAATTTGCAGTGTTGCAGGTGGGTAAAATTTCCCAGACTTGACACCCGTAGGTCAAGTTGGCTGGAGACAAAACATCAGATCTTCAGCAACCTCTCCTGACTTTGTTGGCTCCACTAACTTGGGCAAGCTGGAGAATGGGCTATGAATCTAGGATTCAGGGGTGCTTGTCACAGCCTGTAAGCAACGAATGCTATCTTTGTATTAACTTAATTCTTGCTGGTTGGTCTCATCTAGTCTAAGTCACTATAGTTTACAAAGTAGGTACAGCTGGCTTTTCTCAGTCCAGTAGTATAATAATTTATGCTGCCTACTTTAAAAAGTATTTCTCTTTGCTACTTTACAGTGGTTATTTTGCATATGATAGCAATGTTTTTGTCCCATCCTTCGTACATGTCACGTAAAACACTACAGTCATGAGTCCAATGTGGCTAATTGGAGTCAATGTGTATACCCACATAAATTATTAAGTGAATTTTGTTCCTGATAGTGAGTACTTTCAATCACAAATGTTCAGAATGTACTGGTATCCTAGATACAAAAGGGGCTTAATGATGTCAATCTCAGTTCATATTGAATCTTTCCATATAAAACCCACGCTAATACCAAACAAAAATCCTATATTCCCCAGGCCCATTTCAGAAAGAAAATAGTGATAAAATGGCACTCTGACAAAAACATTCCAGAAAAAGCAGCCAAAGGCATAATTTCTTCAAATTAATAGCATTCAACTTTGTTCCTTGCCGTGGGGGGGGGGGTGTTAGGTCTTACTCTCAAGTGTCTCTGTACTAAAATTTCAGGTCATTGAGAAACCATTGCTTTTATATCTGTTAGCTTCAGTCCCACACATGAACCCCATCAGTCTTTGTTGCTTGTTAGGTATAATTAATTTTGAAAGTGTACCATGCTGAATAAATCGCATGACACATCACACACTTTACAGTTATTTGTATCCATCTTCCATTCATTCTTTTTTTTTTTTTTTGTAGAGCAATGCATTAATCCATCCTAAGGAAAGAAGAAAAGGTGAAGAAAAACATCAGTGACTGCAAAATAAAATTACCTTGTTAAAATAAAAGTGAGCCCCAAGTTTCTGGCACTAATCAGAGATATTTCACAGTGGAGCCTGAGAGGGAGAGGTCCAGGCACTTGGCAACAGGCCAAAGAACAGAGAAGGAGTAAAGAAAGGAGTCCTGAAGCAAGCTGTTACTGAATATACGCCAAGAGAAGTTGACCATAAGAAGTCGGTAGCATTTATTAAAGAAAGGATAAGCCTGTTAAACAGTCCATGTTTAATTTTAAAAGCACAATTTTAGGTATTCTTAAGCTGTGCTCAGCCTTATGAGCTTTTGACAAATTTATGTCTTACGTCAAATTTATGAATTATGTCAATACCCCAAATGACATCAAATCCAGACCGTCACAAAAACTGAAAGGTACTTGGAATTAACATTCCAGCTCACATTCAGATCAAATTTGTCTTCAACACGATAAAAATAGCTTTTTGGCATTTCTCTCAAATGAACACCATATGAAAAGCTGCACTTCCATACGATTCTGGGTCAAGGAACAAACTATTTGCAGTGACCCACTCTGGTTTGCCAGGTCTGCAAGCTATGAAGAGTGTGGCGGCTCCATAACAATGCAACTTCTCTGCCATTACATGACCCGAGAGTGTAGCAAGTGGTCTTAGCAGGGGTTGGAGAAATAATTGTATACCCCAAAGATAATTGGGGTATACAGGCATATTGGTAATAATAATTCTACCTGGTCTTTACAGAGCTTCTCCCCCATAAACACACACAAAACCTACTCCCTTCTTTTAAAAAGAGCTTCAAAAAGTCTGTGGCTCACAGAAATTATCTAGTTTATAGTTTTCTTACAAAGCTGAAATTTAAACAAGCCCCAAGCCTGCAGCTTTAGGTATATTTTTAGACACCACTCTGCATTCCACTGAAATAGAGATTAAATGCTGTGTTATTGTTAAGCACATGTATAAAGTCTTTGTTATGTCAAAACCTTGTTTATTTTTTCAGACTGCTCTCTTGCTTTTTAAAGAAGAGGTGGAGTTTTAAACGGGGGTTTTAAATGGGTTTAAAAGGAACATACAGGAAACTGAGTTTTACTTTGAAATTTGGAATATTCTAGGATCCCTGCCTGCATATCCATACGGTTTGAAATACAATGAAATTGTTTCCTAAATTCCTGTGAACTGAAACTGCAGAGCTTTGCAGGTCCTGGCTGAGGTCTCTATTCCCCATCATAGGTAGGGTGAAAGGTGGTCCATTCACTGTTTCTGAGTAAAGGGAATAAAGCAGTATTTATGGTATGTGTTTAGCTGGGGACAAGAATTACTAGACGTTACAGAGGACAGCTATAAGAGAAACCTTCAAAGGTCTCATACGTGACTGACTTTCAAAATGTCCTGGAGACACAGACTGGATGAGGAAGAGATGCATTTTGGAGACAAGATCCCAGGTCACGCATGAAAGAAACTGCTATAATTTACAGGTTACATAAATACATGTAGCATGACCTTCTGTCAGACTTCACATCCTTCCATAAAATGCCATATCCTTACAGGAAGAGGTCTCTAGCTGGCCTGAAAATCGATTGCAGTATTTGATTTCCAGCCTCCAGGCAGCAGTGAAAGCAGCATTGCACGTAGCCTGGCTATTTGCACCTAAGCTGGTCCGGCGAGGAGTTGGTTTTCCCCCTCCCTTTCTCTCACACTTCTTAGTGCAGAGCTTGGGAGGTAGTCAAGCAGTGAGCCAGCGCCTGCTGGTCGCCATCCCCTCCTTCCTGAGCTTCCCACCACACTGCTCTCCCTCTTGCTTGCGATGGGTGAGGATTCCTGCAAATAGCAGAGTTTCCCAGCTCCCAGCAGTGAATCACTGCTCTGCCAGAACATTACAAGCTCTTTAATTTTTTTTCCTCCTGTGCATTTGTTTTCTTACAGTGTGTGGTATGTATTTGCACATACTAACCTCGCTTTGTTTTCTTGCAACTTGTGATATGAATTTGTCCATATTTAACCCCTCTGCTTCTACATAGGAAATCTGCAGCCAGCAGATCTGCGGCCAGCAGGAGCAGGGAAGTGATGGTGCCTCTGTACTCGGCACTGGGGAGGCCTCACCTCGAGTCCTGTGTTCAGTTCTGGGCCCCTCTGTACAAGAGGGACATTGAGGTGCTGGAGCGTGTCCAGAGGAGAGCTACCAGGCTGGTGAGGGGTCTGGAGACCAGGTCATATGAGGAGAGGCTGAGGGAGCTGGACATGTTTAGCTTGGAGAAGAGGAGGCTGAGGGGAGACCTCATTGCCCTCTACAACTACCTGAAAGGGGGTTGGAGAGAGGTGGGTGTTGGCCTCTTCTCCCAGGTGAATAATGACAGGACCAGAGGAAATGGTCTGAAGTTGTGGCAGGGGAGGTTTAGATTAGATATCAGGAAGAATTACTTTACTGAAAGAGTGGTCAGGCACTGGAACAGCCTGCCCAGGGAGGTGGTTGAGTCACCATCCCTAGAGGTATTGAAGAAACGTCTAGATTTGGCCCTTCAGGGCATGCTCTAGTGGCAGAGATTGTAGGGGGGGGGTTTTGTGTGTGTATGGTTGGACTCGATGATCTCAAAGGTCCCTTCCAACCATGAAGATTCTATGATTCTATGATTCTATGCTGGCAGATAGAAAAGGGCAGAGAACTGCTACTGCCAAAATCCTTCCTGCATTTGGAAAGGGACTGATTCACAATGAAAAGGTCTGGATGGATGACGGACAAATGTGAAGCTTAGTTGATTAACGTCTATTTGGTGTAGGTAGACCTATGCAGGACTCTACCACCAGCTAAACAGTATCAGGAAGAAGAAGGATTGAGGGTCAAAGACTACCCTGGGACATTTAACAGATGAGATTTAATAGGGTGTCAAAGTAGACTAAAAACCACGTGGCACAGCTGCACTTCACTACAAGTCTAAATGCGGCTCATATTACAAGGCCTCTGCTCTGACATGTTCTGATATCTGTTTGTTTTTTTTCCAGTTGTCGCCATCTTTTAAAGCTCAAAGCCATTTTCTTTCACTTGTAGGAGAAGAGATGAGTGGCTGAAAAAAACCAGACAAGAACATTGAACTTAAATTGCTCTGTCAGGGGAGACCTCATCACTCTACAACTACCTGAAAGGAGGTTGTAGCGAGGTGGGGGTCGGTCTCTTCTGCCAGGTAACGAGTGATAGGACAAGAGGAAATGGCCTCAAGTTGCACCAGGAGAGGTTTAGATCAGATATTATGAAACATTTCTTCACTTCAAACATTGGAACAGGCTGCCCAGGGAAGTGGTTGAGTCACTGTCCCTGGAGGTATTTAAAAGATGTGTAGACGTGTTGCTTAGGGACATGGTTTAGTGGTGGACTTGGCAGGGTTAGGTTAATGATTGGACTTAATGATCTTAAAGGTCTTTTCCAACCTAAATGATTCTATGATTTCTGTGATTCCTACTTTATGATAATATTTAAATCAGTCCTAAAGGATCTACTGCTGAAAAGGGACGAATTTCCTCACATAAATGTCAGAATCACTTAGTACATTTTCAGGATGATGATGCACTTAACTTTGTTTATGTCCCTATTGAATGCGAGATTGTCTGCAAAGCACGCGATCAATAAAAACTGACCTCAATGTGTCTAAAATGCACTGGAAATAATAAAATGATTTAAGTTACTACAACTAGAGTTACAGCTGCTAGTTTGGACAGTGTGTTTGAGGGTGATTCTATTGTCAGCACAAGCAATTTAAAATATCTGAAGAAAGGATGCAACGTTAAAGGCAGAGAAAGAAGAATAGGCATTACCTTCAAAAGACATTCTGCAGGCAGGAATAAGTAACAGAGAGGAAACAAACAGGTTTTTTTGGGAATTTCTGCTGTCAGTAAAGTGCTGCACAGATAATAAAATTTAAAAATTTGACAGCTGTATTGAGGCAGTACCTCTGCTTGCATAGAAATTCTCCCAACAAAAACATGCATCTACTTTTCTTATTAATCTGAATTAAATTCTTGTGTTTAGAGGAAACTATGCAGTCTCTTCAGCCACTGCTGGTGTGAGTCAGCCACAGTGTCTCTAGAGATTCCTTCTGCCGCATAATCCCACTGCAGCCTTGCTCAGGAACAGAGATCTTTGCATAAAAGCTGCAGCACAGTTATATTTTTTATATTTTTGGATGAAAATTTTAAGGAAATGTGCACGAACATCTAGGCTGGGCAAGTAATAACCTCTCACTCACCTACATCAAATAACTAACAAGCCATTTGCCACTGTTAAGAACTCACTGCACATCTTTATACAGAGATAACGAAATCCAGTACAGGTCTTCAGTCTCGTACAGCAATCTGTTGGTGTACAATTATATGCCAAAGGAATATAATCTGTTTGCAAAAAAACCCGAGGTGAGACAGTTTTGAACCTTGCAAACACAGATTTTCCATTATAATTGTATATTTAAATAACTTTAGTTACAAAGGCCTGGGCTTCTAAAATGTGTAGGAAAGTGTATGTCTTCAAAGGAGGACAGATACAAGGAGGAGAAGAGGGGGACAGATACAAGGGGAAGGCTTCTGAAAAGCAGCTAGTCCTGTGGGCAGGGGGACTGAAGCTTGGTTTCCTGAGGTTTTGTGATCTGTGGTTGTAACAGCCCATACCCAATTAGACGCAAATTCCAAGCAAGCCTACACCAGGCACTGTGTAGGTCACAAGGTCTCTTTCCTGAGGTATCTGATGTCTAATTCCTTCCTTCAGAAGCCAGTTTTTGTTTTCTACTCCTCTGTTTATCTCACGAAACGAGTGAACTCTGTGCCCCATACCATCCCTCATAGTGCTCAAATTTGGCTGAAATTAGCCAACGATTTCAGGAATTATTGATTGGAGACTAGCAAACAGTTACATAGCATGACTGCACATACACCATTTCCTTGAGCAAAAGCCAAAGCAATGTTGTACTTTTAATGACTTCTGGAAAAGCAATGTAATATGGCCTTTACAGTTCCTATATGATTCATCCTTTTTTTTAGCCCAACACAAAATCATATCCGGTTTACTTACATTTAAGGGGACTTTTTCTCAGGAGTAGGTTTGGATACCTGACCTGAGATAGAATTCTGGACTGATCTGTGGTTGTACTTCTGGTGTTCCTAACATTAGGCTGAATGCATGTATATCATGCATCTGGGTAGATTTTAATAAAAAATAATAATTTTCTCTGATATGGAGAGGGATGGCATCTTTTTCCTGACACTGCATAGATATATTATGAAAGTTACACAGGTCTGAATTTAAAGGTAGTTTATTTCTTTGCGTTATAAAGAGGATTATTCAAGCACATTTAGTAAGATAATGCACAGATTTTCTTAGATGACTAAGAGGTTTGATAGATGCCTCATGGAAGTCAAATGAACTGATAAGTAATTTACCAGGTACAATATGCCACTCTAACTGTTTTATACATCTTTAAATAGCCAAACTGAAAAATGTTTGTGATCCGTCTTTAAAATATGACTTTTCTGTAAGGAGCACATGGGGGTTTTTTGTGTTATTCATACCAAGAATTCTTAGGTGCGTCCATATACTCTCCATTCAATATTTGGCATTCAGCTATGGCCCATGCTGGACAATTAGCTGGTCTATCCCTACCGTATCACCTACCCACCAAGCAACTAAGTTTACGTAAATGTTACCCAGCCATAATTCTCCTGACACTTCACGCAGTCTTCTATTAGTTCTCCTACCCCCATCCTCCAACACACAATCCATTCATTTGGTTGCATGATTTGTCCTTTGACTTTGAATATATTCATCTGTGTTTCTTCTTTTTTTCACGACTCTCTAGGTCTCAGACTCATAATTCATCAGACTCAGGCTCAGACTTCATTCAGGCACTGAATTCTGAGGTGTGGTGGGCTCCTTGCAGAACAGAAGGCAATTCAGCATTGCTGTGATTCATGAACTTGAAGCACATTTGTTGTTTTATTGATCTCAATAAACACACACAGAAAGTAGCCAAGTGCAATGCTGAATCAGAGCCATAGCTAGTATGGAAATTAAATGAAAACCAAAATGCTTTATAACAAAGTATTTAATTTCCATATTCCTCGAGGGACTTGTTGAAGGTGCACACAGGTCTTTGACAGTCACTCTTCTCATTATCTGCCTGCTTTCCTCTTTAAAGAGTACCCATTATTCTGCCAGCTGGAACTAGCATGGTTTTCACAGACCACAAGTCAGTGAAAGTATCAAGAAAACCTAACTCAAAGCAGTAACCATAACCTGCCCTCTTTCTCAATAGCTGTTTCTAATATGCTATATAGAATTGTAACCCTAACAATGCTGCTATTGAATTCTGAGCTGCTTCATGTTTTTCTTCTTTTCTTTCTTTCTTTTTTTTTTCTTCTGGAAAGAAGAGGTAGGTATGAGGAAAGAGAGAGAACTTTGAAAGGTTAAGTGTGTTTTTGAGGTTTGAAAAAATATTACTCTAGATATTTGAAAAGATTATTTTTTTCCTGGAAAATAAGTGTTTTCAAATTTTATTTGTCAAAAAACCCTGTCCTCTAGAGCAGAAAATTCACTAACCCACTCTGTATTAATAAACTGTAACAATTGCATCAGCTAAAGATTCATAAAGACCAGGAATCTTCTCAGCTTTTCTCAGAACTTGTATTTCTTTCAAACAACCCATGCTCAGTTGTTCTGTGACTATAATATTGTGCATGGTGATTCTTTCACTTCACTTTTAACCCTGACATGTCTGCTTTTCACTTAGCATCTTTGGTTACCCGAGGAGGGTCAGAGTGGGCTAGGAGCCCATAACAGCATCCGGTGCTGTAGGTCCTCTGTACATTGTAAAGAGCAAACAGCAAAGTAAAAGATGATGGAGGTGGAAATGGGCGGCTTGCTGAGAATTAGCAATGGAAGAAGCACCAAGTTTAACACAAAGCAATTGGAGAACTGTTGGTTGAGAAAGGAATGAGTTGTAAGGGATGAATCAGAAAGGGGATCAGACACTGGCATGAAGGAGGGATAGGAAGTGGTGGAAACGGCCACTGAATTGGTGTTTAGAGGATGGAGTTAAACGCCCTCGTATTCAGCTTTAAATAAATATTTGAGGGATTGAGATCAAAGCCAAATATTGACCAACACCAAATGTCCACATCCACAGTGTTTATCAATGCATAAAGGCTTTAAACAGTATAGCAGCAGGCTTTCAAGAAATGCTTTATAGAGAATGATAGATGGCCTGCCTCAGTTCTGTTCTCACTTTTGCACAAGACTGGTCAAATATCCAGAGAGAAAACGTCACCCCTCACTTCGATATTATCTCTTCCCACAAAGGGTATAAAATTCATGTAAGCATCAGGACAAATTACGCTAAAATATAAGTGCTGTGGAGACATGAAAAAAAGGTTTGGTTGCATTTTAGTTTAATTGAAAATAACTATGTTATTATTGGTTATATAGAGAGTAATCCAAAATGAAGTGTCTCAAACCAGTGATATATTACTTTATTTTTTAGTTTATATCCTCTCTCCCACTGATGCAAAAAATCATTAAAAAAGAGACATTTATCTTGAAATGTCAAATTTCAATGTTAAGGACTAATTTATGTCTACAATATAATATCTGAAACATATTTGGGAATTCAGTTGAAATGCTGTTACAGTGCCATCTGCTGAAAAGCAGCTAAGGCTAAAAAGCATTTGGCAATTCATTCTTGCTAGAATATCTATAAATTCTTGGACCATCCTAGGTACTTTTCAGTCTTTTCTAACCTACAATATCACAACACAAAGTCTGTAGCCCCAGTACAGGAGGAACTACAAGCACTGCATTAACCCATATCATTATTTGTCAATGGTATCACTGAAAGATAAGCGTGTACCTAAATATCTCAAATAAGAGGAAGCTAGAGATGCTTAAGGTTTAAATTGGATTTTGTATATGAACAGCTCAAGGGCTGGATATATTCATGCCTGGTGGGACGAATCCTACGACTGTAACGTGGCTATCGATGGCTATAGGCTGTTCAGAAGGGACAGGCAAGGCAGGAGGAGTGGAGGTGTTGCCCTCTATGTTAAGCAAAGGATAGAGTGTGAAGAGATGTCCCTAAAGAACAGCCAAGAGGAAGTTGAAAGCTTATGGGTAGGAATTAGAGGCCAAGGCAACATGGGGAACCTCGTGGTTGGTGTCTACTACAGGCCGCCTGATCAAGGGGAACCTACTGATGAAGCCTTTTTCCTCCAGCTACAGGAGGCATCGCATTCGAAGGCTCTTGTCCTGCTGCAGGATTTCAACCACCCCAACATCTGCTGGAAAAGTAACACAGTGAGCTGTAGATAATCCAGGAGGTTCCTGGAGTGCCTCGATGATAACTTCCTAAGACAGGAAATGGACAGCCCTACCCAAGGGGATGCCATACTGGACCTCATAGTCACCAATGCCAGTGAGCTCATTGGGGATGTCAAGATTGGATGCAGCCTGGGCTGCAGTGACCACGCACTGGTGGAGTTCATGGTCCGGAGGGATATGTGCCAGTAGAGGAGCCTAATCAGGATCCTGAATTTTAGGAAAGCAAACGTCCAGCTCTTCAAGTAGTTAGTCAATAAGAACCCCTGGGAAAGAGTCCTCAGGGACAAAGTGGCAAAACAGAGCTGACAGATCTTCAAGGATGCTTTACATACATAGAGCACAAGAGCTCTCGATCCCCAGGTGTAAGAAATCAAGTAAGAAAGGGAGGAGACCAGCATGTCTGAGCTGGGACCTGCTGGTCAAACTAAAAGGCAAGAAGGAAATGCACAGGCAGTTCGAACAGCATCAAGTGTCCTGGGAAGAGTATAGGGATGCTGCCTGGGTATGCAGGGACGAGGTCAGGAAGGCCAAGGCGCAGCTGGAGCTGAACGTGGCAAGGCATGCTAAGAATAACAAGAAGGGCTTCTACAGGTACGTCAACCAGAAAAGGAAGGTCAAAGAAAGTGTGCCCTCCCTGATGACTGAGAATGGCACACTGGTAACAACAGAACAACAGACGAGGAGAAGGCTGAGATTCTGAACAATTTTTTTGCCTCGGTCTTTACTGCCAGCCTCTCTCCTCACGCCTCCCACGTTGAAGGACCGCAAGACGGGGACCTGCAGGACAAAGTCCCTCCCACTATAAGTGAAGACAAGGTTCATGACCACCTGAGGAACCTGAATATACACAAGTCTATGGGACCTGATGAGATGCACCCAGAGTCCTGAGGAAAATGGCTGGTGTAGTTGCCAAGCCACTCTCCATGATATTTGAAAAGTCATGGCAGTCAGGTGAAGTCCCTGGCGACTGGAAAAAGGGACACATCACACCCATTTTAAAAAGGGTAGAAAGGAGGACCCTGGGAACTACCGCCCTGTCAGCCTCACCTCTGTGCCTGGAAAGATCATGGAACAGATCCTCCTAGAAGCTATGCACATGGAAGGCCTGGAGTTGATTCGAGACAGCCAGCATGGCTTCACCAGAGGCAAGTCCCGCCTGACCAACCTAGTGGCTTTCTACAATGGAGTGACTGCATCAGTGGACAAGGGAAGAGCTACAGATATCATCTATCTGGCCTTCTGCAAGGCCTTTGACACTGTCCCCCACAACATCCTTCTCTCTAAGTTGGAGAGATATGGATTTGATGGGTGGATTGTTCGGTGGATAAGGAACTGGCTGGATGGTCACATCCAGAGGGCGGTGGTCAATGGCTCGATGCCCAGATGGAGAGGGGTGACAAGTGGTGTCCCTCAGGGATCCGTACTGGGACCAGTGCTGTTCAACATCTTCATCAATGACATGGACAGTGGGATCAAGTGCACCCTCAGCAAGTTTGCTGATGACACTAAGCTGAGTGGTGCAGTCAACAGGCCAGAGGGACGGGATGTCATCCAGAGGGACCTGGAGGAGCTAGAGAGGTGGGCCTGAGCAAACTTTATGAAGTTCAACAGGGCCAAGTGCAAGGCCCTATGCCTGGGTCGGGACAGCCCTCGTTATCAATACAGGCTGGGGGACGATGTGACAGAGAGCAGCCCTGTGGAAAAGGACTTGGGGGTACTGGTGGATGAAAAGCTGGACACAAGCCAATAACGTGCGCTTGCAGCCCAGAAGGCCAACCGCATCCTGGGCTGCATCAAAAGAACCATGGCCAGCAGATCCAGAGAGGTGATTCTCCCCCTCTATTCCACTCTCGTGAGACCCCACCTGGAGTACTGCGTCCAGCTCTGGAGCCCTCAGCACAAGAAGAACATGGACCTGTTGGAGCAGGTCCAGCAGAGGGCCACGAAGATGATCCGAGGGCTAGAGCACCTCTCCTATGAGGACAGGCTGAGAGAGCTGGGGGTTTTCAGCCTGGAGAAGAGAAGGCTCCAGGGAGACCTTGTAGCGACCTTCCAGTACCTGAAGGGGGCCTACAAGAAAGCTGGGGAGGGGCTGTTTGCAACAGCATGTAGCAATAGGACGAGGGGCAATGGTTTTAAACTAGAGCAGGGTAGGTTTAGATCAGACATTAGGATGAAGTTCTTTACAATGGGGGTGGTGAGACACTGGAACAGGTTGCCCAGAGAGGTGGTGGAGGCTCCATCCCTGGGGACACTCAAGGCCAGGCTTGATGAGGCTCTGAGCAACCTGATCTAGTTGAAGATGTCCCTGCTTACTGCAGGGGAGTTGGACTAGATGACCTTGAAAGGTCCCTTCCAACCCAACACATTCTATGATTCTATGATAAACATCAAGATTTTTGCCCTATGTCAGGTTACCTCTGATAAAGCAGCCTAAATTTATTAAATGCTATTATGTTTAAGAAAAAGTAAGTTGATATGTGTTGACTAATAAATTTTTAAATCAATTTCAATTCCCATATCTAGAATGGTTCTCAAGCATGTGAATAATTATTTTAAAATTTATAAGAAAGACTGCATGATAAAGGTAAGCCTTTGTAGCAGCCTGAATTTGGGGCACGTGATAACAGCCCACTTGTCTGAACTCAGATGATTTCTTTTTTTCTTCTTTCAATTAGCAATTGATCTGAGTTTCAAATTGGTTCTTAATTACAGCTGAATATTGTTGAGCTGTTTGCTGTGTTAAGGAGACTCATCCTTCAATCTTTTTATATTTCTTTATAAATTCCTCTAGCTTCTCAGTCCACAGTGAATCAGATTTTCAACAGGTCGCACCTAAGATCTGGTCAATAAGCTCAAAGCTGTGTTTATGTATCTTCAGAGAGATGCAGTGATTTTTTTTGGTGTACATATAGATGTACGGTATCCTGTCAGTGAAAAACAGATGATTTCTTCTGTCCCCCAGCCCCAACTGATGTTTGAAAATGCACTGTATTGGCATCATCCTCCTGCCTGAAAAGTTTGCAATGGTCATTTCAAGAAGAAAAGTAACAAAAGCTATTCCAGTAATTAATCACAAGCTGCACACTGTCACAGTGGACATTTCATAAATAACCAAGAGGCTGAAATTAATTTTCATAGGTTGTTCCATGAATAATTTAGACTTGTTAAAGCAAAGTCAATCAGTAACTCACTGAAAGAGAAAAGGACTGAATTTCAATTAACTCTGTCAACCAGCATGACTAATTCTACCCACAGTTCAACTGATGTAGGACATGCACAAGTTTTGCTTGTAAGTATTGAGCACTGTCTCAGGATCTGGAAGGTGACAATGTTCAAATGTGTTTGTATGATTTTTTTGCTAATAAATGATACTAGGTACGAATTGCCCAAACTAAGCCAAAATTACAAAGAGGTGTGGATTTAAGCTTATGTCTTCCTGCTTTGCTTTTTCAAGGTTTAAATTCACATGTAACTGGATTCAGAGACTGGAGCTAATCTCCTTAAATACCTTCTATGATTACTGTAGTAAGATACACTTCCTCCAGAGGGTAAGTCAAAACAACTGAATTTCAACTTCATTTCTGACCTGTGCTCTGGCAAGTCCTTTTCCCTCTTCTCTCTCCCCTGTTTCTTCAGTTTGGAAGAAATATAGGTATATTTGCTTCTGGAGGCTAATATTAGGCTCTATGAAAGCACATTCAAACTCCTTCTTTCCCTGTGTCTTTCTCTGTTTAAAATTCTGGTAAACAGTATAATGATAAAGCAGCTCTTAGTAAGGTATAAAGAAAGTCTGGGGTAAATGCTCCTTATTTGAATCATTACAGACTCTTTCAGTAGCTACCAACTTCCACGTTGAAAAAAATCACAAAAAAAAATAAAACCGACCCTTGGGGCAAGATATTCAAAAGAAGATGTGCGCAAGTATGTGAATGCATTTGAAAAAAATTGACAGATGCCTGTGTCTGTAGGCACCAACTTAGTTGGAAATTTGAATTCAGTTATCCTAAAATTTTCTTGTCTATCAAGAAGAAATACTGTATACTTTGCTGAATGCAGTACCGCCTTCAATACAGAGAAAGATAACAGCAAAGGGACCTCGGGTTACATTAATGTGTTTAGTGGAGATGGTGGGTATACCAGGGGCTCTACTTGTTAGTGTCAGGCCACTCTGGTTATTAACCATACCCTAAAAGAAGACTAACTGACTTCTAAGAAAGAAGCTAATTGTCAACTGCTGCATATTCTGCGAGCTTTCTAAGGGCTGTGAATTGACTACATGGTTGCAGCCAGCCTGATCCTGTTATCTTTCTCTGATTGCAAAAATGGATTATTTCCAATGGGCTTCATTTTGAAAAATGCCCTAACTTTTGTATTGTTGTTACAATAATAGTAACAAGAGTAAGTTTGGCTGCCTATTTTGGCTCAGAAAAACAACAGAATTATAAATGCAACTGATGGAGAAAATGAAGCATTACTCCAGCAAACTCTGAAATCTCCCAGAACACTGCAGTATTTAAAGAGGAAAAAAAATAACAAACACAAACATTTCTCAGGTATAACCATTGCTTAGCATGGTGTCAGAGCCTTAAGATTTATTTTCATTTAGATTCAGTAACTTTCATGCAATTTTAGGGCAAGATCTGAAGTCCACTAAAATTCTTTGGGCCAGCTGCTGTTTTACATGATTATTACTCTACAATGATCAAAGAGGTCAGTATTTGGCTGTGGGCTACAAAACAATTGGAAATTTTGATTTTGGGTGCCTACTATGAGGTATGCAGACGATTTTGATTTTCACCCAGCAATCATCTTTTAAGAGAAGGTGGTCAGGTAGTTAAATTATTGGTGTGATCTGTGAGAGCCCTGAGTTCAAAGTTGTTCCCTCCTTAGGGTGCCTGGTTGGTTTGCTCAAGTCACCTGCTACAAATGTGCTACTTAATTATTGTGAAGTCTTTTGAATCCGAAGTTTGGAGGCTGATGAGGAATTCAGTGTTTCTTACAAATAACTGCATATATATGCTGCAAGGAAAGACTTGAGATCTTTGGAATAATTTCTTTAGTGGGTATATTTCTATGTGCAGTGAAGGTCAGTATGGATTATAAAATAGTTTGGGTTTAAAGGGATCTTTAAAGGTCATCAAGTCCTACCTCCCCTGCAATGACCAGGGACATCTTCAACTAGATCAGGTTTCTCAGAGCCATGTCCAACCTAACCTTGAACGTTTCCAGGGATGGGGCACCTATCACCTATCTGGGCAACCTGTTCCAGTGTTTCATCACCCTCATCGTGAAAAATTTCTTCCTTATATCTAGTCTGAATCCACCCTCTTAATTTAAAACTATCACTCCTTGTCCTATTACAACAGGCCCTGCTAAAGAGGTTGTCCCTATCTTTCCTGTAGTCCCCCTTTAAGTACTGAAAGGCTGCAATAAGGTCTCCCTGAAGCCTTCTCTTCTCCAGGCTGAACAACCCCAACTCCCTCACCCAGTCCTCATAGGACAGGTGTTCATTCCTCTGATCATTTTTGTGGCCCTCCTCTGGACCCGCTCCAACAGGTCCAAGTCTTTGTGCTGAGGGCTTCAAAGTTGGAGGCAGTACTCCAGGTGAGGTGTCACAAGAGTGGAGTAGAGGGGCAGAATCACCTCCCTCGACCCACTGGCCACACTTTTGATGCCACCCAGGATACAGTTGGCTTTCTGGGCTGCAAGTACGCATTGCTGGCTCATGTCCAGCTTTTCATCCACCATTACCCCCCAAGTCCTTCTCAGCGGGGCTGCTCTCAATCCCTTCATCCCCCAGCCTGTACTGATACTGTGGGTTGCCTCAACTCAGGTGCAGGACCTTGCACTTGGCCTTTTTGAACCTCATGAGATTCACATGGGCCCACTTTCAGCTTCACTGGGCATCATTGCTATCTTTGGGCATCATTCGCCTCAAATGTTCTTTAACAGATAATCAATATCCAACTATATTTCTACAGATTGAGACAGCTCTATATACAAGTAGGTAGCAAAAAAAGTCTTTAATTTTAAGACACATTAGAATTTACTGTTCTATAAATAGAACATTCTAGAGGTATTCTTTTAAGAAGTTCCATGGAGGTACTCTCCTTGCAGTTTACAAGCCATGTCAGCTTTGCTTCTATAGGGTCTAGGTTTCCTGAATAAAAAGTGATTTCTTCTTTATTTTTGGAGGTGTATGCAGCTCTGCTGTGCACTGCGCCAGAGCCCAAGTATTGTTTATGTGCACTCTATCAGCTATCTTCAAGATGCTCAATGTTCTTACACTCTTCAGTCAGCTTCTGCCCTAAATTACATATTTACAACCCTAATGGCTTCAGGGAAATGAAAACTCAGGGCTGAAACCTCCCCTGCCACTTTTTAGAGAGGCTGCTTTAATCCCCACCTTAGAATTTCAGGCACTTGTGCTGTGTCCAGCAGTTTTAGAAAAATCACTCAGCTTGGTTCATCAAAAAGTCATCCTCCCCTCAGTGTTTTGGGCTACAGGTTACTAGAAGTCAGGGAAACAGAGTGCTTAAAAAAAAAATCACTTGATAGTTCCCCAATTTACAGTCCTCATTATACTTACGAAATTAGAACTCCATTACTGTTTTAAATAACACAATCACTGATATTTCCTAGGGCTATGCAGAAGAATCAGGAGTTAGAAGGCAGTGGGAGATATTCCGGCGTATTGGGGTTCTGCAGGACATTGCCTGCTGTGCCACACGGGCTATGAGGCAGGCCGGAGAGAGAGAAGAAAACAGAGACAAAATGTACTTGTAATTTCTACTTAGAAGGTACGGTGTATCCTCTTTTGAATAAAATGATAATATGTTCAGAAAAAAATGTGCAAAAGCAAGGGCATTGGGTACACGTGTAAAAGTTGAACATCTGTAATCTCTACAACCACCCTTGGGAAGCATTGTCACTCCATCCTTTCCCTTCCCTATCCTTGCTCTTATCTGTCTTTCCAGACAGGCTTTACTGATACTTGCCTAAGGCAAGATTTAGCAGGAGCTGCAATGTCTTTTTAAAACTTAACACAATAGCAAGAAAAGATAAGCTCTCATATATGCAGACCCTTCCTTGACTATGTGCCCAAAAGCCTGTGTCTCCTTGTGCTAACTGGAGGGTTTTGTTTAAAGATGTGTTTCTCCGGCTTGATAGGGAAAAGACATGGATTGTTAGCAGAAGCAGGTGAAATGGAGATTTTTACAACCTTATTTGTGGCTCATTTATATC
Organism: Chroicocephalus ridibundus; assembly: GCF_963924245.1. Taxonomy (NCBI): domain Eukaryota; kingdom Metazoa; phylum Chordata; class Aves; order Charadriiformes; family Laridae; genus Chroicocephalus; species Chroicocephalus ridibundus. The sequence goes on from NC_086284.1 coordinate 30,672,937, forward strand.
TTTCTTGTTACTACAGATCAGATTTACTAAAATTCTCAGTCAATAGGGATTTATACCAAGCTGCTAAATAAGAGCTATCTGAGGAGCTCAGGCCTTCACTCTGGCAGTGTTGCTGGGGAAGTTACTGGCCTGGAATTCAGCTGGGCTTTGGGAAATGTCCATAGCTCCTCATCACACAAAGTGTGACTATACTAAGGACCCATGTTTGGAAAGGCTAAGAGAAATACTAAGTCTATGGTTGGGTCTTTTACCTGAAGTCTGTTAACCTTTATGAACTTAACCCCCTGGTTTTTTTTATTTTTTAATGCAACAATTACTTTGGCTAGGATTTCCCAGAAGAGCCAGAGGGCTTCAGCCTTCCCATCAACAGCCAGCCGGCCGTGCCCTCCCACGTAATATCCTGAGGTCACAGTCTTAGACCGTGTCTCTTCCTGGTCATCCTCTTTTATCTTATACAACATGCAACTAGAGCGTGCCTAAATAAAACAATGCTTCCTGCTTCAGTGTAAAAAAAAAAAGTAGAATTTAAGAGATCATGGACAATTTATTTTTAAAATTAACTCTCAGTCTTAAAATTGAGCTCACTGCTAGGGCACTAAAGAAAATGTTACTTCACTATACCACATAGATTTAATTAGAAGCAAATTTAAAGACACACTAGTGAATATTCGACCCCACTTACTGGCTTGTCCCAAGTCCTCTTGTACTGACTTCAGTCCAATTTAATGTAATTTCATTGCTAACCAGATACTTAAATATTCTGCAGAAGCAAGACCTCAACTTTAATTGCAGAATCTGTATTGATGACAAAGCCAGGTTGCTTCCTAAATTACAGGATATGTAGGCTCAATTTGTATATGCAGTTTTAGCTGTAAAATGAAAGGGGACCTGGGGGGGGTGGGTGATTGAGGCAGGAATGCATTTATTAAAATAGGACAGGTATGGTCTGCCTAATTCCAGTCCCTAAACAGGGAATCTGTCTTTGGCATGTTCGCTTAACAAATTTCCAGGTAAAACACGTTTAGAAAAAACAACGTTTCCCAGCCTTCATGGGCATATTAAGCAAGTCCTGCATTTTACGCTCTGCTTTACTCTCTGTATTAACCTAACGAGATGTGTATCAACAGAAAGCAAAAGGTAAGATCTGGTCATTACTAGCCCATGAGGTTGAATTGGAATGATGGGTCCATGTAGCAAGCTTTAACAACTTGCTGCCAAACATCTGAATTAATGAAATTAGTAGAAAAAAATCCCAGTGTATATGTTTTTAAAGCTTTTGAACATGGTGAACTTTCCACTTTGTTTTTCAGAATTCTATTTCAGTGTACTGTCCAGCTACTCATACATTTTCATAATAGCAATACTTAGCACTGCCGTAACAGCTTATATTTTCCTGGCTGCATGCAAACAATTACTGATGTGCATCCATATTGACACAAATTAGGCCCACATGTAGCTTTATCACGCACATACAATTTCTCCGTCATTTAATCTCAGTCGTAAATGACAACTTTGGAATTCTCTGCCTCTCTAAATCTGCATTTCTCATTGAATTTAAATGGATCTCAAATCTATAAATAACTGCATCAACCCTGAATATGGCATTCAATTACTTTGAGTTTGCTACTGTTCACACAGCATTCATGCTGGTCTTTCATGCTGTTCGCATTAGCAAACCTCTTCTTTCTAAAACAACCTCTTGTATTCATGATTAACAACTCAATCTGAAGTTGAATTTTTTAAGCTTTTTCTCTGACATCTCCAGTATGGTAAATTTTTCAGAAAGGTACGGCTGGTGATCTGTGGCTACAGCTCGACCATTGTTCTTTTAAACAAGACTTCATTTGGAGTTCTAACAACCGGGTTCCAACAGAAATAGTTTGTCTGTTTTGCAGAAAGCACAGGGAAATGTAGCGCAGAATTATAGTGAGAACAATAGCATCTCATTACAAGCAGACAATGCACGTAGGTGCCCAGTAAAAGAGGGTCAGGCTGTGAAATGCTCATTGCAGACAGCTGCTACTCCCCACTGGAAGCAAAACTGGATTCACTGATTGTGCCTACAATGCTGTTACGGAGTGGCCCAGGCCAGGGACCAGGGATGAATTTTCTGTTTCATCTCTGGCTGTAGCAGCAGCCTCGGGGCCGGCTCTGGGGAAACACTGTGAGGAAACCTCCAATGCTGACTGTGCCACAGTACACAAGGAAAGGTGCATCTCACCACCACGGGCTACATGTTACACCCTGCTGCTGGGCAAGGAGCCTCTCTCTAGCCCCGCTGGGCTAACAAAATATTCTGGGCACTCAGCATCCATGGTTATGGGGACTGAGTGCTGCCTAGCAGCTCCTCACTGACAACTGCTGCAGGAGCAGGTGAGATTTAGAGTTCAGACTGCTCACAGGGCAGTACAAATGTGCAGAGCCTAGTCTTCCCTGTGGCCTGTGTTTCAGGACAGCAGCCCAAACATCTCTCTTGGTAAAAAATTAAGCGTTCCTTAATATGAATACTAGATTGACAGTTCAGATCTTAATAAGTAATGGAGGAAGATTAGATCAAGAGCAGACAAACTCAGGCTAATGTTAGTTCACATGAGCATAGGCAATTCTATTAAGAAACATCGACATGCTGGAAAGGACTATGAAGACCTGTCCAGATCTGCTATCTGATAAAGGCCTGCAACATTCATTTAGAGCTGACCGACTTTATGGAATAAGAGCCTCTGTGCAATGCAGGAGTTGATAATAAATGGCTTGTCCAGATACTGAACAGATTGAGACTGGTACCTGCAAAGAAAATGGGTATCTTACTTCAAAAGCGGGGGATTATTTCAAGATCATATTGAAATTCAGAAAGAATGAGATATTCACATTCACTGGAAGGTATTACAAAAAACAAAGGTGCAGCTAGAGTGAAACATGGAGATTTTATCATATAATCATAGATTCTATGATTCTATGATTTTAAATGGCTCTCCAAGGTTTCTTTGCTTTCTTCTTTTAATCACTAGTGCCTCATTTGTGCACAGATTCCCTTCTCGTTAGAGATGTATGTGTCCATGGGGTCCATTGTGGTTAAGGCAAACAAAGCCACTTCTATTTCAGAGTAGGAAAAATACTAAAGTAAAAGCCTATTGTGACTGGGGGAGAAGGTAAGAGAGACCTTTGAGCTCCATTCACTTTTCAGTGCCTGGTTTGCCTGGGTGAGGATTTCACATTTGCTGCTAAAAGGCAGACTTTGACTTATTGTTGGGGAGAGATATGCGCTGACCCATGCACAACCCATGTTCCACTTCAGATCTTTTCCAAGAGCACCAGTGGGGCCCAGGCCTGCCGCCGGCTTTCCTTCATTTCAGCGAGATTTGTATGTGCAGAGATGGGCAAACATAGCCCAACTTAAAAAAATTCCTTTTACTCTAAACCGAAAACAAAAACAAATAAATGTTTTTGTTTCTCAAGGCGCCGTTCCTATAATGATTTATAAACAACTGTCCAATTTAAGCCAAGTGTGCTATGTGTCTGCTAAAAATATTTAAAAGATACCCTTGCTGTTACAGTAATTAAACATGCATGAGACGGATAATAACAAACACACAAAAATAGCCGTAGTTGCCCAAGATGATTTATAAATACAATAATGGAAGAGTTACATTTAATAAGTAAACCAGAATAGTGTGGTGACAGTGGGGCAAGAAAATAAAATCTACAGAAAATAATGTGCTGTGCTAAAGAGTAACAAAAATCATAAGGGCAGAAAATAATGATGAATAATACTGAATGAGAAAACAAAATATTGGTGAGCAAGAGACTTCAAATGCTCAGGGCTGCATGAACAGCATGATTATCCACAGTAATTATTGAATTTTCTTATAAATCTTCACAATGCCAGCAGCATTTCATTTCTTCCTAAGACCAGCAAAGCATTGCACAGGAGAGTGAGCAGCTAAATCTTTAGCTGGAGTAAAGCAGAGGTGAGGGTCTGTACCACTTTCAGACACTTCCCCTGCCGGAATTGCATCATACATATAAGCTGTGCAGGAATTTGTTTTCAGTACAGCCTTTAAGGAACAGTAGGTAGGAATCCTGAAAGACTCTCAAAAATCATGTCATTCACACAATATCAGATTTTTTTTTAAAGTGTACTTCTCTTTACTTACAGACTCTTTTATGAAGCGCTATTTCTTTCCTGCTAAATGTGAATTTTCGACTAGACAGAAAAAAAACCAAACTACTTTCTATTCCCAAATGCAATGTTATTGTTTCCTTTCTCTTAGCATGCAGTCTTAAAAAATAGGGATGTTTTTTTTTTTTGCAGATTTGTTTTGTGACACCCATGGATCAGTGGGCCAAACTTCTGATGATTCAGATACCATTTAGGCTAGATAGTTGTAAATATTATTATGTTTTCTTCTTTTATTATGTTTTCTTCTTATATTAATGGAATAGTTCTGACTTACACAATAAAAACCTTTAAAATGACCAGAGCAAGAGGCATTCATACATGGCAATGATTTCCAGCTGCTTTGTTTTCTTTTTGTAGCTCTCCCTTTAACAAGAGTATGTAAGAACTTTTAGTTCAGAGAATTAACGTCAGAGGAGACAAACAAGTGATTCTTATATTGTTTCATCTTCCCTCCTTGGGCTTTGTGAGTGTTGCTATGGACACACCATTTAATTGTTATTATTCCAGGGGAAGAACTACCTAGATTAAATGTAAAGTATTGTGGTGGATTGGATGGTCACCAGACAGTGACCACCTTGTGAGAATTTTTTACTATATTTGAAGTCTTCAGTTCCTTAATTTTACCAATCTTTGTCTTGATAGATGAATTAGGACCTGGATCCATCCAGCTTCAAGCTGGAAGCATAAAAAAACCCTGAACTTTCTTCTCTTCCAGACACAGAATAACCTCTTGGTTTTGCCTTTGTGTGTGCGTGTGTGTGTTATTAATGGCAGCACTGTGCTTTGGTTGAGCAAAAGTGAATACCTGTCCAGATACCATTTATAATATTACACAGCAGAAAGTTTATGGAAAAACCTGTTAAAACATGGAGGCTTTGGTTCCGCAGAGATTAATGCCACTGACTTCCTGTGTTAGTTTTGCGCTTCACTGTCAATTTAAATGAACCCAAAACTCAAGTGGAGTTCATTCCTCTCTTCTTCCTCCTAACATCATCTCAAACAGCTTTGGCATTTGTTTTCACTTCAGAGAGAAAGAGAGAAAGATACTTTTGCTGTGCTGCTGGTTAGAGCACTGTTTGTCAACCTGTGGGTCACACTCTGCTAAGGAGTAACACCAGTGATGAAGGGGAGATAAGGAGCAAAGCTTAGTTTACCCAGCTTTGCCAGGCTCCTTACTTCTACCCCCAACCAAAGCCAGGGTTCCTGTGAGACAGCAGCACCGGTGGCCCACCGTGTAGCCCAGGGAGATGCAAAAGTGACAGAGGTCAGAGGAAGGTAAGGAGGCAGCACTGAGAGGAAGCAGAGCTTGGGAGGTGGGGACATCAGCACAAGAAGGCAGTGCTGTGGCTTGAGCCAAGGCATGGCAGCAGGCTTACCGGAGAAGGCAGGGAGCTCAATGTAGGAGAGCAGCATGGGACAAAGGAGAAGACTCTGGCAGGTGTTAGAGGAAAGGAGGAGGAGGCAGAAGCATTGAGACATCCCTAACTGTGGTTGGCAACCACTAAGATCAGCTGTTCGTATGGAATATGGAAGTGAAAAGGTTAAACTTTTACTCCAAATTCAAGCAGGCAGATTTTACCTTGGGTGTCTAACTTCCCATCACAGTGTCCCACTTGACCAACCTAGTGCAGAATCGATATCTTTCACTGTGATGGATACATCCCTGGGAAGAATTTTATTTTCAATGGATCTGCATTTCAAGTTTCTGAGCCAGCTCCAGTATATGGCTGCAGAGATGGTTTCAATAAATAAGTACCATCTGCCCAGGTTTTCGCAGGGCTGGTTCCAACTTTGCATGAAATTTTAAAAGCTTTTTTAACTATCTTGGTCCAAATGCACATTTAGCAAGTTTTATTCTGTGGTCCTTGACTGGAGTTTGGTGGTCTTGTTGTTTTACCAGTTCAGTAGAGTTATATAAAATAAAAAAGGCATAAACAAGAAAAAAAAAGGTGCGTCAAGCCATATTCTGTTGATTTGAAACAATGGTATGAAAATCTGCAGCTTATAACTCCTCTAAAGAGGTATATTTTTCCATGGATTGCAAAGTTGGCTTCCCCAAAAGTTTGTTAACTGAAAGACATGGGATTTCCCAGGTCCCGTGTCAGATTCTACATGCAGTGGAAAGAATCCAGATGTGGTGAAATAGGTTGATTTAACAAACTGAAATAAATAGGGTGTGTCAGGACAGATAATAGGTGCAGTATTACAAAGAAACTCTACAGTTAACTGTATTTTGTTAGACTTTGAAAAGAGAGCACTTCAGTTATCCAGCATATTCCATGTACATGCTATGGACCAGTTCTTAATGTGTACATAACTGTTTTTCCTTGCACCAATAGAATAAGGAAGTTTGAGATAGATCTTTTAGAAACCTCTTCTACAAAACTCTTAGAAAAAACCCACATATTTTCTTGCATTCAAAAAGAACCACAAAAAAAACCCTTGGAATATTCAGATTTCACTCAAAACTTGCAAAAATAAAATTCATTAGTCATTGTAATTGACAGTCTAATATTGAATTCAAATGTAGGTCCTGACACCAATGGGTGTTTAAAGGACAAAAATCCTAATAAAATACTTTTTCGTTCAGGCCAGTTCTGTAGCAACACACAGATTCTGTGTGTGTTCTCTGAGGATCAGGAATAGAACAAATCCTCCTCAGTAAGTTTTCTCAGTTTCTGGGACTAATGAAAAGCATATATATATATATATATATAAAAATATATATACACACACACACACACACATACACACATATATGAGAAAACTCTGAGGCTGAGAGCCCAGGTCAGAACTGCAATGTGTTAGGTAGGCTTCACTTCCTTGTGCTGTATTTAAGCTCATCTACCATCCATATCCTTTATACATGCTCCTGTAGTGTTCATGATATTAAACAAAACGCAAAATAAGAGTAATTGGCCTAGAAGATAAAAATAGCAAAACCAGTGAAATGGATTGATAAAGATCATGGCACAGAGGTTTCAGTTCAATATACAGCTACGTATAGAAATAACAGGCTGACTTCAGAGTTATGTCAAAGAATCAGAGCTGAGAGGCAAGACAGTAACTGCGGGACTGATGACAAGGAGAACCCTTGGAGGGCTGAGTTTGTAATCAGTGCTTCAAAGAGCAGAAAGCAGGAATCGAGGGGGATTTTCACTCTATTTTTCAAAATATGAAGTGTGATAAAGACAAAGACTGTGATGGAACAGGAAAATTCATCCCTTCATAAACCTGGGGGAAAGATGAGGACCACAACTGAGGTCACTGTATCTAAGCTCCCTTGAACCACATCTGGTCTGCAATACACAGGCTGCACTGTAAGCCCTCTTACATTTAGGAAAATAGTAATAGACACAGTTATTAATTTTGACAAGTCTTGCATTTGCTGTGATGTCAGTGAAGGTCTGACATTAGGCGCTTTATAAACTCACTCTTCAACGGTGAAGGAAATTATGTCACTTTGGCTCAAGGTGTCTATATTGACATGTATTCTATTTATGCTGAGGCATTTTAGGTCCAGTCCTATATCTGGTATTTACCTTCAGGTCAGGCTGTGAGCTCATCTGAGTAACGTACGTTTTCTGCCAATATGATTATTGCTAGTGATTTAAGAAAACCTAGTCGGTAATAAGTTTTACAATACACATAATGGTACTAATATCTCCTCGTCTTGACCTCTGTACTCCATGTTAAGGGCTGATTCTGAAAAAAATGTTTCTTTTCTCATTTTTTGGTTAATTTAGAAACTTTTTTTTTCTTTGTGTCTTCCCTTGGATTTTATAGGTATAGGTACTTACTGGGTTATGTGTGATATAAAATGTAAAAATCTTCAGAGTACTCACTGGGAAAAAGACAGAAAACTGTTAACTTCGATAGAGTATTTTTTCAATGTTTTTAAATTGAAAAACTCTACAGAAGTAGAACATCACAAAAAGAAAAAAAAATGTTTCTATGGAAAACCTGCATTTTTATCAAGTGCAGTACTCCTGACTAACTCCAAATGTCCATCAATTGCAGTAAAAAATGGTCTGAGGACAAAGTGGGTCTCAAAATTGCACATGAGGTATTTGGAACCTCATGCAACAGGCTTCGATTAATGAGTTTATTCTCATGATTGTAATTTTTCCCTGCTTTATCAGTGGGTTACATTCTTATTCCTGTTGCATCGTTCAGCTGGCTTCAGCCCAGCTTGACATTTTGCTGCCCTTATCATCTTTTCTCTGCAACTTCTGATTGACTGTGATTTTCTTCTTCTTCCTCTCTCTTGCTTGCATCATTCCTCCCTGTTTCCATTACAGGGCATTTATTACTGCCCTTTTACTTTTGAGCAAACCTTCTTGAATACATATTAGATCCTTTTTGATACTCGCATTTTCTTTTTGCTGAGAGATGGCTCTCTTCAATCATTTGCCATGTCGGACAGATCCTTAGCAGGCATAAACCTGCAGAACTCCACTGCCTTCACTGGAATCACTCTGCTTTATATTAGCAGAGGATATGGCTTAACATCTAAAGATGCTTCTTGTGTGATACCTTAACAGTAGCATCGTTATTTTCTCTCTTCAGTTTAAAATCTTGTCTTTAAAGACAAGGATCCGTCACCCCCTTGGAGTAATATAGTATCTTTTAATAAGCTATATATACTTTTAAAATGAAAAATGGATTTTACAAAATCACTTTTGTTCCACTCACTTAGGTTGTCACATTTGTATTTGAGAAGATCTGTAGAGACTTTAGATAGGAGATAAAATGAAAGCATGTACACTAACTGAAACAGTCCTTGTGGCTTGTGAAATCAATAGATGGAAAGATCTGTCAGATCACAGGAATATAGTTCAGGAGACAGCCAAGTTTCTGCTGCTCTGTACCTTCCTACTGTTAAAATTACTGTAGGAATATAAAACACAGCCTAGAACAAGCAGCAAAGGCTCATTACAAGTGAGCTGAAATGCACTTTTTAACCTTGTGGAAAGTGTGACATTTGAGAGTACTCCTCTTCAATGATTGCACTGGCACTTCCTAACTTATCTTTGGGGTGGAAAACCAATTTCCAAACTGTGTTCACTGTTGTTTCAAACACAAAAGCCTCTCTACTGAACACAATAACCCTTTCCAAAGCACAAAGAGATCTGTGTAGCTTTGTACCATGGCACTACAGCACTAAGGTTCTCATTTGCTGTTGTTCAGGGGACATAAGCATTAATAGGGGCAAAAATCTTTGAAAACCCATGTAACCTTTCCCCATTAAAAGGGAGAGGACATAAAATGCTAGGAGATCATCTCTGAACTAGAAAAATATAGTGATTTCAAATATGCCTGAGTAGGAGGAAGAAGAATTGCATTTTTCTGCTGATAAATAGGAGAACAATGGGCTGTGACCGATTTATTGCTGCCCCCTGGGGAGATGTCCAAGATGATGTGAAGCTTTGTTGTCTCATGTTTGTGTACCCCAAGAGAGGACCAGGGTTATGTTCCGTTTTGGAGCTTGACCCAGTAAGACTCCCATTGATCAAATTAGCTGTAGGTAAGCCCTTACCCACTACCATTGGAAGTGATGCTCACTGCCCCCGTGCACCCCTCTCTAAACCATTCCTTTTGTCTCTGGAAGACTGGACAATGGGCCGCTCATTTCCCCGGCAGGTCTGTAATGCTCCTATGGAGACCACAGGGGATTCCCTCACTCTTCACTATGCCACCAAGTTTTAAATAATTCATATTTATAAAGTTCTTCTGATGAGGGAATACTACATAAATCTGAATTAATAAATAATTTTTCTGCATATCTAATTTTTTCCCTTCTGTCCTGCAGCCAAGAAAACACCGTTAAAAAAATACAGGATCCACCCTATTTCCCACAGGGCTGAGATACGAGGTATTGCTGCCTTCCTGCCTATTTTGAGTGCCTTCATTTGCCAGCCATGCAAAATTGTGTTTGCCTGTGTTCCTTCAGCAGCGCAGCGTAGCTGCAAGGGTCACCTCAAAAGCTCCGTGGTACCATAATTCAGGTATTAGTTGCACCCAAGGTCCTTATTTTTAGCTTTGTCTGTACTAGTAACAGGGCTGCTTTTTGGCCTTCCAGGAGAGTAGAAGAGCACACTCATGACCAGAAGAATAAACTTTATCTTCCCCAAAGTAGGCTAGTTGTTACATTTTCACTAGTAGCAACGTATACAATAAGATATTAGCAAATCAAGTCTGGGTTCAACCAACAGCATACCACAATGTGGCAATAGTAACAGCATACAGCAGTAGTTCTGTCTAGCCTTGGACTGGAATAGTTTAAATCATAACTAAAATGCTTCTTTCAAAAATCTATTTTGTGATCACATCACTAAAATGTGATTTCTTACTTGACAATTCCTCCATTAGGTATCTTATGCAGGCTGAGGAATAAATGGAAACAAGAATGACGGACATTTTATTCCACTTAGCTTAATGTGCAGGGCGATCCTGTGGCACTTCAGTTCTCTGTCGTGGATAAATCTTTTACTCTCCTGGACATCCTTAGCACCATATCCAGCAACTAGACAATGGTAACAACTGCCACTAGCGTTCTGCAGTACAGCACAGTAGAAAAATTATTGAATTGACAACAAAAGCTGATGAGTACCTAGATCTTTCCATAATAGAATCATAGGCATAGATATTCTTGTTTGTTTGCTTAAATCTTACCTGTCTTAGGGAGAATAACACTGCTGTAGAATACGCTTTTTTACATTGTGGCGTCTCTAAGACCCTAGTCACAAATTTTATTCCCCTCGCAAGTTAGGTGAACTGCTAGCAGTCAGATGTTTTCAGTTGCTCTTACTCAATTCAGTAATTCAGGGGAAATTACTGTGAGGGATTGCCTAATATTTGATTTAAATTGTCTTAATCTTAATATCCTCAATTTTTTTAACATTTTAGTAGCAGTACATTTTTTAATAATAGGTTGAAACCTTGTATTGATGGTCAAGCAATTTGCTTCTTTAAACCGGTGCTCATGGAAAGTATGTTAGGCACATTCCTTATGCCACAGAGCAGAAAATGCACGAGACACTTGGGTCAGCTGTATCATCTCAGATAACAGTAAAAAACTGGGTGAATTCTGCACAGTTGATAGAATTTATCCTGAATGTGCTGTGAACAAAGAAGGACTTTCAGTTCCATCTGTTTGGCATTCTCCGTAGTTCCCACAAAGGTTTAGAAACCCTTTTATTACTTAATTCAAACAACTACAGGCTTTTGCCCAAACCGAAATACATCATGACTGGTCTGTGGACGTATGTTTGGGCATACATTATGCATTACATAATCTTACACCAGTAAAACTTCTTTCATGCTAAAGTGCATTCGTATCTGTCAGCCATAATTAGTTTTGGCCTATCTGGGTGGTATTTGCCGGGAATGAGCTCTTCCCAGATTTTGCAGCTGCATTCCTTGAGTGCCAGATTGGAGGCTGGCTGGGTAGTAATCTGAGCAGTGCTTTGTCAGCTAAAGGACAGTGGCCAGATAAATTAGAGAAAGACAAGGCCTTACCTGTCACTATCTCATGGTAACTGTCAGGTCGGATGCACACTTTGTCGTCTTGGAAGCGAAAGTATTACACTGTCTTTCTGCCCTGTATAGGCAAAATTGTCTGTATCTTGGCATCTCCTTCCCGCGGGCTGTCATAATCAGGGCAAATCAAACAAAGCAATATATACGTATGTCCTTCACGGAACCCTGGTTTCCACGAGCAACAGAAATATTTAGTGTGTTTTCTGCTGCTCTGTTCTTGTACGTCAGGTGTGAGGACCCCAGCAAATAAAACTACCCTAACATGTTTTGTACTTGGAGGAAAACCAGAAAAATGTACTGTGCTGTAGGGTCTATGAAAAAGGAAGCCAAAATTTGGGACTTTATCCTTTTGGGGAGAAGGTGAGGCCACATATACTCTGGTACAACGCTGGGAAAAGCTGCCTATTGTCAGAAACTTCCCTAATGTGCCAGAAGGAAAGGTATGAGATGAGTGTCTCCCCATCCTCTGTCATGCACACCTTGGGGATGGCACATTTACCTTTATCTCGCTGTTTGGCAGTGCTAAGGCTGTGACATCCCAACACAAGCACCATCCCCTCACCAGGTGGCTGCCTGATGCCAAAACTGCTGACACGAAAGCAAAAAGGTCTGGATTTCTGTAAGAGACAGTCTGGGCTTTGTTACACGGAGTGTTACTCCAGTACTACTCATAAGTGTAGTGCTTTTGTTGCAGTTTTCCCTTCAAACGAGGGGAGAACCATGACAACCTATATGGAATATGGATCTATTTGCATTTGATAAAGCCAGTGACATTTTAGTTAAAGCCTGTTTTAAGACAAGAGTCTTAAGTATGACCCATATAGACTGAATCGCTTAAGAATACATATGAAATCTGATAGACTAGATTGACGAAGCTTTTGAAAGAAAAAGTGGTTAAGTGTGTGTATGTGTGTGCAAGGCCATTGAAATAAAACAGTGGAATTTCAATCAGGAGAGTAAATTTTCGTAAAGAAAACAGGATTTAGTTATCATATACATTTGTCTGTATCAATTAAAAGGTTTCAGAAGTAGGTTTTCTAACAGCTCTGCAGATGAGTGTTTTAAATCCTAGGAATAAGAGGTGAATTCTTGACCGCAGTAGGTGGTTTGCTTTTGATTTCATTTTTGACATCATTCACAGACACTGGAAGAACCAACAATCTCCTAAGTCAAAAAATGTGCCTTATAGCCTCAGTATTTTATCAGATTACGCTTTCTAATCTCATTATTTATCAAATTAATTTTAAAACCATGAGGTGAAAAGCTATCTACTGACTGTTTTCCATATCTTTCAAGATCTGACTGGTCATTGTGCCTATTTGTTTAAAACCGCATCTTCTGAATTTTTCCTTTTGCTCTGGTTTGCAGCACTGTACAAGGAAGGTACTTCCTTTCCTTTTCATGACTGCATTTCAAATATTTATCCTGTAGTTACTGTTTATCCTAGCTATACGTACTTGACGCTTTACTTTACCTTCCCCTTCACTGCCTGAAATCCCAGTACCTTGTCCATGCTAAGAATGAAAACAACTACTCAGAACATCAGCTGGCATTAATTAACCTTGATTTCAGGGCAACTAGTCTTTCTTATGCTGGTGAATCATAAGGCCTCAGTTTTCACCAATGACGAAAATCACATCCTAATAGAAATTTAGGACAAAACTCCTGCAAATTTCACTTAAAATTATGCTAGAAGAGGGGGAATGCTTCAAAGTGAAACCCTATACAGAAATTCAAAAAGTGCTGCATGACAAAATATTTGGGAGTGTGTATCATTGTGATTCCATCACATGTGAAGTCGTGTCTGATCTGCTGGACCTCCAGATGCTTTTTCTTATTACAGATAGCTACATTTTGGGGTTTGTTTAATAAAATGATGTCTGGTTTAATTTAAAATAGTAGGATTATACTCTTGAATAGAAAGAATTGTAGAATTATACTGTTTTCTTTACAAAATACTGCACATTTAGAAAATCAGTTACCCAGTCTCTCTTGGCAAGTATTTAATATATTCTGGTTGAAATTAGACATTACATATGATTCCAGTGAAGATCACCATGGGAACATTTCATTATTTATGTCTGTGACAAGTTAGGGGAAAGGGGCTTAGCCATCATAGTATAACAGAGTATTACTAAATCTTAAAACTGTAAAATTCTCTTTTATTGTGTTAAAATATAAAGGTCAAATCTGACTTTAAAATAAGTGATAAATTTAATCTTTATTATAACTCTTTGAAACTCCGTGAGATAAAGAAGAAATGTGGTATGGGGAAGACAAGAGAAAGAAAACTAACTGAAGCAAAGCAAAATACTTCTAATATATAAAAACTATTGGAGTATATTTTATATCAGTTCCACATATGGATTAATTTTTTATTATACTGTTTAACTTGCTAGACTCCTTTTCTGACAAGATGCTGAAAATCTGTAACATCTAAAGCTATGAAATACAATCCAGTGTTTATACATGCAGTATATTCTGTTAAATTAATGTATACAACAAATGATAATATCCCAAGCTGTTATGATGATACTAAAAGTAAATACATTTTTTTCTGCCAGATTCCCTCTTACAGATGTACCATCTATCGCACGTGTGGAGCCAACTTCTACTTTAACAGGTAACAAAAAGCCCCACAGCTATAGTGAAGTTACAGGAATGTAAAAGTCAGTCTGAAGCATTAGATATTTTATTTATAAAACAGAATCTGGGCCTGTGTCTCTTCTGTCTTGCAGCTTGAATAGTCATTTATATGCGTTTGAAGTGTCTGTAAAACATTAAAAAATTGAGATCATTAGTTCCAGTTCCAAACGTTGGGTTGTGTGGTCTACATGCATGTAAGTGACAGCCTGTGATACTACACAGGGTTGAAGCCGGCGTACCTACGAACAGCTGCCTTCTAACCGGTATTGTTTCATAATGCCATCAAGAGTCTTTAAGCGGACTGGTTCAGCATTACATTTGCTAGGTCTCTTAACATACTTTACTGTGTATTTTATATAACTGCAGTTGGAAGCATTTAGGAACTGTTTAAAGAAATGTCTTTACAGTATTCATGTTCTGGGTGCTGACAGATTACATGTGAAAACCAGCTGCTGACTACAGTTCACACTTGCATCACTCAACATTATCCACCTGTTTGTGTATCTGTCTTTCTATATATCTATTTGTTTATCTATCTATCAAGAATTATTCATCTATCAAGAATTCGTGTATGGACAAAGAAATGGAACTGTCAGTTCATTATATAAAATATTTCTATATTCTTTCTAGTGAATGCAATCATTCCAGTGAAAACTCGAAGGTTTCCAAAACATGTCAGAAATTTCATTCTGAGTCATTCCACTGTCTGATAACGTTCCAGTGCAACCTGTCCTGGTCCTTTGTTACAGTTACTGTTAGTTACACATAAATGTTGTCAGAGATTTTGATTTGCACTGAACGCAGTCTAAGCAAGACTGCCGTGTAAGCATGGTTTTCAGCAGATTGGTATAATCTAATTCCTCAAAACACATTGCATTTAAGACTCCCAAAAGGTGTATCCTTCTGTAGGATGGCAAAGAGCCTGATTCTGACTGGGACCTTTGGGTGCCAGAATGACACAAAGACAATGCTTCACAAAGTGCAGTTTTACTTTTTTTTTAACATCACTGGTTGGTTGTTTCGTTGGTTGGTCAGTTTGTTCCTTATTGGCTTTTTCATGTAATTGCTTTTTTCCCATTTCTCTGAAATAGCTACTTTTAAATTAGACTTATATTACCCTATTTTTTTGTTCTTCATCTCCAAAATGTGCACCTGTTGTACCGTGCACCAAGGAATGTGTTCTTCCCACAAGTTAATTGTTTTCTCTGGTCTTTTGTGATGTTCTTATAAACGCTTTACAACATAAACCAGCATTGGTCTTGATCATCTATACTTCACCTGTCCCCTGTATCAGCAATGATTCACAGTCTCAAGAAATGGGACTCTGCCTGCAAAAGGAAAAAAAAAAAAAAGCTCTCTTTTTTTCCCCCCCAAGGAGCAGTATTAGTGTAAAATATATATTCTGTTATATTTTTATATATATATGTTATATATTTTAGTTATGAGATTTGAGCACAGAAAAGGATGTTTTATGGATTAAAAAACCCGATGACCTCTAATATATCTAATAGTGTTAAATGATTGCAGCGCTCATCTGTTGATGGTTAGGCCAAATCAGTTTGTCAGAGTGTCCAGCTGAGCATATAAATGGGCTTTAACGTTGTTATTGATGAGACTGTGGGCAGAGCAATGCTGCTAAACAAAAGGAGGGCCTTTGAAATGTGTTGCTGGTGTCTGAGTTTCTCTGCAGAGAGAGTAGCAGGGTTTAACGTGATTAGAGATCTGTGCCTGGCATCGAGCCTGAACACAAAACCACAGGCATTCGCTCTGCCCCAGCAAATACCGGTTCAGAGTTCAGGATCTATCAGCACCTGGGGGGCAGAAAATAGACATCAGTCCTGGGCTGCAGAATAGCGTAATGGCAGAGCAAAGTGATACAGCTATTTTGGACAACTGCTTATGCATTGCTTGGGCATAGCTTGTTACTGACCAGCTGAAGAATTGTGCCTGTGTCTAACAAACGCAGAGCAGAGTTCCTAAGAAGTATTTAAATCTGAATTGTGCTTTTTGTCCTTGTCTGGCAAAGTGCAGCTTGAGCCACATACCTCCATCTCATGTGCTCCCTTTTGCTGCAGGGAGGCAGGTTTCTGCAGGCCCTGGAGAGGAGCCGCTGGCATTTTACCTCCTCCTGCCAAATACTTATGGTGGCCAGTGACAAGGACCTCCATGTGTCCCAGCTCACGCCACGTCAGGAGAGAAGAGCCATTGTCTGACCACCTGCTGGCTGCAACATCCAAAGCCAAGGGAGGAAGCAGGACCTCAGCCTTTATGGCTGCATCCATGGTGCTAAATTAATTAATCTGCTTTAATAAGGGATTACTGTGCGAAAGTGCTGGGAATGGCTGTGCTGCTTCTGCAGTAGACTGGTCATGCCTGCTGTACAGAGGACTTGGCTTTGGGTCTCCTCTGGGTCCCAGCTGGTGCTGCTGTGTCCTGAAGCTATAGTTGGTTACGTACGTGTGTTTTGTTGAGAACATCTCATACGATAGGAGTCGTGTGCTGTAGTTCACCAAAGTGGCAGTTTTATAGCACAAACCACATGATTTATGGTGCCTTCCCTGGTCTGCGCCATCCCAGCGCGTGAGACCAGGGCTCACGGGGCAGTCTGAGGAGACTCTGCTGGCCAAGGAGGACCTGGCATGGTTGCAGGGCACAGGGAAGGCTGGTGGTTCCCCACGGGGGTGGCAGGGCAGGATCTGGCAGCCGGGGCCCGTCCCACCGCCCCAGCCAGGAGCAGGTCAGTTCGGGGGGCACCAGGGGCAGCCCCAGGCATTGGGCATCTCCCTGGGGATGAGGCCAGGCTGGGACATGGGCCTGGCCCATTGGGGTCCATGACCGGGCAGTGCAGGGCTGTGAGGAGGTGGAGACCAGCCCTGCTGCGGCTGGTGGCCCTGGGGGGCTGATGTGGGGTCAGGGTGAGTGGACCCCTGGGGGTGGCTGGGCAGGGGCAGGCAGGACTGGTGCCCTCAGGACCCTGACAGAGCCACAGGCTCATCCACATTGCATTTGGGAAGGGGATTTAAGCCACGCTGGGAACCTCGCTCGGCTCTTTCTCTGGGCCGAACCAGCCGTCGTGGCCAGCGGAGCCACAGGGTGAAGCAGTGTTTCTCAGACAGGGGCAGGGGGAGTCCAGATCCGGGGGGGCTCAGGCTGCGCTATCTCACAGTAGTTGATTATTTTTCAGCTCCTTTAGTTCTATTTCCTGCATGTGGCGGGGATGCGCTCTCTCTATATTTTATTTAACTTCTGCTATGATATTTTTATGCAGTTAAAATTGTTGCTGAGCTGTTTGCCAGGCTATTTTTGCTCACTGTCATCAGAAAGACCTGCTGGCTGTACTGGCAAGGAGCTGGGCTCCTGGGTCTTGGTGTGGTTTTGCACTTTTTGTGAGCATTCAAAGGCACTTACCCACCAGATGTGTGAGACAACATCTACCCCAATGGCTGGTACAGCAGTGCTGTATGAGACCGGGAGGACAGGGTGTCTAGCCAAGACCCTAATGTTGATTTTTTTCGAAGGCTCGTGGTGAAGAAGCAATCCATATCTGGTGGGGCTGATTTTTCAGTATCTCATGAAATTGGTAAGGTACATTTCTGTACTCATCATCACAAATAAAGACATTTCTCAGTAACTGCTAGATCTCCATCATGGACAGAAAGTTTGGTCCAGAGTTCTGGCAAGGCTGGCTACTAGCCAACTCCTCAAATACTTAATGTTGCAGTCAGAGATACTAATAAGGACAGCAGCAGTAGTTTATGGTATTTATGCATTCTGAGTCCCAGATATTGAAAAAGTGTGAAATAAGAGGTTATTTCTCTACTCTGTCTCTCTTCTATTTATGTGGACCCACACATGCATAATTCAGTCACGGGGAAGATATGAGCAGCTACACTGGGAGAGACTGTCATGCATGTGCCTCTTCTAACGTGTTTGCCCATCCTGAACATGTGGGATCTTCTGTGCCTTAGAGAAATACATGGGCCTTTTGACTGAAAGGATGCATTTCTTGCTATCTTTTATTTTCTTTTTTTTTTTTTTCCACAGAAATGGGGAAGATTTAGAACTGGCTGGGGAAACAGCTGGCATGAGGAAGCCTTCCACAGAAGATACAAGAGCCTGGAACAAATTGCCCACCAACGACTGCGCAATAGTGAGAAGAGCTTTTTGGCAACCAGCCTTTGCAAAAAGAAATTGAAATTAAAAACTTTTCAGTTTATCTCATTTTAAGTAGATCTTGCCTGTACAACTTGTGCAGATGAGAACTTCTGCAGTGCTCAGAGAATTGGATCTAATAATTTTTAGTACAATTAAATAAAAGAAGATACTGTACATTTTATGATTTCCAAAGTCTTACTGATTACTGATTAGTAAGACTGAGATTCTTAATCGATAATTACTACCAATTCAGACTGCTAGTCTCTCTCAGGGAGTAATTGTTGCCCTTTGATATATTTTGCATGATCTTGCAGGCACAGAGATACTTCCTGCGTGTTTGCCAAGCTCTCTGCAGACCTCATTTCTCTTAGTTCAGTTCAGTTTTATTCAACCTTCAGTGGGAAAATAAGTCCCTCTTTCATTTTTCTGTATCCAGTGCCTTTGAAGAACCCATTCCTTTTAGCTACAATGTCTTGTATTCATTTTCAGCTTTGTGCCGTATTTTTTCTTTAAATTTGCCTGAAAAATGAATTCTAAGCTTTTTTTTTTTTGGCAGTAATAAGTTTGGAACGTTTTAGAGAGAACTGAATTTTCTCACCATTTGAACTAAGAATACCATAAATACTGCCAGTATTAAATGAAATAGTGAAGAAAGAGCTGATTTTAGACAAACAAATGCTATTTTGAGTGTCTTAATTTTGGAAACAATTGCCCCAGATGTCTAAATATGAGCTGTCATTTGTGAGACCAATGAAAGCAAATGGCCTCTCCTTCCCTTGCATCATTGTAATTTCTGGTGAGAAACTGGAGAGTTTCATACTTGATTGTTGGTCTAAAGGGCATAATCTGCTCTTTTTTTCACAGTATGGCCAGATAGAATGAGTGACAGGATCTGCTCCTGAAGATAGCAGCTGCTTCATGAATCAGACAGATTTGAAACCTGCTTTACAAGTTGATCCTTGAGACATAACCTGTTACAGCGTAAACTGTTCCAGCTATTATTTGGTAGCAGTGACAACAATGCCAACACACCAACTCACTCCCTGTCTGGTTACAGAACTGAAGATGCTTCCACATACAAAAAGCTTATGACTAACTGAATGCAAGTGTTAGACATTTTTTTCCTGTTTGTTGAGTCTATACAAGCTTAAATATGGAATAAAGAAGAAAAAAAGACAACTGGGGAAATTAAGAATCAGTCTGCATGAACGTGGCATTTGCTGAGCTCCTGTTGTTAGGGAAGCCACACAGCAATGCAACCTTAAGATGCGAATCCTGGGAATTTGTGCTTCATGGGGTTTACTTATTTTTATTTCATTCCTAAATGTGTGCGTAGGTAAAGGAGAACACCAATTCTTCTAGAGAATCAGCTTCTATACAGTTTTTAAGCCTTAGTTCAAAACATGAAAGAATTTCCTTATCATGGAGAATGAGACTTGAGGAAACATAACACTGAAAAGCCTACACCCTCACAAGTCACAGGGCTTTCGCAATGTCTTTTTGGGTTTTGAACTGCTTTTTCCTAAAGGAGGCAATAGGCAGTTTCTAAGTGGCCTGCTTTTCAAAAACATCTACAAGTAGGCAAACACGAAGACATATCAAATCACCATTCATTTTATGAATTGGAAGCTGTGCTGACAACAAATTGAAAACTCATAGAGGAATGTGTCCCATCCACTACATTCTTGTAATCATGGGATATGATAATAAGGAAATGACGGGGGATTCTCAAATAAAGTTTGATGAAATCTTTCAGTGTTCACAGACTTTAACTTTCTTTGCAAATCTATTTATGCTAGTAAAGCACCAGACATATCTTATTTGATTTATAGTGAGGGATGTTCAAAGATATTTGATTATAATTGATGCAGAATGGCAATATTTATAGCAGGGATTTGTTTTTAATGCTGATGGATTCCAAAATTAACCACATCAGGTATTTAGATCTTGCAAGATCTCTAGTCCTTGCACTAGAATACATTTCTAAACTCTTGAATATCATTTTCAATTATTATAAATTGCTCAGTTTTACCAAACCAAAATCTAGTAAAGTGGCCTAAAGCCTAGAGCAGGGAAGAAGAAAGATTGTGATAGAGGAAAAGAAAAGAAAGGCAAAGCAGGCTGATCCTCAGGATTGAGCCTTACGTGGTATGTGAACAGGAGAGGTCCCAGAATGCTGCAAGCATTTTGCTAGAGAGAGAAAGACCTCACCTGTAGGGAGGTAGCGAAGCGTAACATTGCAAGAGAGCACTGGCAGGAGCTTGGCATGCAGAATGTTTTTGCAGGACACTTCGATTTAGGTCTTTGGCGATTCTTCAGATGAAAGACAACGGGTCAGTCAATGTTTTAGGCAGAACTGAGCAGCTGCCAGCTGGGGAGATTTTGGGATTACCTTTTCAGATCTAGGTACCCAATTCCTCTCAAATGTTGTTTTCTTAAACAGTACTGCTGTGGTACTATGAAGCAGAGAGCGTTCATCTAGGTAACTAAGTAGGTATCATTACAATATTAATGAGAGGAATGTCATGACTCCTAATTTTAATCAGTAATGAACTTTATCCATTGACAACCTTCAGAGCAACAGTAATGCTCTTATTTTAGAGTTTGGGCTTTGAGGAACAGAATAAATTACTTTCCTGAGGGGGTAACTGTACGACAGCCCTTTACAAAATCAGCTCGCTGAGCTGTTTCATGCACTTCGGATTCGTCTAAACCCCTTGCATTTTTGTGGGCTAAGGCACCAAACTTTGAAAATGTGAACTAACCTGCCATCCAATGGTATCCTGTTTGTTGGTCTGAGTTATAATTTCACACTAGACAACTGATGTAGCAAAGAAAGTCCATATTCTGTGACCTTACCATTATGTGGTCCCTCTTCCCTGCTGTGTAACACTGGCTTTCAAATACCTGTCTGCATTTTCCTGTATAAAATATTCAGGCCTTGTGGATCCAGGTGGGTGATGCTTCACATCAAAACATGCCATATTCCTGCCTATATTGAGCAGATCCTTATTTCGTGATTTTTATTCAGAGAACAGATTTCAATGTCAGGGTTTTGAAGTGTTTCTATAAACAGAATGGGATTTTCTGATGCTGTGAAATGGCTCCAACTTTGTCAGAAGAAGATTCATTATGAGGAAGGCTAAACATTTGCACCCAGTTCTGTGGTGTTTGGGGATCCATCCCACATTTACACAAATACAGTTTTTATTGGCAAAAAATTATCAATGCTACAACAGCTTCTGCATATCTGAACATCACAACATTTATCCAGCAGTAATTTTTGCAAGCATCCCCCAGCAGGAGAATCCATTTCAGATCTTCCTTTCCCCAAAACTCTTACAGTTCCTCCAGCCTCATGCCAGCTTGCTTCCCTGCTAATGCAGCACCATGTTTTACTCCCACTGTTCTCATCTATAATTCCCTCTCTTCCCCCATTTAATTATGTAAGATGACGCTTGTTTCTTCTGGACATATTATATGTCTTTGTAAAACTTGACAGGGAATGGAGCTTTTACAGTTAATTATTTTTAAAGAGGAAGAACAACTTCAAATACAAAAGGCATCCTCTAACGATGCATAGCTTCAGCTCTCACAGTACATGAGCGCGCTCTGTTGGTAGTGACTGTGCACATGAAATGGTCATATTGTTTAAAAGACTTGAAACCTGTTCACAAGAAAAATTAAGCAATCTTCTTCAGATCAGTCTAGACTAGTCCTCAAATTAAATATTTTCCAAGATACAAGTTTCTGAACCTAAACTCTTAAAATATTAAATGCAGAAATAATACGTGGGTTACTATTTGCAGCAAAGACATAAAAAAGAATATTTTCAATGGTAGCTAAAAATCATATTGCCATGAATGTCAAAAAAAAAAAAAAGGACGACGAATGATTTGTTTCATTTCAAATTCTCTGTTCGTTTCTACATAATGACAAATAGTTTTCACAATAGACGCCCTAAGCTGATGAAAAAGAAGGTTTGCTGTAACAAACGTTTCCTTTTCTGGAGGGCCAAGAACTGTGGAAATGTGTACATCACAGAGGCAGACCACTGATCTAATTCATCCTAGTACCTGCCTTATCTTTCCCTGATAGAGGGAAAGGGGAACAGGGAATATTCAGGTACAAAAGGCCAGACTACAAAATCCTGGTTCTTCCTGGTGAATTTACGAGTCGTTCCAGGTTTCACATGATGCCTTTGAATGCATTTCAAGACTGGTTCTGTGGGACCATTCAGACTTCAGAGAACAGCTCCTCTCAGTTAGCATCGATACCATTGCAGATGCAAATGTTTTGCTGAATAATGATAGGATTAATATTCATCATGTGCTTAAGCATTTAGAGGGCCTTAGTAGAACAATCGGCAACAAGCAACACTTAGAGTTGTACTCATTTAGACATTGATGTTGCAATAGAGTGTAGTTTTGAATGTGCTTCACACAGTGTAACTGCACTGCCTTTGGTGATCACTATGTTTACAAATGAGTTTTAACATTATGTTTATGAATCAAGTGTAATCCAGTTTGCAAAAGATTTCCAAGATGCATTTGTCTTAAGTGCTTTAGTCTCAGTAATTAATACAGTTAGAAACCATTAATGAGTAGAGACCCGTATTTTCTCTTTTTAGTTTTTTTTCCCCCTTCAAATATTTAAATTAGGATTATTTAATTAATTTAAAGTCAAATCGAATGTATCTAATTAAATGTGAATACTGTATTGCATATGAGAGTCCTGTCAGCCAGGACTATAACCAATATGACCTGGTTATTGCAGCCCTGCTGCAATAGAGCTATGCTCATTTGCATCTCTGCTGAGATAATTCATAAACATTTTCTGTATTAGTGGTTAGCTTGTATATTTTTGCGGACCTGGAATGAGAGAATAAAATCCAGTCTGCATGGGCCAGACAGATCTGAGTATCGTTCAGCTACTCCCTGGTCTTATTACAGCTGGTAAGAATAAATGTTTATTGGAAGTTCATTTCAAACTTCATTTATTCTGTCCTGTTTTATTTGAACTCTTAAACGATATTTTATTTCACAAAGTTGGCTGGCCTACTGCCTATCATAAAGAAAGGGCTTCCCCAGCTTCAAGTAACCTGATCTTGTCCAGCTTTCAGATGATAAACAGTTAATGGAGTACACTATGCCCTCTCAAAAACAAAGTCAACTGAGAGATCTGACCCATAATGAAGGATGGGGTGAGACCCAGCATCTCATGTCAGTGCATACTTGTGCTCTAATCAGGACACTAGGGAGGAACAGACATCCAAAATTCTTTGTTTTCCAGGAAAGACAAAAACCTCAACTCAGACTCCTGAGGGAAAGCACAGGAAATAAACTCAAAAGGCTTTTTTTTGTCTTTTAGTACCATAGATATAGAGGTCAACGTGCATCTCAGCAGAGATGGCACATAGCAGAGGGGCGTCTCCCTCTTCTCCCCGAGGTTCAGGTAGCACTGCCTTTGCAGCAGATGGCTCGTAGCTTAAAAAAAAAGAAAACAGTAAGAAAAGACATAAAAAGGAGATGCAGAAGAGCACAGCACAAGATGTGATGGCTGGTTAAACTGTGATGTACTTTTAGGCTGAAAGAAAGTGAAGGGGAACCAGTGCTCAGTAACTTTTCTTTTGGTTTAGTCTAGAAATGCTTATTCTTCTAGCAGATGTTCAGTGGGATCAATTACTATGGTCGCTACCGCACATTTAAAAGCAAAGTCAATAATTATAGGACTCCTTATATGTTTTAAACCAGTATTGAAAGTCATTTAAAACTAGCTTATCCTCTGTCACACATGAACTCCCAACTCTTTTATAATCCTCCCCCTGAGACAGACAAACTAGAGCTGTCTCTGCGAACTGTGTCTTGACAGAGAGTAACAAACACAGTTCTACAAATGGGGATTTTTACAAGGTGGGAAATTAGTCTTGTATTGCTTTCTCTGAGATTGAGACTGTGGTCACACAGAGGGGCTGGCAAAGTTTTGTTATAGGCTCACTCCATTTTAAAATGTTTGCAGAGTCTGCCTCCCTGTGATGCTGCGAGTCAGAATCAAGAAGACAGCATGTGCTGTTGTCTCTTATCTCCCTGCCATCGACACTTCTGTTTTGTTTTCCTTAAACTACAAAACCAGTAATTTTACCTGAAAATATAGGGTTCTGGGGAAAACCACAGGAAAGCTCCTTCACATAGCATTCAAAACATATTTCTTTTATAAGTTTGTACATCCACATATATATTTAGATAAGGATTTGTGATCCCCAACAATTCTGTTTTTATTTTAAAAAACACCCACTTTCCATTTAGGTCAAAGAGTAATTGATTTTTATAGATTTCTACTTTAAATGTATTAGTGTTTTTCAAACTCATAGTGCTTAAGAATTTTTATTATCTCTTTCTTTGGAAAATTAACCTTTGCATTCATTCTTAATGCGGATTATATATGCGCATTCATTCTTAATGTGGATTGTATATGCACATTCATAGTGCTGGTCATTTCCTCTTAAATAAAAAAGGAAAAGAAGGACTCACATTTTTCTTATAAAAGAGAAATTGTTATGGAAATTACTGTCTGTGCCAAGCTTAGGGTTTTAGGAGAGACGTACAACAGTTCAAACTGCTCCTTAAAAGGCATAGATTCATCTCTCAGTTCACTCAGTAAATGTGTTCACCACTCACTTCAGGAGGAACTGGACCTAGGTGGACAATGCAGAAATCTGAATTGTCATTGTTTTGTGTTTGTTGGGTTTTTTTTAAATTTTAAACAGCAAATAATCAATCACATATTAGTTTTTATAAGACAAATACATTTAAAAAATGTTCGAGATGTCTATCTTTCCTAATTGTGCACTCATCTGCCATAGCCTTGCAGTATGTCATTTGACTTCTGCAACGACGGTGAATGCATCACCAGTTCTGACAGACATCCGTCATTTCAATTTCATTAGACAGTAGTGGAATTAAAGTTCTTTTTAAATCCAGTCATTTTTAAATGATAAGTACTTCATCATGAGTGCATTTTCTTTCACTAATCATAACAAAGCAATTATAATTATGCATATTGTTTACTTAAGATCCACTACCGCAGGCTGATCTTTAATTCATATATGTTATGTACTAAGGAAGAAATTTGACTCGTCTATCTTTCTAACCACAGCCGAGTGAATTCTCACTGCTGACAAAATTAGTCCCAGGTAAGGTTTTCACAGGCTTCCAAAAAAACCCCGTTTTGCATATTCACCTGAGCAGATAGATTAAAGCTAAAAGTGGTTTGTCTTGGAAAAAAGAAAAAATAGTAACTTTCATTCTTTTCCCAGGGACAGCAAATCTGCCACTAAAAATAAAAAAAAAATCTCTTTGCCTATGCCTGACCTTGATAAATTATCAACAAGAATCAGGGACTTTCAAAAGACCAAAGGAGCATGTATCTACTTGTTTTAAAGTCAGTTTTTAGGGGATGGGAAATATCCTCTTAATGCCTTACCTCCTTTCAGTTTAGACCAGCAGCAGAACGCAGTAAGTGTATTCGGGATGTCCGTTTTCATCCATCTGTGCGTGCTTATTGAATTACTTACGGTTTTGTTCATTTTACGTAACTTCAGATGTCTACAGTGTATATAGCTATATCTGAGGAGGTCATCTAGACTCTCCCTGTAGTCATTGGAGAGAAGTAGGCATCTCCAGAGCTCAGTTCATTTGAGCTGCATCTGACCTAGCATTGTGTACCTTAAATAGACACGTATCTCATTCTCTGACTGCAAGGGGACTCTGAGATACCTAGTTAAGATGTATGCATTTAACTGTCAGTGTCTTAAGCCAGGTGACTGAATTGTATTCTTGATCCTTGAATTGAGAAGACCTTGTGTTAGATATCTCAGATAAAGGGAATTTTGATGTGCTGAGAGGGGCTACTCCCTCTGTGTGGGATGAGAAACATCAGCATGCTGAGCAGGCAGCTGCCTATAACTAGCCAACAGGGAACTGATGATGGCAAATGTCTTTAAACATTTTCTCAGTGGTTTAAAGAAATTTCTCCTTTCTGAGATTCAACCTAGAAACTCTGGAGGAGCCTTTGACTTTTCTTTCACAAGCAGAGCAGCTCAGGACCCTCCTTTCAACCACTCGCCACCCAAAGGGGACCTCAATTTAATGCCTTCTTACACAGAATGTTATTAAAATGCATATCTTTTGTCTTGTGGAAGGGTTCAACCTGTCAGGTGGCCCCAGCCTACCTGGAATACAGAGTCAGTGTCTTGTCCATCGATGAAGATGTTATGAAGCTACAGTGGGAGAAGGACCCTGATTAAAAGATAACACCTAATTCTTAGGGCACCGACTGGTGAATGGAGTCATGGTTTCTAGTTCCAGTTGGAGGGCTTTTTAGGTATTGATGTAAGAAAAAACCCTTGAGGACTGAGATCCCAGGATTCTTTTATCCTAACAACGGCCTAGAGCCTCTTTTCTTGTTCCTCTCATCTGTTGACTCAACAAATATTGGGCTGGGGTACTTTTGGTGTTTTTTCTTTACATGTCACGGTGGCTTTCAAAGAGGAGCACCCTTGACATTGTAATCATTGATACAGGACCTCAAAGTGATATCACAGCATAATCCGCAGCCTGGTGACACAGGTACTCACTGGAGAGAAGCGCACAGGCATATTGTAGAGCACTGAACCAGGTTTCCCCACATCCTGAGTGAATGTTCTGCTAATGAAGTAGAGGAGTGTGTTCATTGGGGTGGGGTTGGGGTTTTGGAGGCAGCAGTTGCCATTCCATTCTGCATGGACTCTGGCCTATAAAATGTAAAAAGTTTGAAGCTCTCCACTGTTGGAGTGCCATTCTCACATCTGCACTGATCATCTTAGGCTTCTTCTATACTAAAGGAGGAGAAACAGGACACTTCTAGGGTGCTCCCATCTTTTGCAAAACTGTTTTTGGGTGTGCCCCAATATTGAAATGAATATCTCAGTAGTAGCTGTTTGCTTGCAAAATCTCTAAATTTGGACTGATGAATCCTACCATTTGTGGATTATGGTGCTAGAAAGATGTGGAACTGCTCAGCTCAGTGAAGGGCACCTCATTTCTAAGTATGACCAAAAGCAGACTTCACACATTCCTGTGTAATTTAAGGAGGGAGAACAAGGTGCTCTGAAGTGTGGGCAGCTTTAGGGACCTAGAAACTGAGTGGGACTTTTCAGTCAAAAAAGTCATGTCAAAGTCACAAAGTCATGTCAGCACAGTTTTGATCATGCGTTTAGATTTTAACAATTTTGATAAGCAAATCCTTTTGTACACATTAATTCTGGGATGAATTGTGAGTGAATTTGACTGATACAATCTCTTATTTCTCACTCCTGTAATGTGTATGTGTGTTATTGTTTTGTGTGGACATAGTCCTAATGCAATAATGCAGTAATGATTTGACTTTTTAATTACATTTAGCAAAATATCTAATTTTTCTTTAATTCAAGAGTATGATTATCTAAGTGAAGCTGGATGGAGATTATGCAAAATAGAATGGAACAAAATGCTTTGATGTAACAGTAAAAAATGATGAGCATTAATGTCTAACTTGATAAAATTTTAGAAATATCAAACTAGAGGGAATATCAAAGGTGACCTAGTCCACTCTTCTATTCCAAGACAAGATTAACTGTACAAGACAAGATTAACTGTACTTGTATTGTACCTGGCAATATATCTCCCGTCTGCTTTTCAGACCTCTGGTGACTAATGTTCCATAACATCCCTGGGAAGCTAGCTTAATGCTTCTCTGCGTGTCCTTTATGATAGTCTAATCTGAGCCTCTCTTAGAATCATAGAATCATAGAATTGTTAGGGTTGGAAGGGAACTTAAAGATCATCTAGTTCCAACCCCCCTGCCGTGGGCAAGGACACTTCCCACTAGATCAGGTTGCTCAGACGCCCATCCAGCCTGGCATTAAAAACTTCCAGGGATGGGGCTTCCACCACCCCTCTGGGCAACCTGTTCCAGTGTCTCACCACCCTCATGGTGAAGAACTTCTTCCTAACGTCCAGTCTGAATCGACCCATCTCTAGTTTTAATCCATTCCCTCTGGTCCTACCATCGCCCGACATCCTAAAAAGTCCCTCACCAGCTTTCTTGTAGGCCCCCTTAAGATATTGGCAGGCCACTATAAGGTCTCCTTGGAGCCTTCTTTTCTCCAGACCAAACAACCCCAACTCTCTCAGTTTGTCCTCACAGAAGAGGTGCTCCAGCCCTCTGATCACCCTCGTGGCCCTTCTCTGGCCGCGTTCCAGCACGTCCATATCTTTCTTGTAGTAGGGGCTCCAGAATTGGACGCAGTACTCCAGGTGGGGTCTCATGAGAGTGGAGTAGAGGGGGAGAATCACCTCCCTCGACCTGCTGGCCACGCTTCTCCTGATGCAGCCCAGGATACGATTGGCTTTCTGGGCTGCTAGTGCACACTGACGGCTCATGTTGAGCCTCTCGTCCACCAGCACCCCCAAGTCCTTTTTTTCGGGCCTGCTCTCAAGCCAGTCACTGCCCAGCCTATACCGGTGCTTGGGATTGCCCCGACCCAGATGGAGGACCTTGCATTTGGTCTTGTTGAACTTCATGAGGTTGGCATGGGCCCACCTCTCCAGCCTGTCAAGGTCCCTCTGGATGGCATCCCTTCCCTCCAGTGTGTCAGCTGCCCCACACAGCTTGGTGTCATCGGCAAACTTGCTGAGGGTGCACTCTATGCCACTGTCCATGTCGCTGATGAATATGTTAAACAAGACTGGTCCCCGTACTGATCCTTGAGGGACTCCACTTGTCACTGGCCTCTACTTGGACATGGACCCATTGACAGCCACTCTTTGGGTGCGACCGTCAAGCCAGCTCTTTATCCACTGAATTGTCAGTCCATCAAACCCATATTTTATCAGCTTGGAGACCAGGATGTCATGCGGGACAGTGTCAAAGGCTTTGCTTAGGTCCAGGTAAATCACGTCAGTTGCTCTCCCCTTGTCTGTTGATGTTGTGACCTTTTCATAGAAGGTCACCAGGTTTGTCAGGCATGATTTGCCCTTGGTGAAGCCGTGTTGATTGTGCCCAACTGTAAGATTATCATAGAATCATAGAATTGTTATTGTATTTCTTACAGCAATTGAAGCTCATGGCTCTGTTTTATTCACCATAGATGTGGCAAACCTTATTATCATCCTTTTCAGACAGTATCTGACTTTAAAATCCAACACTGATAAATGTTGCCCTTCTTCACCTCATTAGCCGTGGAAGACAACGTGACTGCCTCAAACTTGGTAGCTACGATAGTCTGACTGAAGTCCGTCTTATATCTGAGCACTCTTAAATGTCAGAAATTAAATTTTCATCTCATAATTACCTCTCATTGCTAAGCATTGATGGAGTTTTCTGAATTTAGCCATTCATGGGGTAAAATCTTTCAAGATTAAAAATGATGTTTTTATTGAAACGAAATAAGAAAAGTCTACTAAACTTACATTTTCCAGAAATTATTTACAAATTGACTTTTTATTTACATGTGGTCTTAAAGTGTTATATATCTACATAAAAAAATCCAAAATGAGTAAAACAAGTACAGAGACTTACAAAGTTAAAAAAGCTCTTGTGTCCAGTCAGTGCCAAGATCCTTATTGTAAAATATTCTGAGCTTTGTAAAAATTATTGAATGACCACAGGCTACATGAAAGCACAGTGGCATGTGAATGTTTTTAAATTCATTTCGATTTATACATTATGCCTCTTTGGAAATTCATAACACGTGGGAGAAAGTATATTGACTTGGAAATACCTCAGAACACTTTTCAAAAGATATTTCCAAGGAGAAAAGAGAAGAGTTGGCTAGAAGCAAAAATGTTTGTTAAGGGAAATTAGCCTTTCCTGTTCACTGGGAACTGTGAAAGAGTAATGTAATCTTCAAATGAGGCTAAATTTTTGCCTCACAGTGCCTCCTATGCATACAAATAAGGAAGGGCCAAGAGAACAATGTTGTGGGTGAAGCTTGCATAACTTTTCTGGGAAATTACCTGAAGTGTCTGTATGCTTATGCACGCAGGTTCACTTTATCTGCAGCACTGACAAAAACTTTGTATCTTTGTTCAGTGCAGGAAGTGTCACCCTGGGAATTTTTTTCATTTTAGTAAGGGATGCTTTTACACATCACTTAGGATGGCAAGGGCTGTTGCCCAATACTGTAATAAAATACAATTCAGCTAAGACATCAACTTGTTATGGTGATGTAGAGTAAGATGATAAAAGACTGTCAAATAAACAAGACATGATACAGCAAAGGATGGGTGAATTACTGTGGTTTGAAAGCTGACCTAAATTATATCAGTGTGCCAAAAAAATGTCTACTCAACTGTAGCACAATCCAGAGTTTTGAGACCTTGTGAATGAGAGATTTAAACCTTGTAGGGAAGGGGCCCTTAGGAACATACACAGAGAGAAAACAGTAATGTACCGCTTGACCAAAAGAATAAATAGTAAAGCAGGATCTTTCTGGGAAACATTTTAAAAGTCAGAGTAAAACCGGGTGGGAGATGAGGCTGAGTATTGCTGAATATTAATGAAAATATTTGATAAAAGTAGAAGTGTAACTGGGACCCACAAAAGATAATGTGAGAAAATCTGTGCAGCAGTCAATAATGCTGAAAATTCTGACTTTTGTGGGACTAATCTTTAAAGGTATATTGTTAATTAGGAAGGTACAGAGATCTGTTGATGCTCTTTTTGCATGTTGTTACCTTTTTAGATTTCTCTGTCTATGTTTAAATGAAAATGTTTTTAGAGAGTAGTTTTTAAAACATGCGCCTACTGCAATATTCATTTAAACATTTTATTCTGTTTGTATTTAGACTCATTTAATGTGATTCTGGTTTAAATTTACTGTGTCAGTAGAACAATTGTAAGGAAAAAGGAAACTATTGACTGGCTGCTGATACATTTGTCTATGCAGTTTTAATACGCCTTCCCTTTTACTTCTCTCATTTAGAAGTCTGCCAAGGTTTTCAAAGACTTCTTTCAAGAGGACTTCAGCAGTCTTCCTTCCTCCTCTTTGAAAATCCAGCCCATTTTGATAAACCTTATATAAAGTCTCTAAAAAGTAGATCATAAAATTATGATTCATGCTATAAAATTTTGGTCCTTATAACTATTTTCTTAATGAAACTGTTCCAATATTTTACTATGGTAAAATGTCATCACCCCGTCTCTATATCCACAGATCAGGATTCTGCATCTGGAGTTAACACAGAATTGAACCTCAAGCGCATATCTTAATATGAGAAAAGCTGGTCTTGGGATGAAAACAAGGCTGCTATCATTGCCCAAAGCATTAATGCACATTCACAGGTCATGGAGTATATGCATGAGCTAATGACTTCTCTAATTAGTAATGCTGTGAAACTGCCACTACATGGGGAGCATGTATCCCCAGATATAATTAGCAAGATCTGGATTTGCAGACAGAATGAAGCCTCAGGGGGTCGAACATTACAATTCTGAAAGATACTGCCTACATAGATATTCAAGGTTTAGGAGTTCATGCTTGTCTTTATTAATGTTTGAAAAATTATGTTCATACTCAACATGAAGATATTTCCTGAAATCAAATGGTACTAAATCAGCGGAAGATAGAGATTGCCATTCAAAACCAGGGTGATTTAATACTCATTTTCTATGAATTGATAAACTAGAAGATAAATCCACAAAGGTGATTTTCACCCAGCATTGCAACACCTACTTCTGGTAGAGCATTAACAGATGAACGCAGCAACTTCTCCCCCGGCCTTTGATGATGAACATGTTCTGCATGCATTGATGACACGTTGCATACAATTCAGCCACTGCAGGCCAATTTATTGGCCCTATATACCATATTTTACTATTCGCTTAGGAGAGCTGATCACAGGATTCACAAAAACAATTTTGTTCATGGAGATACCTTAACTGGCCACTGTGAAATGCTGAAAGGGATTCCTAACCCTTAGGTAGAGGAAGGAACTGGCTTTCTCTTGAGATTCTCAGCCGTTCTTAGCGCTGGAGCCTCACCTACATAGATATGTGACTATGGGACCAGATCAGTCTCTTCCAAAACATCAAGAAGATGGGCACACCCAGTTTCACCCCCTGATTTGTGACAAAAGCTTATGTCTATAATGAGAACATGAGAAAATACTAAGAACAGAGCTGTCTTCATCTGTGAATGTCACTTCATCACTTCTGTGGAAGCTGTACCATCTCAGGGCCTGGACTGAGAGTCACTTGTGTTCCTTCTGTTATGAAAGGTACGAACAAGTATTGTCCTATGTAAATGGAGCTTGATTCTGATCTATGAAAGGGGATTGAATCCCTTTTACAGATAGTTTGAATGTTACTCACGATACCAGGTTGTAGGACTAAGTAATACAGGAGATCCCTTTTTAGTCCTTCAGTCCTTCAGAAACTTCACACAAGCACACAAGCCATTTAGTGGGGCTAAGGAGATCTTTGTCAGGGCCCTGAGTGCACCAACGGGTTCTGCAGCCTCTTTCCTCATCCAGCTTTGGCTGTGGGTGCTCAAGACTAGCTCTGGCACAGCATGGCTGTAACCTTGGGTCCGGCTGCTGGGAAAGAGCTGTGTGAGAAAGAGCTGAGAGAAGCCTCACTGGGTCGTCCCCTCCAGCTCAGGAGCTGCATTTGAGCTCAGTCCTGGCTGACGGTCCTTGTCTGAGCTGCATTGTAGGAGTTCCTGTGCCTGGTCTTGTGATGTGCTGACCTGGCTGACTTGCCTTCCTGGCTTGACCTTGGACCTGTCTCATCCTCACCATGGACTTGTCTGGCAATCAGGGCCACTGGCTGCTCCTGATTACGATCTTCAGACCTACTCTGTTCCTCTTCCTTGAGCACCATGGGACAGAGCCCTTGTCCGAGGGTCTTTGCCCTGTCTGCCTTGTTGCCCCTTGGCTCCAGGCTGACCTACGCTTGCAGAGCAGTCCCTCAACTGCAGCTACCTGACAAGCTCTACTTGGAGCTCCCTGACAAGCTCTATCAGACTACTTTTTCACTACTGAGAAATAAAATTCTTTAAAAGCTCTCATCATTCACCCACAACTACTACTCAGTAGTATTTTTGAAGTGTTAAATTCTAAATTAATAACAACATAGATGTGCTTTATCAATTTGAATATTCAATACCAATTTCCAAGCCTATTACTGTCAACAGCTTAAACCAGAAGAAAGGCAAGTACAATTTACTTTTCATTTGGACTCGTTTAAAGGTACTTCGACCTCTATGATGTTATCATAGCTCAAATGTTTCTGTTACAAAACAGAATCTATGTGCAAATGTGCAAATACTAATCAGTTCTAACATGAAAATGTGATAATTAAATCTGATCTCTGCTTTCTTTTTATATTCTTCCCAAGACAAAAAAAGAACAAAGACAGAGTGGTCTCAGTATGCTTTAATGAAGTGTGATAGTATGTGCTAGTTAATTTGCAAATTCGGTTTCCAGTGTTGTTCTTGTCATGTGTAATCTTTATTTATTTTGAACACTGCCTCGTCTTGTTTTGTGATGTCTTTTTGCTTTTATTAACCAAAAAAAGTTCCTGAAATCACAGTAGATTTTTTAAAAGATGGACATACAAATTTCTATATGTTGTGTTTTAAAGAAATACAAGTAAAGCTACATTCTAGCAAATTGTAGACTTTGACCTTCATCCAAAAGTTTACAAATAACATGTAAAGCATGAACCTAAGCCTTTTCAACAGTAGAATTTTCTTCTGTACATTGGGAATCAACATAATCTTTAATAACAGGAAGTAAATTACTTCCATTTGCCTTCTGAGGACAAATACTTTTACTGAATCTTATTAGTCTCTTCCCTTTGGATCAGGTATGATTTTTAAAAATGAAACAAGTTATTATTCAGTGCGTAAAACAAAAGCAATCAATAGAGATCTGTCTGCTGGAGTATTATATTTGTTTCAGTCAAACAAAGAGAAATTTTTCTTTTCCTTCATCAGACGGCAGACATTAGCCTGGCTGAGCTGAGCTAAAGTTACTGAACAAGCAACAAACCTGAACAAGCGTATCTGCCCGCATTGTAGCCATCCAATTTAAACTGGTTTCCATGCCTCACCTTAAAGATATTATTTCAAGTAATGTTTTAGTGTCTTTCTAGATATTTAATTTAGATGTGGTTTATTAAAAGTCTGGTTTTCTGTTTAATGGGCTTATCTCTGTGAAACTGGTTTGTATCTCTGGAGAGGACCAGAACACATGCATATGCATTATATGCTGACATGAGACATAATAGATAACCCTGTGAAAGAACTGAAATCTGCTTAATGCAACTCTCTATGTTATAAGAATAGGGTGCTGGCATGTAAATTCTAATCTAATCTGTGCGATGACATGACTCAAGGGATGCAACCAAGACTTTACCTTCTTAGGAAATATCTGCCAGACTGAACAGGAGTTAATCAGTGGAATAAACCGCAGGAATTTTATCATGTTCCCAATGAATTAAATTGAAAACCTCACAGAAATGAACCTTCTGCAAGTCTTGCAATTTTTGTACAGAGCTCTAAAATGTTGAATTAATTCATTATTGGTGCAAAATTAACATCTCTAATTTCTATTAAGACCTTGATAGGTCTTCAATAAGGTCTTTTCTAGAATGCCATACAATATACCTGAACTCTGAGGACTAACTCAATTAATTCTACCACTTTGTATTTGTTCCTGGGCACTTACTTAAGATGTGCTTTAGCTAAAGTAATTATCCTTATGAATAGTTTGGAAAGTGAAGGTAGGGAGTTTAACTGAATCTTATTTGATAAATTTGATAATTTAATAAATAAATTTGATAAATTTACTGTTCAGCAAGAGACAGAATCCGCCTTTTTTGCAATGTACAATGGTAGGTAATTTCTAATTTGATTCACTGCAGTTTGGAGCTATTCCTGAAGTGAAAATTACAATAGTTTCGGGTACCTCTCAGTAAAGCTTCACTTTTTGTCTTTTTATCTTTTTACAGACTCCTAGGTCTCAACACAGTGCATTAATAGAGAATATCTTTAAAAAGTTTATGATGAGGATCTGTTATGTGCAAGGATATGGGGAAGCAGAGGAGGATTTAAAAGAGGTCTCTTTCCTGTGTTTGTTTTATAATGTGCTGAGCAGGGTCTATTCAGAATTAAATGCCCCCACTGTGACTCATCTGAAAACAGGGAGAGGTGAAAATTAGAAGACTGTAACTGCATGAAGGTACCTTAAAAACACATGACACACAGTTTATAATTAATACAAAATCCAGCATTAGTTGCTAGTAAAATTTAAAGGATGTGTTAGGATGTTGAAACTAACAAGTCAAGCATTAGCAGGTGGATGTGATTTTAGTCTGGTGTAGCGTACAGTTGTATATAATACTGAACAGTCTTACGGCCAGATAGTCTATAACAAACATGACAGGAATAAAATGATGAATAAAAATAAATATTATAAATTATAAATATTATAAATAATTGTTATGAATAAAAAACATGACAAGAGGGTATTGCTAAGAGATTTGGTTGGGGATAAAATAAGAGAGAACTAATAGCAATTTATAGTCACAATTCCTTAATCTGCAGCAGTTTCTCTTCTAAAGTTAACTCCAAACTTTACCGCAGAGGCTTCTTTCACCTGTTGCGAAGACGCTTTGTGTGAATTGATCTCCTCTTCTACCCGATCATGTGCACAGGGGACACACTTTTTCCGGTAGTTTAAGTATCATATATTTAACTCTTCTGATATGTCAAGACCATACAAGCACTACTAGGTAAGCCAACTAGAATATTTAATTATTCACTCTATTTTAGTAGCATTCCAGTAAATAAGACTTCTAACCATCTTGTTTCTATCTGATTTTATCATATAACAAGTAAATAAGAATGATTAAGAGTTTATAAGTTGAGATAAATTTATAAATTTATCTCAATTTGATTATGATAATAGAGAGACAAAGATGAGAAACTCTACAGTTGTCAATAGACACAAAAGAACAAGATCATTGTACTAGTGTCCAAGATAAAGAGGGAATCTGATTTTTAATGTAATTATGTTAGAAAATTGGGGTTCATGGACTGAAGCAATCTGTGGGGAAGAAAACCAACAACAATCTAGCAGAACTGCAGTTCAGTCTTTTTAGGAACCGAGAACTGGCGTTGATAATGAAATGAGAAATAGCTTTCTAAAACAGTGGGGATAATGCTTTTTCTGGGTAGAGCATAATGAAACAAAGACTGAGTTGTAGGTGTAACACAATAAAAAGAGAAGCACAATTTTTCCTTGGCAGAACCCCTAGATGATATTGTGATAAATGTGAAAGAAACAGAGGTGATAAACAGCTATGCTAGTGCTGCAGTGTGTAGGATAGTGCTTTAATTTGTGAAGCAATGACCATAAATTAATCAACCTGAAGCAGAATGTTGTTGGGACATACGACTATCTGGATAATCAACAACAAATGGAGAGTCTGTGAACCATAATATAAATTGCTGAAGCATAACATAAACTCAGCTCCTCTACAAAATGTTTAGCAATAAAAGTTCTTGAGCACTCATAAAAATGTAAATCCTTATACTATATCAAAATCCCCAGTCAACCTGGATAATACAACCTTTATGAAATAAACTGACAACATGGACAAAAAAATTTGAATAATATGCAACAAGTACGGAGAAATACAGTGAATCCTAGCTGCTAAACTACTAGGTCAGCTAAACTCTTCTTACATGCACAGCAGTGCAATTTATTCTACTGAAAAAAATATGCCAAAATTATACAGCAGTCTGAAAACTCTTTCAGTTCTTAATCAGTTGCTTGCTTGCAAATATTTTTTGTTTCTCTTTACTGTTATTGTGGGTTGACCCTGTCTGGATGCCAGGTGCCCACCAAAGCTGCTGTATCGCTCACTGTCCTCGGCTGAACAGGGGAGAGAAAATATAACAAAAGGCTCGTGGTTTGAGATAAGGATGGGGAGAGATCACTCACCAATTACTGTCACAGGTAAAACAGACTCGACTTGGGAAAAAAAAACCAACTTATTTTATTAACAATCCATTCAGAATAGGATAATGGGAAACAAAATCAATCATCAACCATCCCGGTGGGTGAGCCCTTCTCCCCCGGTTCAACTTCACTCCCGGTTTCTCTACCTTCTCCCCCCAAGTGATGGTATAAATTTCCCAACAATAAGTTGCAAATAGTCCAAAATACAACCTATCAACATATCTTCCTCATAACCTGGTGATGTGGCCTAGAAATCGTGGCCCAGTTTCCCAGTATTTCTCTCAATATAGTAATCCGGAGCACAGAGGATTGTGTTTCTGAGGTAAACTCAATGTCCACCTTAGGTTTGCAAATGATGATGTAAACCTGCAAAGTTCTTCAATGATATTTATGTGGGCCTGAAATCCCTGATGAAGCTGACTACCAGCGGAAGTATTTGGGAGCTATAGGATGGCACTTGCACTACCTTACATAAGGTATCCAACTACAATAGCTAATGTCAGGGAGCCTAGTTCCTTCCATTGCAGAAAGGCAGATGCTTACAGAGGCACTTGGGAGCATCCAAATTCAGATGCACAGAGATAAATGCGGTGATTATTTACCTGAACACTGCAACGTCAGGCACAGAAGATGACCACTTGTTTATGTTTTAACCTTCATTTTGCTGAAGAGGACACTGTTTTATAAACATGGCCAGCAGAGGGAAGTAGCTCTCTGTATGTTGAACTCGTGGCCTCTGACCAAGTAGGTATAGCGTGAGCTCATGCTCTTAAAAAAAGGTGCTGCACTGCTGAAGTGAAATTGATTTAAGAAAACAAGCTGAAAGAGCTTCAGTAGTGTTTGTCTATGCTCTGCAATGGGGCACTTTGGAGACAGGACATTGTTTATATTATTTTAGGTTCATATGTTCCATCTTTAAAATGTCACAAAAGAGCACGGTGAGAATACTTTTTGGAGGGGAAAAAAGAAAGTTATAAAGCCAAATAATAAATCTGATGACTACCTTGTGTTTTGAGCAGCTCACCTAAATAGCTGTGTGAGACGATGAGAAGAAACCAAAATGCATTCGGCTTGTGCCATGGCATTTCTTTGGACAGGAGAGATGCTGGAAGAGAGTAACAGAGGGGAAGGCAAAACTGTTCCTCAGGCTGAGGCGATACATCCATGTAGTTGTGTCTTCTTAGCCTTGGCCATGGCATTTGCCTTCCTCAGGCAAGTTGGGCATGAACTTCATGGCCTGTCTGCAGAGGTCTGTTAGGAGGAATGGAAACTTTTCTGCGTCTTGGGTTCGGAGGGGAAAGGCCTCTCTTCCTCTCACCGCCAGCGCTACTTGGAAGCACTGCTCGTAGACTGGGACACGGTTAGGTTTGTCACTGCAGGGGTATAAAGACAGAGTACAAAACGGAGACAGCTCCTTGAAAGGTAGATGGGAGTCAACAAAAGAGTGTTGATGACAGGAGGTGGTGGAGGCAATCGCTCAGCCTGTTTTCAGCATTTCCAGGAGGATCAGAGCAAGAGCAAATTTCAGCAACTGAGATAAAAGAGGTAGTACTGCAGAAATAAGAGGCTCCTCAGACTGCAAATTTTTCATGCCAGAATTTGTAGGGCCTTAAGAAAGATGTATGCTGATTTTAATTGGAGCTTTTCTCTACCTCTTCTTCTAGCTCTCTGTTCTTGAACCTCCAAACAAAAGGGGAAGCAGCTGAAATTTGGCCAGAGTATTATCTGCAACTTGACAAATGTTTTTCCAAGACTCCTAATTGCTATTTTGAAATGACAGTCAGGGTACCAAAAAAAACCTATTAACCACAACTCTAGTTTTAGCTTTAATAGTGACTCAGAAGGGAGGGTACTGCTTATTGAACGTCCAGGCTTTGTTCCTGCTGCAGGTTAACAGGGAACCTGCTGTCAAGACCCCTCTGTGCTTCTCTGGCTTAGTTCTAGTGTTGCATGTGATTTTAGGTTAGTCAACATTAGAATGGCTGGAGTTTACAGAGGAATACTTCTTGCTTCCATACACACAGCAATATCCTATGACTGGAAGTCAGCTGCCAAAGGAAGGCGCTAATCACCGAGAAGGAATGGCGGAGAATTACTGATTCTTTCTACATCTTGACTGATCATAAATTATTCCTTTTTCTGTTCTTGAAGAGATAACAAAGGGCAGTATTATAGTGCCACATTTGACACTCATAGCCAATCTTTTCTTCAGGACAAAAATGTTTACCTCCAGTAATGATTCCTACATATTACATAGAGTCTGCACTGGTGACCTTTCCTTATCGCCATGTAATTGCAACATTATCTTCCTCTGTAAGCCACACACTTCCTTGCATCAAAGGTATTAAGCCTTTTTTTGCACTTAACTTGAAGGGGAGTGATATTTAACAATCCCATGCCTACTTGAACAATTAATTAACAGGTCTTTAGGATATGATCAAGTTATGAAGTATGTTTTTGGAGCCTCAGTTCTTCAAAAGGGGCCAGCAGCAAACTCAGGCTTAAATTGTCACTCATCAAATAGATAATGACACTTTGGCAAGAGTCTGTCATTTGATCACTAGTCCTTGTATTAGTTCTGTTGAGTACTCCTTTGGCCAAGTGTCAGGTTTAGCAAACACTGTGTAATTTAAATCTTCCAAGTAGACTGTAGAGGAATGCACACCAACTAAGCAGTGCTGGGGAGAATAAGGAGAAAAAAAACTCGACAGTGTTGGATTTCAGCCACGTATTACTATCACTAACACTGTCTTTGTTCTGTAGATGGGGGTTATTTACACAGAGTGTATCTGAAAACTGGGTTGTGATGGTTTATCACAGCTAGATCTAACTGTTCAATTTCTTTTGATCAAATGTGTGCTTTTCCATCTTAAGAGTTGGTTTGCAGCAGTTTCAAATGCTTCGCTACACCACCGATTTATGGAGAGTTTTACTAGGTCACAAGGGAGGTCATGTCTCTGGGAAAAGCACCATCAGAGGAGACGAGATCCAAAGATAGGAGGTTAATAGATAAGAGCTGCTAAAGTGGTCCTCTCTGTGTTTCAGAGAGAAGTCAGGGTGTCTACCTTGGAATAACTCACCTCTTCTCTTTGTGATTTAAACAAAGCCTTTTCACAAAGCTATACCTAAGGTGCTACAACCAAACCAGACCTACACGGGTGCGGGCGCTGCACCCAAGGGAACTCCAGCAAAATTACTGTGTGTCTCTGCACAAAGAGGAATGCATTGAACAGCCATAATTCAAGACACAAGGGAAATAAATATAGACTATTGAAGTAGTTAGGGATGACTGGCAGCAAAGGTATCCTGAGCCACTGGCACTTTTTTGTCCTCTGTACAGTCATGGTCCAAAATTTTACTGCCAGTGCAAATAGCAGCATTACAGAAAACGATCTCTCTCTGCTGTGTGTCTGCACAGCACTACCTTTGTCACAGACAGTGATTTTAATAATCTACTAGAGAATAGGAACAGCCTGCAGTGTTCCTGCTCTTAAGAAATCTCCTTCCTAGGAAGAAAAAGCCATCACCTCTGGATGATTTGATTATTTTTCCACACTAAATTCAACTAGATAAATTAATATAGCACAGATTTCTCCAATGTCTATAACAAAATACATTTTACAATTGAAAAATAATATTTTAAAACTTGCTTAAAGATCTAGTAGTGACTGATGCAAATCTTCCATTCATGTTTAGACTATACACAATATATTCTCTATTTTATAGAAGGAATATTTTCAGTAAAGCAGAATACAAAGTGCGGACAATAGCTTTTGTTCTTTTAGTCCATGCCAAACAAGAAGCCGTAAGTCATATCCCAGCTGCTTACTGCAGAGGTGAAACGTCAGAAATTTTCTTCATGAGAAGCCTGTGACAGAGTGCAGCTGGTGTGTGTGATCACCAGAAAGCCTAACTTCACACAAGTGACTTTATCAGAACAGAGAGAGAGAAACAGCTTTCATCTGAAGCAAATCTCATGTTAGGAAAATGATTATCAATTCTGAAGGCACTGTATCAAACACAGTATTATCTTCTCTTGAGTTCTTTAAAAATTTCCCTGCTGTGAGGGTTACTGGGCAATTGCTAGACAGCTCACGGGCTCTACCATTAAATATATCCCCAAAAGATTGTTTCCCGCAATTTTAAGTGCAATTTCAAGTGCAATTTCAAGTGCAATTTCTGTCCCTGAGATTCATAGTTTATCCTTCATTGAACTAATTTGAAGAAGTGTTTCAGTTTTGAATGGGAAGTAGTGAAGCTGCACTTTTGGGGGTGAACTGGGGCATTTGTGTGCAGGAGGAAAAAGGAGGCTGAGCTGGTCTGCAGCCCTGGGCGCTGTGTTATCCAGGACACAGATTTCCACAGCAAAGGAAGAGAGCAGTCTAATCAGGTTCGGAAGCTGAATTCGACACAATTATATCCAGGGGAAAGCACTTGGTGTCATTGTCTCTTTCCCTACTGCATTAGTTAGAGGCTGCTACAAGTTGGAATAACATGGTGTTTTCTGCATTTTATACATTCTGGGCAGAAAAGTGTTAACAGGAGAAGGCAGGAAGCTGTATTTCAGAGCTCTTCCAGGGTCTGTGAATCAGTCCAGGTACATGAGCCTTGAAATCTGCTCTTTTACATTATTCAGCAAAGAGAAAGAACTTCTATCATACTAGACTTTCATTCAATAATCCGGAAGTTTTCTACAATGTGTATCTGTGCTATAAAGAACTGCTCATCTCTGAAACAAAAGATAATCTTTGTGCTTTGCCTTTGTTATAAGTTCTCTCCATGTAACTTCCTTTCACCTACACTTGCATCAGAGAGGGATGAGGGGTTTTGCAGACCTGGATTTAGTTCTACCTTTGCAAACAGTGTACTGGAGATGAGATCATAGGGTTTGGCTAGGCTACTGAAAGCAGATATGGTATTTGTCTATCTCAGTCACAGTGAGATACTTGTGTCAGTGACAAGCATGGACAGCCAGCAGTGTGGAGGAACTTTATCCTAAGTTACGGTTTACGCCATTTCTCTGATGCGTAGCACCCCTCTCTCTGGCATTTTATACTTGCATATCCATTGCTACTTGAGTCTTCAGTGCTTTTCTAAGTCTAGATCTTAAGAATGAAGCTCTGCTAAGTTTGGAAATGTCAGACTACATTAATCTCTTTGTATGTCTGAAGATGGAAACCATGCTGTTGCTGCCCTAGACCTCATATCCCTGTTGACTCCTTTGTGTTAGCATTAACGGTGGTGCTGCCATGGGGTGAGCTGGACCAGATCACCAATCTGACTAAAAAGGACCTGGAGAGGAAAGCGAGCTGACTGCCTCTGCAGCCAGGCACTGCCACAGCTGGGGTGAAGAGGTGCAGAAACACAAAACAGAAGAGGGAGAGGAAAGATGACCCTTTTAGTTGCCTTGTACTCTTTGACTGGTTTACACTGGTCATGAACCTGCATCCTGAGTCTCAACATGTGTGTCTGTAGCCTAGCTCTGAACCGGGTCATTCCTTTCTTCCAATGGATACAAGGAAGGTCTGCTTGTTAATCACCACCATCGACTTATTTGGAAAGAAGATATTGTAATGCTTTGGTAATTTCTTTACACTGATATGAGGCAAATCCCTGACAATGATATCTTAATGTCAATTGCAGCAACAAGAAAACCCTCCAAGGCACTGCAGTTATTTCCATAAATGATCACATCATATCTCCTTCTCAACACTAAGACACCCAGTGACTAAGTCCAAATGTGACATAGGGATTAGAAGTAAGGTCACAATTTTGTTAGTGAGATTAACAACCTATTGCTGAATAGCTGGATACAACAATTCCTCTTAATCATGTGTAGGTTTCCTATACTCGGTCTTTTTCAGGACTTGAAGAAAAGCATGGCCTTTTTCAAAAGCACCTTGTTTAACTTAGCATGGCAGTACCAGCTTCTCTGAAATTGTTGAGGCAAGATCAGTTCATACATTACAAGGCCTATTTAGTCTTCAAATCAGTTCACCGTAATAGCACATATTGAATTGCTACTAAAAGCCACTTACAGCATTTAATGCTTTTCCTTTCATCCAAATTCACAAAAAAATGTTTTTCAAAAGGTAGAGTTACATAAAGATGGACACGTTGGAGATTTCATTGCAAAATGAACAAAACTGTAAAATAAATGCTTTACAGAACTTCATGTGTCACTTAGAGTAAATTAATGTCTTGCCAAGGTGCCAAGATTGTATTTTGGTTTCAGCCTACATTTATTTCAAGGTATACATTGCGTTACACTATATGTGTGTCTTTGTTGCAATTATTCATACCTTACATACACAATAGTGTCCAAGTCATGT
This sequence comes from Chroicocephalus ridibundus, assembly GCF_963924245.1. Classification (NCBI taxonomy): domain Eukaryota; kingdom Metazoa; phylum Chordata; class Aves; order Charadriiformes; family Laridae; genus Chroicocephalus; species Chroicocephalus ridibundus. The sequence goes on from NC_086284.1 coordinate 30,716,841, forward strand.
ATTGTTTTAAAGGTATTGTCAAAATGAGTTACTCTTTGATTACTCATGTTTCCAGTGGAATTATTCAGTTACCCCATTAAATTGACAAAAATGTTCATTATTTGACAGAAAATAGGTGAGATGCTATATCACTGCTGTAGCTGTCAGGCACTGCCATAACCCTGTGCTGTAACCCATTCTATTTTTGGGCAAAGACTGTAAGGAGAGAGGGACGATAGTTGCAAGTTTTTCCAGTTTTGTAGAATCCATTTTCCATATGTTTAAATTCCTTTTTCTGTCAAGGCATATACCACTTTTTTAAAAGTTATCACTTCCTCCAGGAAGAATGTAACTTCTGAGCCATCATGCATTCCTCAGATTTATTGGATGCAGAGAAATAAGGAATGGAGTGTTTCCATTGAGAGCACTGGATTTGTAGACTGAAATATGCCTTGGCATGACTCGTTGTTACTCTTCTAATGCCATATTCAGGTGCAATGTAAAGCCGGTTTGATCCTTGGTGAAACCCAGTTATGAAAGGTCAGTTCCTGTAATCAAGATTTGCTTCCTTTGTCCTTACACTCCACTGGACATTTGAAGTTTTGGAAATGTGGGAGCACTTCAAATTAAGATCTGAGACTGGGTTTAGGGTTTTAATATGACTTGTTCCATCTGATTTGTATAAATAATAATTGTTCTTGAGATTCTATCCTACCCTACACTATCAATATCCACTCTTAGGATGTTATTTCCTCACAAGTCTATCGATATGAGCAATATTTTTTCATGGGTTTCAAGTCACTTTCTCATCCATCTGCAAAGCCATAATTTCTAGAGATGTCCCAAATCAGATTGTAATCCTTGGTTTATAGTAAAATACTAATTGATCCTTTCCAATAGGTACGTAAGGCCAGATGCAGGGAAATTTAGGTACCTGAATTGACGTTGATCTTATGGGAGTTCATGTGTATAAAAAATAAATCTATTAGATAATTATGTAAAAAACAAATCTAAATTGAACACAGCACAGTTAAGTGTTGCCCTTTTTTCTAGGATATATGAGAAACAACACTCCCATCTACACAATTCTCTTTCCACAAGAGATTGTTCCCACCCACTTCTTTTATGTCCTCTTTCTTCCATCCACTTGTTCCTCCTCCAGCAGTGCTTGCCTCAGATGCAAGTCAAATTTCAAATGTCTCTTATTGTATTTTGTCTTTAAATCTCTGGAAAAAAAATAAATCTCTGGAAAAAAATAAATCTCTCCTGATTTCTCACGTCTTCCTATTTTATCTCCTGCAAAAGTTTCCTCATCCTGCTGCATTGCACTCCTTCACCCTGTTTTCTTCTCTTCTGCCTCCACCCTACCCTTCATTTGAATATTTCTTTCTGTCACAGAGCTCGAACTTCAGGTTGTCTACACAGCTGGGCAGAGAAGGGAGTTTGTTCTGCCCATGATCTTAGCTGACTAAATAATATCCAGTTCTCCTCTGAAAGCCATACACCAGGATTCATTCGGCGCTGGGTCTGCAGCAGGAATCTCAGCTCCTCTGCCAGGTTCAGTAGCTGGGCACAGCTGTGGCCATCTCAAAGCTTTGGGTAAGATAAGGAGAAACAAATTTCGCTTCCTCAAGAATAAAAGGCTGGGGCCATCAATGGAAAGGAAGAATTAAGGGGAAGAGGAAAGAGGTTTTACAGAAGCAGAAAGGGGGAAGATAGACTGGAGAAAGCTGAGTTTGCTGCTCCTGGGAAGGAAAAAGAAAATGGTAACAGCCTGTAGCTGAGAGAGTGCACGCTCCGCTGAACAGTGCCTGTCCCACACGTAGCACATCACTTGTCCCAGTCGTTACAACCACAGTCTCAGCAGCACCCAGCCTAAATCCCCAGGGCTCTGGCACTCCCAGAATAGTCAGGAAAGCAATGGCCATAGGTTGCCCAAAACAATCCATTGTCTCAAATGGCTTGCTTAGTGTGCTTTGCCTGGATCCTTCTGCTTGCTAATGTGGACATCAGTATCAAAACTGTCTGTCAGCTGTCCAGTGGCGTTCATGTCTGCCCACACCATAGCATTCAAGCCTAACAGTCAAACCTAAGAGTCATAATACAGCAGAAGAAGGATTAAAGTACTGGGGTTTAATCTTACAAAGATACTTGAGAAATGCAAGGCAAACTGTGGTTTCATATGCTGCAGTGATAGGAGAGCAATTAGACCATGTTCAAGCTGTGTTTTGCCATAACCTGGTCCAAGCCCTGTGCGGAGACATGGTTCTGCAGCAGAGCAGCAGTAGCTAGAGCAGACAATGAAAACAAATGCCGACAGTATCATACTCCCTCTTTCCACACTGCTGCTCTTTAACAAAGCTAACATATTTCTCTACCTGACTAGAGGAATGGTATCCAGTTATTGCTGGTGCAAGTTGGCCCAACTCCACCGCCTGCAAGGATACTTGTTTTTCACTCTTCAACAGTACAGAAATTAGGTCATGAGATTTATATTCAGATTGTGACTCAGGTTTTTGTGAAGTACCCTTGCTCCCACTAACCCCTTAAAGAAGTTGGTATGTGTAGTGCAGATATTTTTAAACTAACTAGATACAAAATAAGGTAATTTAAAAACATATGCCTTTTGTAACAGTTTCATCAAAGAAAGGTGTACATGTCATGGTAATCCTGACCAAAAAATTGAATAGAAAATTTTAAACAATAAATTTCAGATAACGACATTGCTCTGAGATAAACAGTAATAATTTCTTATGCGAGTTACCATGCTTTTATTTGAAGTAATATGTTAACTCCCTCTGTTAACAGCTAGATTTCTTGATCTCCATTTTCTTTTGCTGGGTAAGGATATATCACATTTTATCTCTAGACTTTAAAGGCCAAAATTTTATTGGTGAAAAGCAATGAAAAAGTGACACTAATGATTTACATTTCCTTTATCGCGGTCTGACCGCTCTTCAACCACATTCAGCCAAGAATTCAGCCTTCTGGAAGTACTCCTCTGCTCTCCCACAGCATGCCTGGAGAAATCAAAGGGTCCAAGAGCCAGTAAGTGAAACATTTGGCAATTTGATGTCTAGCTGGTGACTCCTATAACAACTCATATTGTCTGCACACTTCTGTATAATGGAGGGCGTTAAATGCTTTGCGTGTTTCATTTTGTAGATGTCAGCAGTACACCTCTGCATGTCTGCTCTTTAGGACAACATTTCCAGGCCCTGTTTCTCTGGACACCTGGCTCTTGAATTTGGTCTCTAAAAAACTATTTGCATTTGAGTATCCTTTTACACTCACTCCACAGGCTTAGGGTTGGCTTCACAAGATGAAAAACACACTAGAATTATACCCTTAAGGATATCTATTTTCCAAAGATCATGCGGCATTGCTTTGTTCATTTTGAACAAGTTAGAGACTGACTCTTCTAGGGACATAATGGAGGGATGGATAAGCAATTAGCTTAAATTGGGGTGATTATTTAATTATAAAGTAGGAGCCAAAGTTATGGGAAAAAAATTTCCTTTCAAAGAGAGAAATGCTTTTACAGCTTTTCACTTCAACTTTCTTCTACCCAAATAATGGATGTAAACACATGCCTTGCTAACAAAAATATTACTATTAGAAAATAATTTCAAAGTTTTAGGCCACATTCCATGCCTGGTGTGGGAAGATTACACCTTTCCTTTTCTTGGACAATAGACGTGTGATTTACCTCCCCTCCATTCAAAAGACTGGCATGGAGGTTTCTCTGGGCCCCAAAGGAGAAGGAAAAAAAGCAGTGGAGACACTTCTGCAACTGAAACAGCTCTGCGTGTTAAGGAAATCTCTCCAGCTGTGGAAATTCTCTACCTGGCACCTGGTTTTGGGTGGGTTTCACTTCTGTCCCAAGAAGTCAATTGAATGGTGGATCTGGCCAGTGACACAAGCAGCCGTCTGTCTCCTACATACCACCCTTATTTCTGACATCCCTTTATTTCCCGAGTCATGTCCTAATCCCAAAACTAGTAAGGAGTGTTTTTTATACACTCTCCCTGTCAGTAAGTGAGGCTCACTTAGGCACTCATGGCCACTCACAACCAATTTCTTCCAGCTCAGTGTGTTCAGACATGAAGTTCCCAGCCAAGAATTTCCTGAGACACTGCTGTCTGGATTTCCAGCTCTTGTTTCTCATGAAGGTATCAGCATCATCAGTCGTAATCCAAGTCATCTAACAATAGCACATATATAATTTATTATACTGCATGATGGCTCTGGGGGGTCTTTTTTTGAGTCATGCTGTTGGAAAAAGCGTGCTGTAATAGAGAAAGAACAGCATGAGCCCTAGACAGCTCTCAAAACCCTCTCCTCTAAAGGGTTAGGCTGTGGTATACAAAAAAGAGAAATTCGGTTTGACAGTCCTGGAAAAAGTATGCAGAAACAAACACAAGGAGGCCTATGTTATACGAAGCTTCTTAGTAACGTGAGAGGTGTTTTTAATAGGACATGATTGAACATAAAGAACGGCAATTTAAGCTCGTTTTCTTTACAGATTTCTCTGGAGACTTTGGAAAGTTACATAGTGCCGAACTGTTTTCTTCTGAAGCAGAAATATCTCATTAGGTGCAGAGGTTGAATCAAATAAACTACAGCTTTCAAACAATTGAGTTTTGAAAGCCATGGGATAAAAGGAACTCCCACATCGTTTGCAGAAGTAGTATTTTATCTTTTTCGTTCCTGCTCGTAGTCCTGTATTCTAATGAGTACCACAAACCAAGTCTGGGCTAATGTAAGAGTCAGCAAACGGCTTCTCCAGTGACACTTTTGCTCCTTTGTGTAGGTGGTATTTAAGGACATTTTCTTAGTCTTTATATCTGCAACCCAATCAAAATTTCAGTTCAGACTGGTCAAGCAGTCAGCCTGAGGTTCTGGACACATCTGCTGTTCGCACTCATGTTAGGTCCATGGGGCTTGTGCAATGGAAACTAAACTTTAGGGATGCAGCACAGGGATGCTCTGCCCACAGTGAGCAGTTCAGGCATGATAAAACCAACGGTGTTGTAAACATCCTGCATCCAAGCGCCCGGTCAATGATGTAACACATCCCAACAACATCAACATTGGAGGGACTGTTTGTAGAGGACACAAGAGAACACACTGATATTTGGGAGATGGGGGATGCTGGGTGCAAACATGGTAATACCAGTAATGAAGGAAGGCAATAAAACTCCTATAGGACTGGAGTAAAAACCCAGAGGCCCCCGTACTGCATTATAGGACTACTTCTTGGCAGTAAACTGTGGCCATATTGTTCACCTTTCCTGTGACTGCCTGTCTTCATACTTGTGATTGATGCACTGTACCTGACCGTAGCTTCTAAAATGAAATTAAGAGAGGAAATTAATTTCATGATTTTTCATCTGATGAAAAAATGCTATATGGTAACAGAATAGTTTAAAATGGCTGATCTAATCCTCATGGTATTAGGAACGATCCTCTCTGTCAGGAATGCAAAGAGACCAAGGCACAGCTCTGTGAAAGCACCGAGGCTGAAGCAGAGGAAGACAGACATCTGATGGGTCAAGGACTGTGGCTTTATTCTGACTCACCACACGTATAATTTCTCACCACATGTAAGGAAACTTAAAACACAAATAAGTATGCTGTCCTGTAGCAACAATATTATATATAATCCTGACTTAGAAAGCAACATGTGTTCTCCATTAAAAAATACAGTTTGTACAGTTTAAGGGCACAAAGTAAAGAAATCTTTATTTATAAAGAAGTGCAATAAATTTCAGCAGAGACTCCATATCCTCTTCCTCTAGCCATATAAAAACCAGGTGACTAGTGTAGGCTTGCTATATAGACTTCTGCGCTAGCTTGCCGATGTAAACATATATTTTAGGATGAAGTAAACTGCCCTCTGGAGATGTCTATCTCACACTGAGGCATTCAACTTTGACCAGATGCCTACCTTTAAGATGGCTAGGGTTAGATGAGATAAACCCTCTAGTTCTAAGTGTACACAAATTCTAGTGAAGTACAAGAATTTTAAAACTCTTATCTACCTTGTTTTATAGTTCTGTACTATATTCCTTGTTTAAGAAATGGTTATTTTCACTCATACTGTGTGAGGCATGGAGAATTTGTTCTGTATTTATGCTATGCATAAGAGGTAATCCTCTAAAACCAGCAAAATATAAACACATTTTTTTAGCTAATATACTGTAGTGCTATAACACTGAAGACTCCACATAATTTCTAAGAGTTAAAAGTGCTAGCTATATTGTTTGAAGAAAGCCCAGGTGGACAACAGTAACTTGCTTTGTAGTCTATCAATCAGGCGAATTTTATAGTAGCTCTTCTCTGGACTGTGGAAGCACTCTAGTGACTCGCTGGCAGAACAGTAATAATCAATAGCAATACACTGTTCAATGAATAGAGTCTGGATTGTCCTGCAAGCTGAATCACAACTGTATTAAGTTCTCTCTTCAGTAGAAAAACAGGTTAGCAGTTGATAGGTTTAGCATACGCCACAGTCATGTAGTGCAGGACAGACCGTAGCGCTCTGCTTCCAGTCCTCCAGAAGCACAGCCTGAGCACCAAGATCAGGAGCCCAGACTTCGAGTCCTTTGGGCACGTATTGCTGCTTAGATCAGGGACAGTTTAAATTAGCAAAACGCACCATTTGTTAGTGCAAGAATGTATTCTTCAGCTAGGAATAGAAGTTGTGAGGTTTTTCATTAGAAATTAGTATTTTGGCATAAAGCAAAACAAGAGCAATAAAAAAGCCCTTTAAAATGCCCGTGTTCCATACTAAATTCATTCATGCAGCAGGAACTACAAATGTGGCAACTGACTAGTGTCCAGATCAGTAAATTATGGAGTTGTGAGATGCCCCTGTCATATGTTCTTCTCCACCTTCATATAACAGTTAGAGGTCACGGCGTTTGGCAGTTACAGTTGATTAAATACAACACTTTAGCTTATCTGCTTAAAGATTCTCTTCAAAATAAAGTTTCAAATTAAGAAAAACTTGCTTACATACAGACATGCAAAACCAGCATGATTATTTGTTTCTAATACGTGCAAATGCTTGTCTGCAAGAACCACCACAGATTTTTGTGCGGCAGATGTATTTCAGAGCCAAGTTAGCAAAATTTAAACTCTTCATGTATTCTGAGTTGACTGCTAAGATTTAAAATCATGTTTTTCTTCTCTCTCGTTGTCTGTGTTTGTTATGTGAAAAGGACGCTTTCTATCCTGGGGACAAGGGATGACCAAACCGAAACGAATAGAAACCTGCTGCTGCAGTATATGCGCAACAAACATGGAAAACTGGTAAGATTCGTATAGGTCAGCTTGACAGCTGCAGTGTGTGGTTCGGCTGGTGTAGAGGTACGCATATTTACCAGTACCAGAAGGTGGCGTCAAAGACTGTCTAACATTTGCAATAGAAAGGTCTGAAAGCACACAGTTGAAAACCTTTATTTTTTTGCTAACAGATAAAAAATGTGTGAGGAGTCACTGCCCCTTTATTAGTGTTAGGAATTTGGGTTAGTCAGATTTCTGGAAAGCTGTCCAAAGATAGGATGTGAAGTACTATGATTCACTCAACCCAGATAAATGATTTTATATGAATGATTATGAATAATTCAACTTGTTTGGGATTAGTAAATGTGTAATCCTGTCCTAATATCAGTAAACGTATTATCCATGAGAGTTCGGTTAGGCATCTTGGCAAACATAACCATGTATACATTATCTATGCACATGATGTTTCATTGGTGCTGTCCTTTTTGGCTATCACTCACCTAACTGGGGTTTTATCACTCCTCAAATGGATTTTCTTCTCTGTCTCACTCCTGGATAGTAGGAAAGGGCAAAATGCTTTCTCTGTCGTAGCACCTAGTCAACCTATCCTTGATTATGACAGTCTGCTTTCTGTATCCAGATGTTTTGTTCATAGTATTTAACTACTGAAATAGTATTCTCAACTAGAAAACTTTACTGAAGTGCTGGCAAATAATGTTTGATGCTTTGTTCATAGTATTTGTACTGCCAGGGGATTTTCTACTAGCCAATAAAAGTACTCAAATATGTTCAGCAAAAATAGTTAAATTACTATTGAAGTTCTTCTTCGGATTTTCCTTTGAGATGCAGTAATCTATCCATTTCCTCAGCATTGTGCTACCAGTCACAATGAATCCTAAATCTGCCTCTATGGACAAAACTTCCCGCTCATCTTCGTAGTCCTGTGTACACTTGTGTCATCACCTCACTGAACTCAAATATAATATAAATTAATTTAAATCTACACCTGATGTATCACCTTAAATAATCCATTGATAGTTTCTGATTTCTTCTCCCCTACTGCTTTTGATTATTGTGGACTTCAAAGATACAGTGCTTGCTTCTTCCTTCTTTACACAAATTCAGAAGATAAATAACCCAATTCATTCTTGATTATCCTGAAGCATCTTCCATCACATTATATCTTCTCTGTCGATTCAACCCTCAGATATATCCCATGTCTCCACGCTGTGTTCATCTGCTGCCTGATTTACTGTCTTGAATTTTTGAAATCGTACTAACATCACTTCGTAAAACTTAAATCGAAGCTGGGTGGGGTATAAGGTGTATAATATTTAAATTATTTATACATATTTCAATTTTGCTATTTCCAAGTTTATTTTATTTTTCTTCTTAGAGGATCTTACTAACTGAAGAATTTACAAGTTTAATACAATTTCTAGGGTGTGTTTTTCACTCTATTTTTGTGTCTTTTGAAGACTGAGGCGTACCTGCATAAAACTTATTGACAGGAATACTAAAGCTGTCTGCCTATTTGCTCCTTTTTCTAAGTGCATCCTTTTACTTCCAGTTATCCTCTGTACCACCATATTAATTATTCTACCTTTTTTGATATTAGCAGCATTTAGCTATTTTGAGCTGTTTATCATATCCTACTCGTAGTCACTCCTTAGCCAAACTATTCGGATTTCTTCTAGTGTTACACCATAAAACAGCTCTTGCTCTTCATCATTTTTATATTGCTCTTCCAACCAATCTTCAGCTGCTCAGTATCTTTCTAGCAATGTGGTGTTTGGGATCAAGCCTCATAATTCTAGGATTTGGGGGTATTATTAAGTGCATAGTTACTTAGGGCAGTGTATTTTGCCTGCTCTGTCTCATGTGTGTCCATGTAAGAGCTGAAATGCAAGGATTAGAGACCTGCAGCCTGTTGGGGAGGAAGCAAAGGGCCATCTGCATTCCATTCTTCAGCAGGCACGTGGAGAAAGCTCGTTCAGGCAAGTACCTGCTTACCCTGCATTAGGCACCACACTTGCATGTCAGTTATTAAGTGTATCATCAGATAATAATATATGGTAAAGCATGCTTTTTGCAATTATTTCAGAACAAGCATGAAATGATGAGGTAGTGAAATATAATATTGGCTATGAAGTAATTCTTTGGATGCCTTTCAAGAAAACCTGAAGGAGTGGTATTGTCAATTTTAGTGTTAAAAGTCTGAGTTTGGTGATACGGTCTAAAAGAAACATTCAGATCAGCTCTTTTCAAACAGGTCTCTCTTGGATTATCAGCTTTCTCCAACTGTATTGTAGTTTTCTGAAATCCCTTGTCAGCAAAAATGCTACCCACTGACCTTACTGGATACTTTTTGAATTCTCCTTAGATTTCGCAAAGAGCTTAGGAGTATCATCAGTAAAGAACGAATATTTTCTTCATCTGCAGAACTACACTAGAATATCTGAAAGAATATTTCTTCTCTGTATACATGAGGTTGTCCCACTGAGATCAGATACCAATGTGAGGCTACCAACGATAAATGCTGGATCACTTATGATGGCCACTAGCAAGAGAAGAAAATCAACTGAGTTACTGTGATGGATTGACCTTGGCTGGCCACCAAGCTGCCACCAAACTGGCCCACAAAGCTGTTCTATCATTCCCCCTCCATCAACAGGACATGTCAGAAAATGCAATGAAAAACTCATGGGTCAAAAGAAGGGCAGGAAGATCATTGGATAAATACCAGCATACCAGGCAAAACAGACTTCATTTGGGGAAATTAATTTAACTTAACACCAATTAATTACAAAGTGGGATAGTGAGAAATAAGAACAAACCTAAAAAACACCTACTCTCCACCCCTCCCTTCTCCTTGGGCTCAACTTCACTCCCAATTTCTCTATCTCCTCCCCCCCTGAGGGGCACAGGAGGATGGAGAATGGGGGTTGTGGTCAGTTCATCGCACATCATCTGTGCTGCTCCTTCCTCCTCGTGTTCTTCCCCTGCTCCAGCCTGGGGTCCCTCCTATGGGATACAGTCCTTCATGAACTTCTCCAACCTGGGTCCTTCCCTCGGCCTTCAGACCTTTACAAACTTTCCACAGGGTGCAGTCCCTCAGGAACAGACTGCTCCAGCGTGGGTCCCCTGCAGGGTCACAGGTCCTGCCAGAAAACCTGCTCCAAGATGGGCTCTCCACAAGCTGCAGCTTCCTTCAGGGTGCATCCACGTGCTCCAACATGGAGTCCTCTTTGGGCTGCAGGTGGATATCTGCTCCACCATGGACCTCCATGGGCTACAGGGGGAGAGTCTGCCTCAACATGGTCTTCACCGTGGGCCACAGGGGAATCTCTGCTCTGGACACTAGAGCACCTCCTCCCACTCCTTCTTCACTGACCTTTGTGTCTGCAGAGTTGTTTGTCTCACATTTTCTCACTCGTCTCTCCCAGCTGCTGTTGTGTAGCACCTTTTTTCACCTTCTTAAATATGTTATCACAGAGGTACTACCACCATCACTGATGGGCTCAGCTTTGGCCAGCAGCAGGTCTGTCTTGGAGCTGGTTGGAACTGTCTGTATCAGACATGGGGGAAGCTTCTGGTGTCTTCTCACAGAACCCACCTCTGCAACCTTCCCACTACCAAAACTTTGCCATGTAAACCCAATACAGTTCCTAAAATTTTTCTCTGAAAATACCATGATGGATTTGAATACTGCAGTCAAGTGTGCGGGGGGCAGGAGACGGGAGACACACTGTTATTTCTCTGAACTTCATCAGTTGAAATTAGCCACCTAGTCTAAACTACTCACTAAGTTAGCCTCTGCAGTTAACAGAGACTTATATCTCTTTAGAGCCATTTATCCTATCTTAAGTTAAACATCTAAGATTAGTAGGATAACTCTTTGCAGCTGGTCTATCTCTCTGTTGACTTTTGGACAATTAGTTTAGACTAAGACCTCTAGACAGACAAATTTAAGTAATTTGAATACCACCTGTAAATATTTGAGTCTTTTTATTTTTAAAAGAATACAGGTAGAATACAGGTAGAAAATTTCTAACATAAAGAACAGAAACAGAGCAAAGGTGGAGGCCCTCAAATTGCTGACACTCTGGGAAGTAATCTCATCACTTACATAATTTTTCAGAAAGATAGAATTGCCTTCTTTGAGGCTGATTAACAAATTTAAGTAGATTAAGTTTATCAGTATTACTGAAATGAGTAGGGGCTCCAGTTTTGTGCTAGAAATTTGTACTGTTGGGACCTGTGCAAAGAAAATCTGAGATCAATGCAGACAAACCAAGAGCTATAGGAAATGGGGGAAGAGAGGGGGGAATTAGCAGGGCAAGAAAAAAAGTAAAACAAGTGGAAGACTAAGAAATTAGTGTTGCCTTCTGAGCATGACATGTTATAAGCCAGTGCATATCAGATGCAGAAACAAGCCTACATTTTGGTTTTAGTGGTTATGCCTTGAAACAACCACTTTAGACAGTACAGGAACCTTTTGTTAGACGGTTCACTTCTGTCCAGTATTTGTTGATGTGATCATTTTAACTTCAAAGTGAAGTGATGGCACCCTATTACAAGATGAACTGAGACATCGAGAGTCATGGACAGAGGAGAAAGGTTGAAAAATGGACCTTACAGCACATTAATTACTAGGGGTGAAAGAATGTGATAGTGTCTGAAGTGCAAATAATTGATTATAACAAAGCTGTTGACATATATCCACTTGCTTTCTTCCCAGGCCTTGAAATTCCTCTCCCTCAAATTTGAGCAGCCTGAGGGAAAAGAACATTTTTTCCTGTAACAACCGGACTGTTTCAGCCATTTCAGGGATGCTGGGATTAACCTTCTTGGAATCTGTGAAGCATTCTGGTATTTTTCTGGGTTGTATATAAACGTTGGGGTCTAATTCTGTCTAACTGAGCAATGATGAATAGCTGATACTCAGTTTTAGGACAATTATTTCAGCAACTTGGTGTGCTGAGTTGTAAAAAATAATCCCTTATTTTTGGAAATTCCTTTTAATAAAGCCCACAACCCTACAGTAACATCAAAATAAGCTTTGCACTGGGTTGACAAATTCACTGGAATTGGTGTGATTATGCCCATTGATCATTTTCCTGAACACTTTAATCCTGCAATAAATATTACAATTATGCCTTCATCTGTCTTTCATGGAAGCAGTTTTGAGAGGAGTCGTCCATCCGCTAGTCACCTGTATGCCTGCTCCCTTTGAGCAAATATGCAGAACGTTACTACTGAAGGATGAGGCACTTATAAAGAATTATAGCAAAAGTACTTTTCTTTTTATGACACTGACAGTCTTAGGAAAGATGCCTTTAAACAGGCCTTTATAGCTGTTAGAAAGACTTAAGTTGGTATCAATTTTTTTTTCCTGGTACTCTACCACAGCAAGCATTCTTTTGGTTAAATAATGTCGTTCGTGTATCACCTTAGTGACTGCGTGTTTTGCCTAGCTAACATTCAGTAATTCCTGTAAGTACACACAAGAGGAAACTGCATATACTTGCACGCTCTGTGATTGCTTATCTGCAGTTCAAGTAAGGTCAAAATATACACGTCCCATGGGATATTTTTTCCTGGCCAAAAGAAGGGAGATTTCTTATTTCACATGGGCTCCAGAGATTAATTTTGTGATTGAAATGCCATTATGTGTTCAAGCTGAGTGAGCGAAAAACCAGCACATGTTTCTAAGTGTTTGTAAAAGATTTTATAAACATAGCAGAGCTCATTTAAGTCTCCTATTTTTTTTCATTATATACAAGATCACAGAAACTGTTTCCCTTGGAACTAGTGCATCCTTCTGCCTGATCATATGCCAAAGGTGTATTGGGAGTTGGAAGAAGAATGGTAAACCTTGGTGGTGTCTTCATCTGTATATGGACTGAAAGGAGAAAGTGCAACTGTGCATGATCACAGTCCTGTCCCTTGATTGTCCAGACCAGGGACCTGACATCTGCTCAGTGAGCCTGTTTTTTTAGGGTTTCTTTTGGGTTTTGTGTTTACGCAGAGACTAGTATCTGGATGCTATTCAGATGCAAGAGACTTATGTGGTCGAATAAATAAAAAATACCCAATAGCCTTAAAGAATTTATACAGTCAAGATTAATATCTAAAAATAATTGCTTCTGCAATGTCTTGGGGTTTGATTTTTACAAAAATGAAAAAATCATAAACAGTCTGGAAAAATAATTTAAAACCAAGAACTAAACCCAGTTTCCCCTAGAAACTTGCTGAGAGGAAAAAAAAAAATTAGAATACCATTAAATTCCAGAAATCATGATGACAGCGTAAATTAACCAAGTTTTGACTGGAAAATAAAATCAATTATATGAACTTCTGAACTGATGCAATGGTGTAATAAATGCATCCTAAATTGCACAAGAATGAATGATTCGAATTTCTTTTCAGCTGCTTCCTTCCCCAGGCAGCCCAGCAAATGTTAGTTGATGCTCTGTTTTACAGACCCTGGGACACACGAGACTGCTCTTCCTACCTACATGCATGGCACAAGTGGAGTGCGATACAGACAGACTGGCCATACGCTCTCTTAGAGGACTGACCATTTTTACCTGATGAAAGAGAGCATCTGAATTTGAGCCTCTTCCTTTATTCTGTTGGTCTACCAGAATTAAAAACTGCAGATTAAGGATAGCCAAAAGATCTTTGTTTTCACTCTGGGGAAACTCTGAAGAACTCAGGGCAACAAGAATTTAAGTCTTTTCATGCTCATTATGAAACATTTAACATGAAGTCTTGTTTTAAAATGCATATTAAGAGCAAAGGCAGCAGGAATCGGAGAAAGAAATAGTCAGAAACTCTGAAATGAAGAAGAGAAACACAAAGCTGCTTGTTAGGAATTTTCCTTATTTCAATAGAGGATAATGTTCAGTGTTTAAAAGCATTACCATATGGAGGAACTTGATTCCGTGTGCTCAGAATATTTTTGCATCATTGATAAATAAATTCTACCTTGATTCGAGGTGATATAAGTAGACAAGAAACTATTGTGATTACCTAGTGCATTAGTACACTTGCAACCTCCAAGAAACTAAGTTCAGAGATAAAGAACAGCACAAGGATGATGGACTCAAGAAGTATTTATAACATTTCTGCAAGCAGAAATGTGTTAGAAAATATGGCACCAACTTCATGGGAGGAATGGGTTTTGTTGTGCCAATGTTTGTGGTAGATCAGCAAGGAAATTCTATACAATTCTGTTCTCTTCCCAGTGTGTGGTAACTGTAAGTAGCTCAGATATGGTCTCTCAGTTTGTGAGAATGTTTCTATTGTATATGTATATTCTATTAATTTCTGTGTTACCTTTCACTATTACAAGGTAGTAGTACCCACTGACGCACACCAGTAGGACTGGATAAGCCTTTAAGCCAGTGGTGGCAAAATCTTTCATGTCACGTGAAATGCCATCTAAAAACAGGGACAGCTTTAAATTAGCTAGAACAGGATAGACCAGAATAAGGAAAGATTAATTTGTTGATGAATGAAGGTAAGGCTTGTGTATTAGGATATTATACATACATTTATACACATTGTTTCCTGCTTCTGTGATGTTTTCTATGTAATGCTAGTCAGTGATTTTATTGTTTCAGAACCTTTCCTTCTGTTGTTCAAAATCCAAATTTGAAAAAAAAGGTGCTAAACTTCGTAGGCGGAGAGAAAATCTGACAGTGTGAGAGAAGAATACCCTAAAGGCCTCATAATCAGTGAGCAGATAATGCAAATTTAAAATGTTTTAATAAAAAGCTGTTGAGTATTAAATGTGTTTTTCAGTTGAGGGCCTCCTCAAACTGTGTTTGCCTCCTTAGGGTTGCCAGTACTGAGTAAGGTTTTTCTTACGATGGTAACTGATCGCACAGCTACTACAAAAAGGCTAAGGCCAGAATCTAATTTGGTGTTGCAAAAGGAATGAGTTCCACTATCATCAAAATTATGAATCTCTCTCACTCTATCTCATGCACTCGTAATTGAGGCAACCTAAGGCATAGTTTTGCCTTTGTTTCTAGAAATTCTATGTACGCAAGAGGCTGGGCCCTGTGTTGTATTCTGTGCTGAAAAAACATGACATACAGAACAGACCATGGGAGTATCAGCATGTGGCGTATGACTGGGAAACTGATCCTTTGTTTTTCATAGAATCACAGGATGTGTTGGGTAGGAAGGGACTTTTCAAGGTCATCTAGTCCAACCCCCCTGCAGTAAGCAGGGACATCTTCAACTAAATCAGATTGCTCAGAGCCTCATCAAGCCTGGCCTTGAATGTCTCCAGGGATGGGGCCTCCACCACCTCTCTGGGCAACCTGTTCCAGTGTCTCACCACCCTCATTGTAAAGAACTTCATCCTAATGTCTGATCTAAACCTACCCTGCTCTAGTTTAAAACCGTTGCCCCTTGTCCTTTTTCCCTTAGGGCATGGACATTCTTGGTCTAGTCTAAAAGGGAAAGTTTCTCTATCAATGAGCCTTGAGTACCCTGGGAGACCAAGGTTCCAAGCCCAAGCACTCCACTCTATAGGTTGGTTCCTCCAAACAGCAGCCTGGCTCTGCAGTGTTCAAGCCAGCAGAGTCAGGGCAGGGCACCCCCATCCCATCAAGCGCTAAGGGTCTCTGAATTCTTGTAGGAGGCTATTTGCATACATTGGTCATGCCTCTACCCCCTGGTAAAATAGCACTCTTGCGGATGAAGAAATAATTGACATTTTGCATTACTTTTCTGGCTTTCCCAATCTCTTCAGCGGTTGGAATAGGAGAGCAAAAGGCCATCATGGAAGTAGGCAATACACTAGAAAGGCGGGCCTAAGTGAAAAGGAGGAAAAGGGAAGGGAGAGCAAAGGTTGGATAGGTAAATATAGCCACATGGATTTTCTAATCACCAGATTATTTAAGAGAAAGCAGTGCTTTGTCCTACCCTCAAACCCTGCCCATGGAAGTTTCCCATACAAAACAAATGTTCTCTCTCTCTTCATATCTCATCATCAATGAGGCTTTAAGCCAAGGTCCATAAACCTACAATTGCTTTAAGCCAACAGGTTTTCCATGCATCCACAAGAATCTACATTTTTCTCCTTGTTTCCATCTCTATTTCTGTATTCTACTGTGCCTGTATGGGGGAGGTAGGAGAGGATGGGTGGCAGGACCTGTATGAGTAATGGACTCAGACACTGAAAGCCTGCTTTTTCACAAGTCTGAAGAGCCGATACATAAACCATGTTACATTTGATTTAGGTGAATGCAGCAATGGAAAGCACGGCAACCAGAGGTGGGCTTGCAGCACACGTGGACATTCTCCAGCTTGCTTTCATTCAGCTCTTATGCTAAATTAGTGAAAATCTGGAATCACACAGATTTCGACCTGGAGTAACTACACACGAAAAGGTCCACAGTACTGAGTGGATTTGTGCGGTCTATGCCACTGTGCATGTTAGCTTGAGGCAAAGCTCTCATGATTATGATGCATTCTGACTGTCTGTAGTACAGTGGATTTGATGGTTCTCTGGGGGTTTTTACCTTTTATGTAAGACTATTAAATTTAGTTTGCTCAAGTGCCACTAGTACTGGGGACCATCAGATACATATGACACATAGTTAGTACTTTATATGTACAGTCCCTGACTGCTGTACCCACAAGTACAGTCCCATATGCCATACCACATTCCACAGCTTAGTGCACAGCCTATGTGGTTAGGAGCTTCTTTTTTTAAAAAATAATAAATATTTAACACAGTCCAGGGGCCTTTGTTCAAAATATATCCTGATAAATGGTTTGGGAAGCAGAAAAGCCAGTTTTCTAAGATTTAATCTTTACATGAAGTGTCTGAAAATAGACCTCGTCCAGAGTGTTTACCACCTTCCTCACCTCTCTGCCTGTGTGAAGTCATAACCAAATACAAAATTTTGATGAAAACAGAGGCATTTTATCATGTGGACTTCAGAGACTGTGGTGCCTGCATAATCATGAGCAACTTGGGTGGACAAAGAAAAAATTAAATGTATGAATGGATTTCTAGAGACAAGGAGATTTTTCTTTCTCCATGTGGATGCTGGAAAAGTAATATTTCTTAAAACACCTTTATTTGTGCAACATAGGAATTTGACTTGAGGAAAAAGTATACAAAAATCTGAGAACAAAGAAATGAATCAGTGAGTCTGCTTCAACACGTGTCTTCTCATTCATTGTCTCCACTTTAAACATGCTCTTTTCTTGCAGAAGAATTTTTTCAGGAGACATTTATCTGCAAACACAGCCCAGGCACATGAATTATGTGATTAAAACTACTGATAGATTTTGCTTGTGACTTGTCTGCGATTCTGTGGAATGTAGGTATTTTACTGAATAAGGCTAATTGTTACCTTTAGGTGCCAGCTCCCTGTAATGCAATGCAAAGCTTTTCAATGGCAAACTGTAACTGAGCTGTCAGATGATAATAAAAACATTAAAGTACATTGAAAACTGGGGAGGAAAAGTCTTTCCTTTCTCACTTGACGTGTTCTGAAATGCGGTTGTGGAAGTCATTCAGGTCTGAGCATTCATGCATGCACACTGAGCTCAAGATTCACAATTAATTCCCGTTTCCACCTCCCCCACAGCCTGGGCTATCCGCTGTGTTTGTGCAGTTTGACATTAGCTCACAGCCTCCATATTGCTCGGTGTCCCCTCGCCACAGTCACAGCTGCGTGGCAGATTACTTGACTTACTCCTCAGCCCAGTCTGACATGGTAGGGATGGAGAAGGGGAACGGAGCTTCCATGCTGCACTGGAGCCGGCAGCTCTGAGATGTTGCTTAGCCCCATGTTCAAAGGACCCCATCAGTTAAAAGTCTCCCACTCTTCAAAAATGGCACCCAGCCCACCAGCCCTAATGATGACCACAAAGGCAGGAAGGCCTTAATGAGAGACCTGTGCTTCTCTCTGGTCAAATCTTGTTTCACAGCAACTCTAAATGACCCATTTTATCTTTATTTGTTGTAGTCTGTTACTGTCTCTAGTCAAATGAGGAAATACGCCTGAAGTGACCCATGTTTTCTGACCCACGACTGTGCTGTCCTGCTCATCGGAAAGAAGGAACTCAGCATCTGATTCACACGCTCTGACTGCTCAGATCTTTGTGAACCCATAAACATGTTGAAACGCATTAGTACAATCCGTACAATGTTAAAGACAACACAATTATGGCAAACATTTTAAATCAGTTTAGGGACATAAAGTCCACATTTAGTTTAACTCTCAGCATTGTAAGGAGTTTACATTGACTTCAAATCATAACTTTTTTTAGTAAAAATGATCCTAATTTTCTATGGAGTAGAGCTTTTCTTAAGAAGCAAACCATGGAGCAGAGAAGTGTGTGATTTGCAAAGAAGCCATAAAGAACTTTATTTCCACTCTGAGCTGAGGAAAGTGTTCAGAGTTATGTTATACAGGTTCAGAGTCAAATGCCCAAAGACAGAGCTGAAGCTAATATAGTTGTACCCATACCCTACACAGTTGAATTTGACCTTCAAACTATGCACAGAAATATCCATTAAAAATGCCCCCACAAATAAGCGCCTAGCTTTGTGGAAGATTGAAAACTGCCTGATCATGGTAATTACAGACCACACAGCATGTCTTCATTCCCTTTCAAAAGAGAGATTTATTAACAAAGTGATCATGTTTCAATAAAGACAGAAAGAAATCCATTTCATGTTTTATGTCCTTCTTGTTGTTTTATGGCCAAAGGTCCTGTGGGGCAGGCATTTTTGTTCATCCAAAAAATATAAAGCTGACGCAAGATAATTTGTTCTTCAGACAGACATCCTCCTTCAGTCCTCTCTTAGAAACTTATCTCAGTTGCTGAGGTGACAAACACTTTGGTTTGACATAGATCACACATACAAACTAGAAATCTCATCCACAGTTGTTTGGAGTTAATAGATTTCTTCTCCACTGGATGTTTGCTCGGGCCACGTTACAGTAGACACTGAGCCTCCATGAGGGAAAGTTATTTCAGACTGGGGGAACTTGACTGGCCTTGCTGTTTCTTATTCTGAGAATCAAGGACACCATCCTGTGACCAGGCAAGCATCCCTCACTCCCAAGCATGTAGTGAGAGTAAAACTTAATGATTTATGAATTATTTCACTCAAGTCAACGAATGCGCATGAGGAGACATAAACTTTCTGTATTTCTCTTCATATGCTTTGATTAGTGCAATACAAGTGTTTGAGATAGGATTCACATAATATGACTTTGGCCATCTGCGAGTTAAAGCTGCTGTAGTGGTAATAAGCTCACAGAATAGGATACGTTAGTGCCTGCAAGAGGTTAATGTGTCCAAGCTCCCCTTACAGGTACAGGACACCTAGTTGTTATCACCAGTGCAACCTAGAGAACGTTCAGCTGAGTAGACACTACTTCAAGATGAATTTATGTGTTCCCAAGGCTTGAGTGACTCTATTGATGAGATTGTCCTTGATTATGATGAGCACTTAGCCTCCTGGCACACATGGACAATGATACACAGACACCAAGATACAGGTGTTTTGGCCCTTGAGCTGGTCCCATTTGTAGTCTTAGCTATTCTTCTTGACTTTTTTCCTAGTAAATAAAGATAGAGAAGATCCTCTTGGGGTTAACTCAGTTTAACACAAACCAAACCAAGCCAAACCAGAGGCACGTCTATTGGTTATAAAGGAAACATAAGCATGGTTTAGCCTTGACAACTGATTTTTGAAAAGCTACAGTTAGGTGAACTGAATCCTAATGTCAAACATTTACAGAAGTTTTGAAAATTGGATGCTTGGGGGCAGGAAGAACTAAGAAAATGATGTCCTAACAAAACAGCCCAGTAAATCCATGGGGCTGCTCTGTTACCAGCATAATTTCCACTGTCAGCTGTCAACTCATCTGCTCACATAAAGCCCAGTTCACTCTGGCTCTTTTCCCCACTGCCAGTGGAGCCACAGGGCAATACAAAATACTTTGGCATGGGTTAGGCTGGCATGCAGGACAGCTGCCGCATTGCCCCACCCCAGAGCCTAGCAAGGCACTTCTAAGATTTTTTCATTTTGGAAGAGCCTGGTCTCCATTGCCTTCCACTCATACCCTGACAGCCGTCTTCTTCCATGCTCCTTTTAGCAGCAGCTGTGATTACTGTTGTGCGGTCGGCCGAGTACAACACACACAAGCGGGGATCAGCCAGGCAGAGCTGGCACCTCTTGGCATCCAAAAGCCCAGTTACTGGCACACATTTCTTGTTGCTGATTTATCAATCTGCTTTCTCTCTCTCAGAGTCCATAGTGTTTATTCAGACTCTATCATGGAAAACAGAAAAAAAAAAAAAAAGTATTTCCATGTATTATAATAGGGAAGCTTTCCTCTCTTCTTCTGCGTTCTATAAAATAATGTGTCTGATTCACAACACTGCTATGCTGTGCTATTTCTGTCACTTTAGGCTAAGTTTGGACAAAGTTACATGTGATCTACAGGCAATAAAGGCAAGAAACAACTTCTGGCTTATATTTGACTTCATCAGTAAATAATGTATCAAAGGTTTTATGGGAATATCTAAACAACATGGTAATATTTCTGATAGCAAAGAATTGTCTGGGATTTTAAACACCGCTAGCAGTATAGAAATACCCAGCAGGTGAATGTTAGGAATGAGTGTTATGCTTGCTCTCAAAGTCATTTTGAGCATCGTTAAAAAAAGTAAGTGACTTTGAGAGCAAGTACAAAAGCCAGTCCTGATATTTATCTGCTAGATATCCCTGTCATGCCAACACTGTTTAAAAAAATAGTGCTCAAACATTCTCCATCAGAGTGGTGAAGCTGCTGTTGTAGGAGAGAACAGGATTTTGGCTTGCGAAATTTCACACATCTTGGAGAGGTCCTCAGTCTCTCTTATGATAATTGAGATTTACTCATTTCCTTTGATAACTGGTATCAAAGGATATCTGATAAGAAGTATAAAAGAAAAAACTTTCCTTTTCATAGTATGATGGGAAATTATTTTTCATAGTTGTGTGTGAAAAGGCTGATGTTACACCAGTGACAATGAAAAATAAGGACTAAGGAATTAAGACATTCATATGTCTTTAAAAATATCTTGGGAACGGTTCATCTGTTTAAAAGCTAGTCTTTTCTCATGAAATGTACAAATCTTTCTTTTTGTCTTCTGAGTCATCCATAACTTTTGCAAGTTATCCATGATTCTTTTGTACGGATCGTGTTAGACAGCTTTGCTGAATGTTAATAACGGGACAATTTAGAATAAGAGGCCAAATTAATCCCATTCCCACTCTGTGCAGCCAGGTTTTGCTTAGATACTTCTGCCTGTTTCACACTTTTTCTTTCACACCTTCTCCTCCATAGCTGATAGTGGCAACAGGAGGACCACTGTAGGCTGGGCTCCCTCAGAGAAGTCCTATGAGAGAGAGCTTGGATTAAGGGGCTCCTAATGCCTTGCCCGTGGAAATTATTTTACGTTTGCTGCCATCTATGGAGCCTGAACTGTCATCTTGGGTCATCAGTTCTTATACCAAAACATAGAGTTAGATAAGCATTGAAGAACCAGCAGGAGTGATGGCGGTTTCACACGTTACAATGGATGTTGTACTCCAACACACCCATACAGAAAAACTACAAACAAATTGCGAAATGAACTGCTTTTGAAATGTTGGTTTGCAGGAGTCCAGCTGAGTAGTAAACACAGTTTGTCCCTTTCCCCAGGACGGGCTTAGTTTTATAGTTTTGCATTCTCTAACTCTGGGTGGAGGAGAGGTATCCAGATTTACCAGTATTACTTCTGCCCTACTTGTGAATTGCCATTTCTGCTTCTGCCCAAGTAGTAAGAATGAAAAGTCCCATGGCACTGCCTTTTGTGGTGTGTGTCCAGGCCACGCTGTGCGGGTGAGCCCAGGGACCCCTCACCCTTCCCAGCCTGAATCTCCCCATCTCTCCTCCTACTCCCAAGAGCAGAAGTATGATCCAACCCGTCCTACCCTGAGTACAGAAAAGCCTGTGAAATACTACTTGGTGTTGAATTCCAGTAGGATACACTTCAGATGTGAATGAATGCCATCTCGCTGCTGTGTGAAAAGTACTCTTCAAGGACTTGCCAGGAATCAGCCTTTAATTGCCAAGTTTTTGTTTACATGTTTCAGAGGCAATGTGCATAAATGCTACTACCCTTCACTAGGCAACTTGCAGCTGAGCTGTTAGGAGTAGGAACATTTCCGTGAAAGCTTGTATTTTTCTTCAGCTCTTTTAAATGGGATGACGGCCTGGAGCAGAGGGAAAAGCAGTTTCCTATTGATGATGGTCAGGATAAGCCATTATCACTGATGAGCTCAGTGTGGAGCTGGAGCGAAAGGGCCCGGCTGCTCATCAGACTGAAGGTGGAAGGCATTAAAGGGGATTAAACCAGCACAGTCACTGCCAGCCTAATCCACTTGGCACCAATGAGCTGTAGGGAGGCCTGGATGCTTTGTGCTTATGGCATTTATAAGGACGCTTAAAAGAAAAGAAGTAGTCAGTTTAGTTGCCATGGAGGCTTTTGGTGGTAATTGACTTTCCTGATCCTTCCTTTCCCCCCCTTCCCTTTTTTGTAATTGTTGATTAGAAACTGTGCTCCACTCCACTTCCATGCCCACGAAACATAGGAAGCCTTTATTTCACAGTGAAAAATTAGAGCTTTAGGGGAGTACAAGGGCTTGTGAATATGCCATGTATGGTCAGAGCGCTGCTGCAGCACTACCTTTGCTCTGATTCTGCTAAGGCAGGTCCAGCTTCCTTAGGCAATGGAAACGCTCCATGACATTATGAGATTGAGACTGGATCCCCATGGCCTTGTCCATTATCCAGAATGCAGTATACTATAATCTCAGGAAGGCATCTTTCAGTGGTGGTAGATGTCCTGTAAGGAGGAGGGAAAGAAAATAATGTCTTCTACATTGAATTTGTTACTGACAGAGACAATTTCTGTTCTGTATGTGGCCGATCCCCTTCAGATGGCTCCTAATCCCAGTCACGTGTCGGAGACAACAATGAAAGGCTACTTGTGTCTAAAAGGAAAAAGAAAACATAATTGTGTATATCTGTGGGTAGATACAGTCTCCTACCAGAAAAGGTTGGAGGAGGAGACTAACTTTAGGTGTTCTTACTTATCTGGGGAAGAACTATCCCTGTCCATTGACTGAAACAAGTGCAGAGAATTTACATTGCAGTCACCAACAAGGATACACCCAGCAGTGTCTCCACGGAGAAATGTAAAAGCAGGTTTTTTTTCATCTGCAATCAGCAGTGAAAAAAATATCTAATGTCTGC
Organism: Chroicocephalus ridibundus; assembly: GCF_963924245.1. NCBI lineage: Eukaryota > Metazoa > Chordata > Aves > Charadriiformes > Laridae > Chroicocephalus > Chroicocephalus ridibundus. Next base: position 30,740,450 of record NC_086284.1, read on the forward strand.
AAACAAAAGGATTATTAGGGGTTTTTTGAGCACTGTATATTTGGTTGTCATTTTTTTCTTTATTACTTCAATGCATAATCCCAAAGGGTGACATAGTTCAGACTGACTCCAGCACATATGACACGTGTTATTCCTTTAATTAAGCTGTTGCAAAGAACTGAAATTGCAGTGTCAGTAGTGACGGGCCTGGAGTAGTGCAGTGCTTAATAAATGGTAATTTTTAGGGATTGATGTAACAGTGGTACTGAAAATCTTTCCTCTTTTCGGTTTTATTTCTGACCTTTTCTGTCTGAACAGAATTCTGATTAAGTTTTTGAAGGGTGTAACACAATACCATTACATTACTCCTTTGGAATAAGAAACCTGTTAAAATAAAGCACTGGATATAATTATTTGTAAGCTGAAGAGAAAAGAGAAAGACAACATAAAAAAAACCCACTAAACAAGCAAAAGCCCAGAGGCAGTTTTTTTAAAGGCAAAGCCATTTGAAAGGCTTTCATTTGTCTTTGCTTTTGGAGTAACCACTGTGGATGCGAAGATAAGAGATCATTAGACCTACATCAGTATGTGGCATAAGGGCTGCTCTTCTGTAGCACATCAAGCATGCAATAACCCAACCGAAATTCCCACAGAGGTTAAACAATAGCCTCCTGTTTGTAGCTGCCTCCGGTTCATTTAGTAGAAAATGTATAACCCAAGTTTTATCAGATTCAGCTATAAAGACGAGGTGCTCAATATTTCCTGTGCTAAGTGGAGTTCTTTGATCCATTATCCTGCTAATTACCAACGGGGTTGACCTCTTCCTGGATTTAACTACTCTTGCCCGTTTTTTTCTGGCTCCCCTGTATTTGCTTAATTAGACGCAGCCATGAATGCTCCCACAGTTCAAGCCGTCTTGAAGCACTTTGGCTTGTTTGTGTGGATCCTGCACCCTCTGAGTGGAGAGTCAGGCTCGCTCAAGGACTACATTCAAAGGCGAGGGAGGGAAGTCAAGGGGAGGCTTTAAGTCAAATGGCCAGACCCTGGCACAGTAAACAAAACCCAGCATGAGTCCACGGAGAGCAACTGGAGCCAGGCCAATTTGTACAAGCGGGGAATTTGCCCCAAAACTTTACCTTCTAATCTTCAATTCATAGTAGCATTGTTTACACAGTGGACATAAGACTGAATCCAGTCCAGTGTGAGCACTGTGTACACGACACACGAAGGACAAACATGTTTTGCTGTCTTTGAAAACGTTTCCTTGTCTTTGCATGATGCCTGTGTCAGACTTTGTAAGAGACCTTATTTTTCAGAATATTTGTCACTGCTTTTTAATTTGTAGACTTGTAGACAGCTGATCTGTAAGGGACACTGAAAGGTGATATAGTCCCAGCCTCAGCCCCAGGGAATGTGCCTGTGTCATTTCTGACGTATATTTATCTACACTACTTTTAAAACCATGATAGAGCCCCCTTTCTCCTTTAGAAATCTATTTCTGTGCTTCTCAGTGCTAAGAGTTAGGGTTTTTTCCCCCCTCATGTCCACGTCTCCTCAGCTCCAATATAGGCCCATTTACTGTTATCTTCCTGTTGGATAGTTGGATAGGGAGAATGATTTATTCCTTTCTTTTTTTTTGCGATATCCTGTTATATGTTTGAAAATGGTTATCATGGCTTCCTATGTTCTTCTCTTCCTAGACTAAACAAACTTCTCTAAGTCATCTTTGTTTCTATCATCTACCCTGGCAGTGTGGAGGACGAATTTGTAGGATGTCAGTGGAGCAGAGCTTGGGCTGGACCAAATCACTTAAGTTAATGTGAAGGCCCTGTCATCTATGGGAAGCAGAAAGAGCTGCTCCTCTGCACAACTGCTGAATGTCTGCTAAAGCCTACAGCCTGTCTGAACAGGCATCTGCCTGGCCAGATGATTTTGCCGATAGTTCGTGGAGGAGCCACACTGCTTTCTCCTCCTAATTTCATTCAGGATCTGTGCATCCTGAGGAGTGTAGGAAGGCAGAATCCCTTGTAGAAACACTACATCAGTTTGCACACTCTTAAACCAGATGCATTAATGGGGTGAAGTATACAGGCAGTGACCCTTTTAATGCTCACCCACACTGATGGACTAGACGGAGATGGAATCAGGCTCTTTCTTCCATGAGGGATGTACCCGTGAAGGTCAGTCCTGTGATCAGGAATTGCATAGATTGTGTCACGTTTCACCTTAAAGATGGAGTGTGAGAAATTCTTCTCCAACTACAATCTAGAAAAGAAGACCTCAGATAGAACCTGTTATGGCTAAATCTAAATTTAATAGCTCTGGGCGAGGGAAGCAGAAGGCAGGGAATGGAAGGGGAGGGCAGAAAAAGCAGAATGCCTTTTATGAAATTTTATTTTCTGCATGGTTATGTCCTTGATCTGTTTAAAGACACTTAGGATGAGTATTTTCCTTTGAGAATTAGGCACAGACTACATGTTATAGAACACGTGGTTTTCCTCTCATTGAAAATAATATTATTTTTCATTATCAGGCTTTCTTGATGCTTGCAAAATTAGGTGTGAGTATTCAGTCCACCTATTCAGTTTTGTGTCTGAACCTGTGCTAGAGAAAAAAATTTCTCATAGCTGGGGATATATCAAAGGCATTGTTTGAGATAGCCACAGTGCTGAGGGTTAAAAATGGAGTGTTTTAACATCTTCAAAGTACTCCTCTGGTTTATTCTGTCTCAGCAATATCTCAAACTGGAAGCATGGAAAGTTCATAGTTGGCCTTGGTCAGGATTTGGATTTTTTTCCTCTGACTATGGTGCAGAGATTATTTCAGATGTGCTATTCAGTTTATTTGCATTTTAGGGAACGTGGTGTCTCACATCATGTGGTAGCTATTTCTTTAGAAAACTACACCTCCTCTTGTGAGTTTTCCAAAGCCTCTAAAAAATTGCTGGAAAATTAAAAGTATGTCTATGATTTTCTTGTGTGACTATCAAATGGTCTGAATAACATGTTAAACGTGGGATTCAGGGGGTGACTCTCTTCCAGAAGCAACTTCTACATGCACATCTCTCTTCATCCTTAAGTCTCAGTGCTTATAAATACATATACACAATATAGTTCTCCTTGTTCATTTTCTTCCTAATTTCCACTTCAGAAATGGAGTATGCAGCATCCACGTGTCACCAACAGAGAGTCAAATACTAAGCAAATTCCAAAGCTACACAGCATAAATACAGGTGCGGCCTCTGCATTCTCTGGTCTCCAGAAACCTTCCTGAATTTTGAATGTCAGACATTGACAATCTTGAGAAGATTTGAGAGAGTGTAGCATATGCTTATCATCAAACTCTTAATTAAGTGTGCTATGGCTCATGGAACAGCTACAGATGTCTTACTGTGGCTTTGTGGGTCACAGGCACCCCATGAAATCACTGAGCCAGGCAGTGTTTTCCTCCACTAGTCATGAGTTGATGAAAACTAGTTGTCTTTTCTTCTTCTTCTAGAAAAAAAAAAAAAAAAAGCTCTTTTGCACTTTCAAAGCACGGTTCACCAGAGTGTGTCATTAATGCTTCAGCCAGCTTAAGGAAGAGGTGAAATTCTTACTTTTTCGTGGATAAGGAAACTAATATGTAGAGATGAAAGAGATGGTAACTGGATCCAGGCTACTGGGAGAAATAATGACACTGCCAAACTGGAGTTAGGGCTTCTGGAACCATACCTCACCGAAACAGAAGTAATGTCAGCATACTGGCAAACATCTGAATATTTTTTTTTCCTAGTTGATAGGAAGTTCTTTTCAAAATCATAAATCATAGTTTACTGCTACAAAATTTCATAAAATCATAGAATCATTTAGGTTGGAAAAGACCCTTGGGATCATCGAGTCCAACCATCAATTCCACTCTACAAAGTTCTCCCTTACACCATATCCCTTAACACCACATCTAAACGACTCTTAAACACATGCAGGGATGGTGACTCCACCACCTCCCTGGGCAGCCTATTCCAGTGTCTGACCACTCGTTCTGTGAAGAATTGTTTCCTAATGTCCAGCCTAAACCTCCCCTGCTGCAGCTTGAACCCATTCCCTCTTGTTCTATCCCTAATTAGCTGTGAGAAGAGACCAGCACCAACCTCTCTACAATGTCCTTTCAAGTAGTCGTATGATAACAATACCGACAGACCTTAGGGCCACATTTTGTCAGGACCGACATTCCTGGTGGCACTGTCGTATCCCTTCTATTTATCTTTTCATTTATTTTGAGTTGTAATTCTCAAAATAGCATATGACAAAAAACACTCATCAGGTTCTCTATTTAGCTGAAAGCATTTGGGCAGCTGGCTCACTTTTTCTTTCCCAGATAGCATCTTTACTCTTCTGCAAAGTTCAGTAGGGGTGTAATGTGAAAACACATCCATGGCATGAGCTGGCATTCAGATGAAGAATTTAAATATAGGCCTAACTATTCTTGCCCTAAGCAAGCAAATGCCTTGAAACTAAAGTATATTCAGATGCTTCAAAATGCTGTACTTACACAGAAAATCTCATTGCTTTACTAAAAGCATACAAGCAAAAAGGTGATTGGGTGTGCTTGCAGGTCACCAGTGGGGAAGGAGTGGGATGGGTAGCTGTGATCATGCTGTTCTGAGGCCACAAAGTCTACCCAAGATTCAGAATGCAACTCTTTTTTTGTTCAGAAGATATAATGAGATTTTCTAATACTGGAAAAACTATTACAAACATCCTCTTAAAAATAAAACTAAAACTAAAAAAAAAAAAAAAGTAAAAATAAAAGTAAAAATAATCATAAACACAAAAATAAACATAAACATGAGCATGAACATAAACATAAAAAATAAAAATATAAATAAAAATAAAAAATAAAGATAAAAATAAAAAAATATAAAAATAAAAATAAATAAAAATAGGATTCCCTTTTCCTGCTTGCCAAGGAATCTAGGAGATGAAAATGAAGAACTGGAGTGGCTGAGTTTTCAAAAAATAAAAAATCTTGTTAGTAATACTAGAATATAGCAAGCTTTTCTGTTGATTAGAATGTTACAGTCAGTGCCCAAGATCTGCTTAGGAAAAGACTCAGTGATAAAATGTGGGAACAGAGGTAACACATTATGTAAAAATAGAATTACCTTTCCTGAGGCAAAGATAACTGAGGACCAAGTTACCCCAAATCTTTATAAACTACAGTTCTAACAAGTACAGAGATGTCTGTAGCCCCATCAGGTGCCTGCAAGTCAGACAGAAGAACAATCCAACTCATTGTGATTTTTTGTTTGTTTGTTTGTTTTGTGGGGTTTTTTTTAGCATCTATCTGTCATGGCACTGTGAGGGACTTCAAGGTGAAAGGAAATGTTTGAAGGTCCTTATGCTGCTAATATTAAACCATCCTTGGAATTTTCAGACTGTAGAGATGACAGTCTCCTAATTGCAAAGTCCTAGACCTGAGGAGGGCAAATGCTGAGTGAGAGCTCTTCAGGACAGATAAGGAGGCCCTGAGCTAACAGTCAGCCACGGAAAGTGAGCATTGCTTTGTTATTTTCAGCTGTGAAAACAATGAAGCCACAATGATTAATACTACTCACAGAGTTAAGAAAGATTATGAACCGAATGAATGAGGCATAGGAGAGGGAAAAAAATAATACTTGGGAAAAATGTTTACTTTTTGTTAGATATTCTAAAAACAAGATTTGGAAAAGCAAGAAAGAGACAGTTCTATTCTTTAAAAAAAGGCCACCACAAAAACAGCTAGCCTCAGGAAGAAAATGGAGCAGTTAAGAAAGAGAAATGGAAATGTAAAAATGGGAGGGATAAAAGAAAGTTGATAGGCATGAACATAAATTAGAATCTAGTCATTGTGGGAACATGCCAAGAGAAGCAAATATAGGTGAGTGTAAAGAGATGGTCTGTGTACTTATGAACAAAAAGAAGGCTTTGAATTATATCTAGAATAAAAGAAACTGTAGTAGGGTGGTTTTTTTTCCCTGCAATGGAAAGGTGAAATTATCAATAAGAGAGAAACGGCAGCTGTGCTCAGAATACGTATGTTTATGTCATGTAAATAAAGCAATCCTGGACAGGCTTTTTAGAGCTTTCCTTGACCCTACAAAGAGAGACTATTAAAATTTATAGGTTCTACTTCATCTAAAAAGTAGGAATTGCATTGGCTTTTGAACATCTGAAAAGTGATGTTTCAGCCATATGAATTATTCTACATGAAAAATCAGCTTATATACATTTGTATGATCAAAGTATTTTAGGACATCGCTATTATTCACAAATAACATAGAGGTCTGCAATTAACACAAAAATAGTTCAAATAAAATAGAGGCTGCAAATATGGTAAGGGTTTTTTTTTTAAATTTCTTTACTGAAACTAGAATTTTCCATTTGACTCCAAGACTTGCATAAAACAGTGTCGTTTTTTTGGAGTTGTGCAGCCAAGTGAAAAGACCTTTCCAGCTTTGATGGCTAATGACTGAGCATTTATGAGATGGGAAATAAAGGCAATAATGTAATGCTACATTACATTATAAACCGAAGGAAAATCTTTGTTCTCTAAATTCTTTCTGCAGGACTGCAGAGCTACTTTATTCATTCTATTATTGGCATCACACTTTCAGTTCAGGCTTTTCTTAAGTGTTATGAAGAAGATGAGACACCGGGCTATGAGGCCAAATAGACTCAGTAGCACACATGGAACATATTACTATGAAGTCATAGCGTCTAATCTTCGTCCCTTTAAGAATTAGTAGCCATAGGACCAGCTAATAACTGTAAATGTCACATTAAAATGAGAAGAGCTGTAATTGCATTTGATCTCACAATGTCACTCTAAGCAGATACCAAAATGAAATTGCTAGCTTTTATATTTATTTTCCTATTTTAGTAAAGGATCTTTCTTCCAGAATGAGGCACCATCCTTTCTAAAAAGTGACAAAACCACAGCAAAGTTTTTACCTGGCGAGCTTTACGTTCATTATTTTTACCCGTTATGTTTGGAATGTCAACTTATTTGCTGAGAATTAGTAGGACCAGTAGCTACGCAGCACTGCTTAAAGAAGAATTTGCCTAGGGCATTGCTGTGGCCTGGGGAACTCAGCTTTTCAGAGGACCCTGGCTGCGATACCAGTGGTATGTCTGCACTTTTGGTCGAGCACCCGGCATACTGGAAACAGAGTTGTCGCTAGAGCATAGAGCTCAGATGACTGAATCTATCCTTCATTTTTGTCTCCCTCCAACCAGCACTGCTCACGCAAAGCTTCATCTTTGGCATCAGTTTTGGGGAGTGATCACTGGGTGCAGGCTGAGTGGTTCAGATGTCTCATGTCCTCACCACTTAGGGCTAAACCCCTCTACAACAGATTATCTTGGTGTACGCTACACCACCAATTTCCTTTATGGTCCTAAGACATCCACACTCAAATGAACAAGGTCATTGTTATTTTTCCTGTTCGAAATATCTGCAATAACAGTGCTATGCTGCCTGCAGTGAGCCTGAAGGGCATGCAAAGGTGTTTGCTGGAAGGGTTCCTGGTGCTGAACTGCTTCCAAAATCAGGCCCAAAGTGCACCTTGGCGACATCTACTTTGAGTAGTAGAACACAGAACCAGAGAGAGCCAACAGCTATGTAGATGACAAGGCATGACAGTGTGTAAGTTCATTTTACTTAGAAGCATAAACTTAAACCAGACCAGTTAGTTTCAAACCACCTCAAGTCTTTTATACCATCTTGCAGTGACTAATGCGATTGCTCCCTTTCTTTCAGCATTAGGTACTGGTTTATATCCAGTCCCATTTGACTGGCTGGCTGATGGCTAGCAGGAGCCTTCTCTACATGAATTAGCAATGTTGGAGTTAGCTGATATCCTTGCCTAATATTTCCACTAAGAGAACAAGGACTTACTGACATTTCAGCATGAGCTTCTCCCTTTTTCCTAAAGATGTCTTCTACATCTTCCACATCACTGTGAAAGAGGGGTGGTAATATAGGACTGGGTAGACTGTCCTATTCTTGATACGCTCATCAGGAGAGAGAGGTTTCATCTTTAGAGTTGACATTTTTTTTGCATCTTTCTCTGATCCTAGAAAATGCCTTTTACAATGTTTTGCCAGACATATCTTATTTTATCATTCAAATGGCTTTTGAAAGATTGTGCTGAAGTTTGTTCGATTTCTGCCATCACCCTGTGGGCCCGAGAACAGGCTCTGTGTGTGTGGTACATGCAGCAAGGCAGCTGAGAAAATGTTTGCTAATCATATCATGTTATGAACTTCTGAAGAGTTCTAAAGTATGCAAGGGCTGCGTTAAGGTTGGGCAGCAATATTATCTGCCCCTCCAGTCTAAAGAAAGAAATTGTAAAGATCAAAATAAGAGCTTCAAGTTTCAGAACATTGCATTTTACATTTGCCTATCTCTAAACCTTGTGAATACAATCTTTTGTTCCCACTTAAGGGTCTTCCGTTCTCATGCACCCATGTACTGGAAGAGGTCCTCTCCCACCAATTAGTTCATTTTCTCTCGCTTGCACGTCTATTGCATGCTATTCCTCAGCATGTGTTGTAGTGTGCATATTCCTTTTAACTCCAGAGTCATGTTAAAATTAAACAGCAATGGATATTATTTATAACACTGAATCCCCATAGATAGCAAAAAGATGCTCTGAAAGGTTTACAGTAAAATTCAGACAGGATAGTAGATTTGAGAGTATGGTTACAAGCAAAGAGCAACTGAACTAAAGAAGAAGTCTTCAGCAGGGATTTGACAGACAATATGCTAGGAATGAAAGCTGTAAAGACTGCAGTGGGGACCAGAATTGTCGTAAAACATCTACAGGACATGCACAGGTGGTGACTTTAAAATGCCACCACATGCAAATAAGTGCTATAACAGGATTTGTGGGTGGGACACATCTCACATAATGTTGATCATCTAGCAGTTGTACATGCGATCTAGGCAGGTTGTCTAGATTCACCTTATCCTAGAACAACTGTTAAAGGAGGAAGGATAAATTACCCTCTGTTAGTTTCTCTTTCCACTGAGGAAGGCAAGCTGTTTCATATTGTCTAGGTGCTAATTTCTAGATGGCTAAAAATGAACCAGATGTATCCTGTCTTCTGTCTATAGATGCACGTAAACACAGTGGGAAGCTTCCCTCTTTCACTTCCATCAGTAATGTATACATTTGCATATCCATAAAGCCTTGATTCAGCAATGTCTTCTGAGAAAGAGAAATCCCTGAGATACCACCACTTATGTAGGACAATGTTTTAAAGACAGCGCACATGGGATCCATCTAACTGCTTATGGGTGTCTATCTGATACATTTAAGTTCCTAATGCAGCCAATGGAGATGTAACCATTGAAATGAGGTTCATCTACCCAAATGTAGGCTGCTGCTTTAAGAGGAGATGAATCTCACCCTCAGCTTCATTGACAGGCTTTGTTTCCTCTGACTATCAAAGGAACTTGCACAACTGGTTTGGATGTGGCTATTTGTGCTGCAGAAATCCACATTTGAAGAGGACAGATCAAACCCTTGTGTTTATGCATTTAATTTCGTTACATCCACAATGAAGAAGAACATTTCCTATACCATAAAACCACTTCATTTCTGAGTACCAATTAACTGTTTCCAGATTCCCAAGTAATTTAATAATTTGTTGATGAGAACAGAGGAAAAACTTCTGGGGACGGGTGATTTCATTTGGGGATAAAAATAAGGAAGTCCACAAAAGTAGCCAGTAAAAATGATTTCCAGTTTTACTGAGAGATAAAGATCCAGTCCCTCAAACTGTTAACTCCCACTTCTGAGAGGCTCAGCACTTCCCATTAACTCTTTAGCTAGGATTGTACATACTGAATCCTTCCCAGAAGACATTTAACTTAAATACTTGTAGTCTAGACTAAAAGCATCAAGCCACCCACAGGCCAGTTACATCAAACTACTAAGTGAAATTTGCTTCAATGACTTGGAAACTTTGGATAGGAGTAACATCCTTCTGCCTAGGAAATTGGGCCTCCCAATTTATGACTTTGCTAAATATTTAGTCACAAATTAACATGTAGTGCCACCCAAAACCATTCCATTTGAGATCAGAAATCAGAAAGTTTATTTGAGCCTGCAGTCCTGCTTGAGAAGATTTGTAGCATACATTTATACAGGCAGTTGGTATATTCAGAAAGATACAAAAAAGGTTCCCCCTCACACATAGATATGCATCCCATCCATTTTATGATGCATTTTACCTCTGCTCTTTTCAGAAATATATAACCTGATACCAAAACATGCTTAAAATTATATACTAGAAAACCAGTCATGAAGAAAGTAAAAAAGAAGAGGTTTTGCTTGCCATCACTTTCAGAAAGCGACTTTGGGGGGTTTGACCAGTATATTTTAAGTATTGAAACACATCTATCAAAGAGCACGGCATTAGCCTTTTGGAGTTATTGGATTCATACAAGGACAATTGAGGAAAATGGAAGGAAAGAAGAAAAAGAGCTGAAACAGAGATCATTTGGGCTATAAACATTTTATATGTTCCCCCTTGTTATCTCGGATGAATCCGTGTTTGGCCTGTACGTGAGGATGTTCTGTGGGAGTAAGGGCAGCCTTCCATATGGGCCACATTGGGACTGGCCGGAGCTGTTTCCCACTGGTTAGGGGAACAAGCAAACTCTCTGCCTTTGAGTACGTGGGCAGGTGGCAAGATCAGCAGAGGTTTTTTCTCCTCTCCTGCTAAAGTAACCATCTTGGCATTTACTTACATGTGAATGTTTGACTTTGCAGATTTATTCATCTATTAATCTAGCAGGAGAAGGAGTAAAGGGAGGAGAGAGGGAATGTTAATGGAAAATCTTGAGTTTTTTAAAAAGGAAACTGACCCCCTTCAGGAAATCCATTATGTAGCAGTAGAGTGACCCATATGGTTCATCATCAAGTTTAGCTCTTTATATCCTTTTGAGTTAATAGTAGCACATTTGTCAACTTCTGCATAAATCAATAGGAAGAAGGAGAGACACATTTTGCCAGCAGTGTTTAAAGCTGACAATAGAGGAGAGTCAGGAATCCTGAATCAGTTCCAGGCTCCATTTGCTGGAGACCCTTCCGACCACATCCACATTTTGCTCCATTTCCTCTCTTTTCCAGACAGGATGGAAATCTCTGCTCTTTCCACACTATAGTTTTATTCTATGACCTGCAGGCAATACTTGCTCTCGTCTCAGTCTTCACTGCTTTCTACTTTAGTCACTTTGCTCCTTCTTTTCAGCTGAGAGCAAATGAGAGACAGTCTTTTCATGGCTCTGGTGCCACAAGGGCCTTTAGCAGACAGGGAATGATTTGTAGAGCAAGCCCGGCTCAGTTCATGGTCTTTAAGAAGACAAATTCTCCCACCTCTTGCCATCCTGTCTCATGTAGAACAGTGCAAGTTCAATGCTTCTTCAGGCAATCTTCAGAAAAGTTATCTGTCAGCTTCTACCAGGGGCCTGGGGGCACCAACAGGTCTCACTTGCCCTGTCCAGCCTCACATGGAACCTCAATCCCTGCACCCTCTGCCTGCTGACCCAGGAGCTTCACAGTGTGCCTCTCCCTGTTCTTGTCTCATGGATGAACCTTACACCTATGCTATACACAGCTTGTCTCCTAGGTCAGCCCATCATATGTAGATTGTTTCTGGCCCCGACTCCTGTTGCTTCAGACTGGGCTCCCTAAATAGGATCTGCACCTCGTTCATTACTTGCTTCATACTTGCAGGTAGAACAGCCTGCACATATTAGAAGCATAGAACCATTGAGGTTGGAAAAGACCCTTAAGATCATCGAGTCCAACTTTAAACCTAACACTATCAAGTCCACCACTAAATCATATCCCTAAGCGCCACATCTACAAGTCTTTTAAATACCTCCAGTGATGGTGACTCAACTACTTCCCTGGGAAGCCTGTTCCAATGCTTGACAACATTTCAGTGTAGAAATTTTTCCTTATATCCAATCTAAACCTCCCCTGGTGCAATTTGAGACCACTTCCTCTTGTTCTATCACTTGTTATCTGGGAGAAGAGACCAACCCCCACCTCTCTACAACCTCAGTTTAGGTAGTTGTAGAGAGTGATAAGGTCTCCCCTCAGCCTCCTTTTCTCCAGGCTAACCAATCCCTCAGCCGCCCCTCACAAGACTTGTTCTCTAGACCCCTCACCAGGTTTGTTGCCGTTCTTTGGACGTGCTCCAGCACCTCAATGTCTTTCTTGTAGTGAGGAGCCCAAAACTGAACACAGTATTCGAGGTGGGGCCTCACCAGTGCAGGGGGACAATCACTCCTGGCCACCAGGGAGGCACAGAATAGACAGCCTTGGTGTGAAGCCCTGGCCAGGGAGGCAGGGGCTGCCTGTGGCAACAGGGCTTGGCTGCTTCAGTTGGTGTTTCTCCTGTCTTTGACAGCTACAGCTCTGGAGAGGAATATGAGTAGGTCCTGGCACACTTCTGTCCCCTTCCTCCTCTGCCACTCAGCCAAGGAGTGTTGCAACTTTCTACAAGGATATTGACCTAAGGATAAAGAAACACCTTATCCTGTACCTCTACACCTTATCTTGTATCCTGCAATAGATAGCATCATGGTCCTACAGGCAGCTGAAAGGTGACCACAGCTGTGGACAAAAGGAGCCCTGCAGCACTCACCTGCTTTTTGTGAAAATTATCACAGAACAAAAAAAGTTTATAAATTAAAAAATTCTGATTCATGAACCCATTAGCTGGTTGTTCTTGTTTGTGCTGTCTTTTTTGGGAAACCTTTTGAGACTTCTCCTTACTGTGCTTATTTCTTTAATATATTTAATTTATGTATCTTTATATGTGTGTGTGTAAATGCAGTATATACACATATTTAAATACACATACCTAAAGTGTATCTATGTATAAATCAGAGAGCTGCACAGACACACACAGGTAAGCAGAAGGCACCAGGGCTGCGCCCTGCAGGGTTCCCCGAGAGCCAGCTGCACAGGCCAACAGACAAGCCACATATTTTATATTGTCCCAACTGTTATTTTCCCTGTTAGCAGCAGGATATCTAGCTCACAGCACTGGTGAAATAGGAGAATGGTGCTGGTGTGGCTGAGAAGAAAGGTGATATCTGAGGGGGGATCTGACACACACCAGTGCACGGGGCAGAGGTCCTTGATTTGGCACTGCGGTTTGTATTGATACTTCTTAATTTGAGGGACTTAACACAACCTAAACTAAAAGAATAAAATTAATTTAGTCTCTCCATAAGTAATTAAGAGTGCTAGGTATTTCCAAAGACCAAATCAATGCAGTTAAGATCTGAATTGCTTTCTGTACACAATTGTTGCTTTCCACCTCAAAAGACACTGACTCCCTGAATAGGCATGGAGAGAAATCATTGCAATGTTGAAGACAGGCACCTGTCTTATTTTATCTGTAGAAACTTGTCTGAAAATCATTTGGATTCATTTTTATCAAACGTTAGCTTTCTAAAAACTTATATTTCCCATCTAAGCTAGATTCACAGGTTCCTGCACAGCTAATAGAGAAGGACAGATACTTTTGATAAGCAGTTAATCCTATCCTAAGGATTGGAAACAGGTGGAATGAATTGCCCCCTGGAGGTATCAATCCTCTTTCATTAAGCAGAAAGAGTTTAGGATTATTACATTCTTAATTTAATCACCTCAAGTAAATGGCTAAATTTCAGTGGAATAAATCCTGAGCAGAGGATGGTGGTGTATAGCACAGAGTTCTGTGGAAATGCTAGCTCATGTCCACAAGCACCATTAGTGTTTTACTGTGGCAAAATAAAGCTCGCTATCTAACTGAGAGAATTAACTCTGCTTAATGACAGGACAGTGACCATGAGGACACTAGTTGGTGTGCCAGCTGTAAAGGTTGCTTTGTTGCAATGGCACAAATAACTCCTTATTGCTTGCTGATGCATGCTTTAGATATATACTGAGAATTATGATACCCTCCCAATCCCTTTGTGGTGCCAGGAATGGGATAAATCAAACTGATGCTGTTCTTGAGAGTACATGCCATGCGTGGGCAATGGTGCCGGCACGTCGGAAAGCATCTGCCAGTTCTCTGCCTTCTGATCACGCCCAGGCTAAAGGAAGGAAGCTCTCCATGGAGCAGTTCCACTAGATAGCATGTGGAGAGGTGGATCTCTGTCTTCCTCTGTGGTGCTGGTCCAAAGCAGATGAAAGAAGGATCCAGGGAACTACAGGCCTGTCAGCCTGACCTTGGTACCAGGAAAGATCATGGAGAGGATCATCTTGAGTGAGCTCTCACAGCAAGTGCAGGGCAGCCAAAGGATCAGGGCCAGCCAGCATGGGTTTAGGAAAGGGAGGTCCTGCTTAACCAACCTGATCTCTTTCTGTGACCATGTGACCCGCCTTCTGGATGCGGGGAAGGCTGTGGAGGTTGTCTATCTGGACTTTGGTAAGGCCTTTGACACCGTCCCCCGCAGCATTCTCCTGGAGAAGCTGGCGAATCATGGCATAGACAAGTGTACTCTTCGCTGGGTTAAAAACTGGCTGGATGGCCGTGCCCAGAGAGTTGTGATTAATGGGGTGAAATCCTCTTGGCAGCCGGTCACCAGTGGTGTCCCTCAGGGCTCAGTTTTGGGGCCAGTTTTGTTTAATATCTTTATCGATGAGCTGGATGAGGGGATTGAGTGCACCCTCAGTAAGTTTGCAGATGACACCAAACCAGGTGGGAGTGTTGATCTGCTTGAGGGTAGGAAGGCTCTACAGAGGGACCTGGACAGGCTGGATCGATGGGCCAAGGCCAGCTGTATGAGGTTTAATAAGGCCAAGTGCCGGGTCCTGCATTTCAGTCACAACAACCCCAAGCAACGCTACAGGCTTGGGGAAGAGTGGCTGGAAAGCTGCCCAGCAGAAAAGGACCTGGGGGTGCTGGTGGCCGGCCAGCTTAACATGAGCCAGCAGTGTGCCCAGGTGGCCAAGAAGGCCAACAGCATTCTGGCTTGTATCAGGAATAGCGTGGCCAGCAGGAGCAGGGAAGTGATGGTGCCTCTGTACTCGGCACTGGTGAGGCCTCACCTCGAGTCCTGTGTTCAGTTCTGGGCCCCTCTGTACAAGAGGGACATTGAAGTGCTGGAGCGTGTCCAGAGGAGAGCTACCAGGCTGGTGAGGGGTCTGGAGACCAGGTCATCTGAGGAGAGGCTGAGGGAGCTGGGCATGTTTAGCTTGGAGAAGAGGAGGTTGAGGGGAGACCTCATTGCCCTCTACAACTACCTGAAAGGAGGTTGGAGAGAGGTGGGTGTTGGCCTCTTCTCCCATGTGAATAATGACAGGACCAGAGGAAATGGTCTGAAGTTGTGGCAGGGGAGGTTTAGATTAGATATTAGGAAGAATTACTTTACTGAAAGAGTGGTCAGGCACTGGAACAGCCTGCCCAGGGAGGTGGTTGAGTCACCATCCCTAGGGGTATTTAAGAAACCTCTAGATTTGGCCCTTCAGGGCATGCTCTAGTGGCAGAGATTGTAGGGGTTTTTTTGTGTGTGTATGGTTGGACTTGATGATCTCAAAGGTCCCTTCCAACCATGAAGATTCCATGATTCTATGAAACCTGTCTCCTGTTAAATGAAATGAATGTAAATTCGCTTGCTCCAAGGTTAAAGCTTTTGAATTTTAAAATACAATTCACATGCAAATAAGTTACAAAAACACCAAAAAAATGAAGACTTGGCAAACTACAAAAGGTTAATATATTTGTCTAAAATAACAAGCTTCTCAAGTGCTGAAATTATATTTTCTGAGAATAATAAATTAAGTATTTTAGAGGTGGTAAAAAGATTTGTAATACCTTTTTAATACCTATAGGATCACAACTAGATGACCTGTCTGTTCCCTCTCCAAATGGAATGAAAAACTCTAAAAGCCTATCTCAGTTCACTGTTGTCAATGTCACTGGATATTTGCATCTGTGCCCGTGAAAAAGTCAACATATTTAGGGCTGGCTGCATGCCATCATGTGTGTGCATATGAGAAAGAACAGAGCTTCACTCTACTGTAAAGGCACTGCTAAGGTTATCAGCCCTTCCACTTGTTCTTGTACCCATAAATAGACCGTAACTTTTAGTTACTGTACGATCCCAACTACTAAAGAATTTCTGAAGAGGGTAGTTGGGAGTAATAGCGTGGGCAGGAACAGCCAAACCATTTTGCCAAATTGGTTTAAAGCACTAAAACACTATGCTACTAATGCTCATTCTGTCAAATTGCGTGTAAAAATAAAGCTCCGTTATCTTCACTTGGCTTGCAAATGTAAAAGTGCAAGCCCTCAGCTTTAGTGAGCAACTATAATGGCTGTAGTGGCCCTTGCATATAAAAAAACAACCAAGCAAACAAAAGAAAACCCACTCAAAACAAGCCCAGTCTTACTTTTCATTGTAACTGCTATTTTTGAGCCCTCTGCTGGCAAGACTTTTTCTAAAATAGACATTTTTAACTTAACACAAAAAATTGCTGTAAAAGCAATCTGAGTATACAAATGGTCACTTAAGATTCAAATCATAATCTCATACCACCTACACTGCAACTCTTTTTCCAGGAAAAGAGCTACCTTCTATTAGTTTCTTTGGCCATTCTTAGCCACTGTTGTGTTTGGGAATTTTTTTCCCCTCTCTCTCCTTTTCCCCCCCTAATTTTAAGAACTTTCAACATTTCATAGACAAGACTAAGGGAAACATGAGCTGTTAACTTTTAGGGTTCCCAACGCTGATTTCCATCTTATCCATCCACCGGTCCTGCTGTTTATCCCTCTACCTCCTCCCGTTTGCTCTGCTCCACAGACCCAAATGTTCCTTGAGAGCAACAGCAGAAGGTATGATATACTTGTCCCTACTGGGTAGCCTCTCCTCACCTCATGCTTGTCTTGTCGCAGCTCTGAAGATATGACTTTCTTCAGACAATGCTCAGGTCTATGTTTTGCAGTCCTTTTTTGGCAGCCTTCAGAAGCCCCACACATCTCTGCTGAGCATGCACATGTGTGATTTATCAAAAGACCATGATCCAGTCAAATCTGAATGAGTTATTTCAATCCTTTCCAGCTGTTTCTAATAAAGTGTCAGGCATCTTTAGTCATTCCTGGTGCTACCAAATCCTAGATCCTGCTGAAGTTACCTACAATACTTCTCTACTATTTCTCTGAACTTCATCAAGCCCAAGCAGGCTTATCCTAAAACTGCAGAGTGAATTTCACATTTTGTCCTTGGGACCATTTCCCATGTGAGAAGGGCTTCTTTGTGTCCTCCTGGCATAAGAATTCAGGTGTTTGAGCCCACTGATCAGGCTTGAGCTAGACTGAGGGTGGAAATGCCTGTGGTGCTCACTTCTCTGCTTCTTACAGTTGGGAATGCTTGCAGCTCTTACTTCACTGTGCTAGAGACACAGCAGAGTAGCTGAAGCCCATAGCAGTGTAAGAGTGAAGAACAGAAAGAAGGGTAAGACCATGAGAGCAACAACTACTTGCAGCAAGTAAAACACCAGGGAAAGGAGAAGGAACCTCAGGGCAAGGTGGCAGCTGAGCTGTTTCTTTGCTTTAACTGTAAAGGGGGGAGAGTCCTTAGAGTGATTTTTTTTAATAAACAGAGACAGGAGGGACAGGCAGCTGATATTGCTGGCTCCTGAATCGGGTAGTAGTGAAGATGACGAGTTTAGTCCCTGGCCCAAGCTTTGCTAATGAATGTTCACCACCTGAGAAGGCTGGCATGCATGCATTTAGGAGGGGGCTGCTAATAGTTCACTTATATTTGACACAGGAAAGGAGGATCTGAGAGAATATAAAGGGTGGGATTCAGGTGCCTAAACATGCCCAGTAGCATTTTTTCAGATGCCTTTGTGTATTTTATCTTGCCTCTGCTGCTCTGTAAGGCGGTAGCTGCTCTTCCATAGGTCCTGTGTCATATTTACTAGCCCGGTGTGATGTCTCAGATACCATGCGGCACCTAAGATAGCACTAGACACCTATGCTTAGGCACTTGAATCACTCTTAAGGTCTCTAATCAAAATGTCTAGGGGAGAGGGGACATGGAGTCAAGATATGAAGTGCAAAAATAGCTGATTTTCCAGCATTTTTACATTTTTTCTTTTTTAAAGTAAACTAGATTTTATATCAACATTTACAGAGAGATCATATACTACCAGCATGACATGCTTCACAAGTACAACCAATGTCTAACAGATAGACCCGCTCCTGAGAGATAACTGAGGGTGGTCTGATCAGCCTCCGATATCACCATTCACTCTCTCTGGCTGCTTGTTAGGGCAGAATTTACTGCTTGAAGTAAAAGTAGATCAAATTGGCAGAGTGGGGGATGTTTCTATGTATGTGCCTTCGGGTGAAAGGGAAAAGAGGAAAGGAGTTTAATCAGTTCTCTCCTGAGCCCTGAAGTCTACTGATCATGCTGGCTCGAGCTTGTGTGATTCTTCTAGCAACAGTATGTCCTTTTGCTCAAAATCAAACCAAAAGGAGGACTTGAGTACCAAGGTAGGGTTCAGCAAAGAAAATATTCTATTTCAGCCATCACCTCTTTCCTGGACACACTCTTTTCTTCAACTCTGGAGACAAGATGAACTGCATTAGCAATCCTCTTTTCTGAGGGGACTAAAATAATCAGTCTTGTGACATGAGCGTGTGCATGTTGGCGGTGGTGTGCAACCAGGCAAAAAAAAGCCCCAAATTTATGCCTTTTGGCTATATATTTGTCACACTTCAGATGCTTTACAGGGAAATCAGGCAGTACAGCCCTGGAATGACTCCAGGACAGTCTATGACCCCTCCAGCCAAAAAGCAGGATGCTATTGTTTAGTTGGCATGTAATGCAAGAGTTTAGCAAGGATTGCCAAGATATGCATCTAAGAGCTTTAAACAGCACTTCTGGAATACAGCTTGAACCACATATTTGCACTGAAGCTCAGCAAGATTGGGAAACCTTTGTTTACTCTTCTATCTCTAGTGCTTTTTCAGTGGGAAACACTGATATAGATAACCATATTTAGAATTTGAAGGAAAAAATAACAAAAATCCGCTTGCTAATGAATCTAACTCCACGCGTGTTGTGGGTCCTGTATATCCACTGTTCATAAAAGTAATGTTTCATATGAAACAGATTTCATTTCTTATGTGTTCTATTTTTTTTGCATCTTCAGATCCTGTATTTTGCCATTTATTTTTTTTTCCTGTGCAAAGGCCCTTTATTAGTACAAGACACCCGTTTAAAACCACCCAAGGAGCAAGCCAGATTGCTAATTGTCCAGTTAGTCCTGTTTGGAAAGCAATGAGAGTGGGTATGAAATGTAGCAAATGGGAAAATGTACCAATAACTAGAAACAGCAGTGAATAAAAGACAGCAAAACAGTTTAGCTAGTGGCAACACAGATGTATTCTGATTTCTGCAAAATCCAGTTAGAGGGCAACATTGATCCTTCATGCACACATACAAAACGAGAATATTATAGGAGCCACTCCCAAAGCAGCACGTGTTCTATTAACTCTCTTATTTTCAGATGGATCAACCATTTTAAAAGTGAGTGCTGGAAAAGCACATTATTTTTGCCTTGGCTCTGTCTCCTATGCAAAGAAATGTCCTTTAAGAGTTTACGGTAGAGATCCATGTTTTAGCACTGGCAGCCTTCTGAATTGCTGCAGTGTCTCCTGTGCCATGTCAGGTGGATCTGTTCCCATCAAAGAGACTTTAACTGACATCTCAGCCTTTAGACTGTATCATTAAAGATCTTCTGGGATTTAGCTTGTCCTTCCTTGAGTGCACCATGTCTGCTTGGTTGCTTGGAGGCAGAGTAAGAGGTTTTGATCTGCACTGTCTCTATTTATGATTGACTAGCAGAGAGTGCATGGCCTCCCCAGGCAATCTCCTTTGTTAAATTAGACAAATAGGTATTTGGTCTAGGTTGAGTTAATCCCACCCTGGGGCAGGAAGGTGGACTACCTGACCACCTGACATCCTTTTTAGTCCTATTTTTTCCTACAATTTTCTGATTCTTTCCTGACAAGTAAGCTGCTGGGCTCTTCACAAGGTTAGGCACTGGAAAAAGATGAGGACCGGAGGCTGAACCTGTAAATGTATTCAGGAGCTTAAACTTCACTTATTTCCATGGAAGCTGAGATCCTAAATACTTCTGTAGACCACAGACAGAGCCCAAAACTATCACATTATCCTAGGCAAAATAAAAGCAACATAAAAAGACAAAAGATAACTTCATGTTAGGATCCCTTAACTATCCTAAGATTTGTGCAAGATCCTTTTCCTAAAGGTGTCCATCCTTTACCAATTTAATTTATTGCTTAATATCCTACCAGATCCATCAGTACATAGTCTCTATGTCATGACTGATTCACCTTTTATTGAAACAAAGATTTCAGCTACTACTGAAGCTGTCCAAGTTTTAGAAACTACCCGTTGTAGGTGCCTACCTTGGCCATCGCCACCGTATCTCCTGTCTGGGTGGCTCTGAACAGTGGGTAGACTAAGTGACATATTACTCCCTTAAGCCTGAGTACCATAAATGCTTGCATTAAATATCTGTATCTTTTCTACTTACAGCTATTAATTCATCTCTACTGTTTAATGGTTTTTCCTTTCCACAGGTTTAGAACCTAATCCTTTCAATAATTCTTTCAATCTACCTATTGGTGTATTATTTCACAGGAAATATGTCATATTTAGGACATTTTCCTCCATGTTTTCAAACTATATTTATTTTTATTAATTAATCCTTCCTTTTCCTTGGTAAACTGTTTATACTCCACAATGATACTATATCCTGTGTTTTAGCCCATGATCCCAAAGGTTGTCAAGAGCTACCTAATTTGCCCTTTTAGTACTTTCCTATAAGTCATTTCATATATCCTGTATTGTCACTATTAGAATTCCCTTTATTTCATCCTTGTCCTTTTGGTACAACGATGCCATAACTTGCAAAAAGGTGCAGAAAACTCAATTATCTGAGGTAAGGCTGGACCACAAATTGTGCAGAGGTAGGCAATATTTCCTGAATAGTACTTGCAGGCTTTGACCTCTGAATATTACATCTGCAGTTTAAGGTGTACGTTATAATCTACAAAGGAGAGTTATGTCTGGCAGCAAGCTACCTGAATGATCATATTTCTACAGAATACTATGAAAGGAGTTACAACCCACTGGGTTTCCTTCGCTGTTGATTCAGAAATAGGGAAAGTTTCCTGAAGGACTGATTTCAGACTGAATGCCATTCTATCAATGAATTAGCACACTTTGGACTGCTGCCGGCCCTTGAAACTGGGTCCTCCCAAGGTCACTTCACATTCACAGTCACCTGGCATGGGAGGAGACCTACATCATAGGTTCTAAGCTTCAGTGCTCGGTAAATAAAGTCCTTATCAAAGAAGCTTTGATATAAAAAAGTGAAATGCTTTTAATATGAAGATCTGACCATTTAGAGGGATTCATGTAAATGTTCTACATAACATTTAAACTGCTGAAGTTCACTAAGTCAGAAAATATATTTCAAGTATTCAGAAAAGTTGCAGTGCAATTTTACTACGTATTTACAAATAACTCTGAAATAATTTACCAGTGTCCAGGGCTGTCTCATGTTGAGATCTCCGATATCTAATTTCTGAGCATTTTCTCCTGTTAAATATTCATGTGAAATACATGTATAACAAGGCTTTTGCTTCTTTATTCAAAGTATATGCTTAGGGCTCAAATTTGATCTTACATTAGGCATCTGATATAAGTGAGGCACTGATAAAGGGCAATTCAGTCCTCATGTCTTCAATGATCCCATCATTAGGATGGAAAGGATGCTCTTTTAACGGTCTCTGTCTATTTTCATCCCTATGCTGCAACTGACCTACTCGCCCAGGCTTTTCTTGTAGTAAATGGAGATGGAGAGGCTTTCAGAGCATTATTGATCTTATTCTGAAGTAGTGTCTAAGGTATCTCAGATGAATTGCAAATGAAAGCACCTTTTCTTTCCACTGATAACAAAAGGAGCCTGGAGTGATGAGCACTGAAGTACCTTCACTGTAGGCACCTGAATTTAGGTGTAATGAGATGCTTTCATTTACTTCAGATTCAGGGCTATCCTGTGGGACCGTGCTCACTAGAAGAGGATTGATGGGTTTTGTGAAATGAACAGTTAGAAAAGGCTCCCCAAAGTATTTCTTTTTTCCTTCCTGTGACTTGTCTAATTTCCAGGGGTGAGGCCAAGGGACCTGAGTCTGCAGCCATTAGATTGGACCAGTAACAAGTTCTTCCTTTCATCAGCCCCTTTGCTAACCTAACATTACTGAGAAAGACAGAAGGTGTCTCAAAACTGTTCTGTAGCCTGGCAGTTCAGTAAGTGGAAGAGACATTTTAAATTCTCTTTGACTATCAAAAGCCTAAAATCCACCTTGTGTGCTTCCTGAGATGGTGCTCTAACCACTAATTTATTTCCTGGTCTAACCACTAGTTTATCAACTGGTCTACTTCTTCCTGAAAACAAACTGACAAAAAAGACTCACGATGTCACTCACTGTCTGTTCCTCACACCTTTAAACAACAGCAGTAACAACAAGGAAGTCAGGGGGGATGATCCATGATCTGTGGCATTTCATTTCGTAGAGTTCTGCAGGGATTTCGTTATCTGTGTATATGCTTTGGGAGATTCTTCACGAGATATACACACGTGCTTTTTCTTTATGTGTTTTTGGCCTGTTTATTTATGTTATTGCTTCCATTGTTTTACAATATTCTGGACTGGCTGGTTTCAGATCTGAGAAAGAAAGATATTGTCTTCTCAGATGAAAAATTCACCGCTGAAGCTGAGAAGTCCTGGTGTATTCACAGAAAAACAGATATATAAGAAAATCCTCAGGCAGTTACAAACTTAAGAAATGTGATAAGCTAAAGTGATGGAATCACTCCCACAAATCCAAAATATTTCATTAGATGAAATAATGTAAACTTTCTGGGGCATTTAAATGGGTTCTGAACTAAGAGTGACCGCTCAGGGCAACACTGTGTTATGTTCTTTACCGACCTCTTATCAGTCTATAGTAAGGGGCAGAAAAGCAAATCTAAACCTAGACACGTAATGGAGAGTAACACATCACAGAGATTAAGACTGTTATATAAATGAACGGCCTGGAATACCGCATGCAGAAACGGTGACTTGCTTTGTGAAGATTTTGCTTAGTTCAAATAATTTCATAGATGAGAAACCTAAAGGAGGGAGAATTCTCCTATGGATATATATGATGTGTTTACTGTTAGTTTGGACCTTCAGTGTGGGATTTAATCCACAACGGGCTCTGAACGGACCACTTACTTACAAAACAAAAAAGCTACGAGGTTTCTTAAGGCCTATGAGCACATACAAAAGACCAAGGGTTTAAAGACTAACGGGGAAATCTGCCAGTCTGGAAACGGTGCAAAGATACAAACGTGCTTATTTGGGCACAGGGTAATCACAGGCTGCATTTCAAGGAGCCCCCCCCCAATAAGGGTCCCAGCATTGTTTATAAAAATATAGGGAGCACAGAAGGCCTGACAGTGACCCAGCTCAAAAACCTCTGCGCTCTGTGGATCAAGCACGTACACCAACTGCGTACATCTCACCTCCCAGCTGAGAGCCTTTCAAATAAAACAGACAATGTTACTTCCCTGAATACAGTTGGAAATACCATAAATACTGTAAATACTAATATTTGACTGCAAATACTTATTCAGCTATCTAAGGCAATCGGCAAGATCTCTCGAGATGCTGTTGTGTAGCCCCTATTAGAGATCTTGATTTACCTGCTTAGCTGCAGATTTACGTGCTGTAGTAAGAGTAATCTTTATGGTGGGTCAGATACTGGTGGCCTCTGACCTCATCCCTCATTATTTGGTGAGCGTATGTTTGCTAATTGAGCTGTTAATGGCAAATACTGTTGGGGTTTTTTTAAGGAAAAGAAGTTTTATAGCTACCTACTTTTAAGAGTGGGGAAGGCAGCTGCACATGTGTGTTCTGTCATTAGGTGGGTCCAGAAACTCTTACTGCAAAATACTATTTGCTCTCTCTATTTTGTGCCTGTTTGGCCAAATAGATTCCCATTGGAGAACCTTTGATTTCAGTGTACTTGTCAGGGATGAATTTGGCTTTCCAAGTCACGTAATACAGGGACGTCACAACGGTGGGCAATGATTTGAAACTGATAGTGAACTATTTTTGCTTTCTTGCAAACAAGCCACTCAGAAATCCCCAAGGTCGTAGCACCAGCCTTTGAACATGCTGCAACACCTGCGCTTTGGATTCCGTTCGGTGTCAGAGCGCTAAAGAGAGCTGCATCACATGCAAGCCTGAGGATGCTTAAGAAGAGATTTGGCTTCTTCAGGAACATGAGTACATACGAAACGGCAGAACTTGTGGAAATGCATTTTAAAACATTTTTTTTTTAAATGAATTAATAACAGAAGCCCTGGAGCCTATAGGCTTAGGGCTTTTGAACGCCTGATAACCTGGAGTGGCATTTATCACACCTACTTTTGAAAGTCTAGGAGTTAAGCACCTAGTCTAAACCAGGAATTGAAGCCTCCCCATAGCAGGGATGGAAGGACACAAGCACTTCTCAAACATCTTTCACAGGATGAGGTGCCTCTAACCTCCATCTCTCTTCACTGTTTATAGGAGGAGTCCCTCTATGGCATGGTGTCTGTCTGGCAGTTGCCAAAATTTCTTAATTTCTAACATGAAGACAGCAATAAGTCATTCACATCTC
Source organism: Chroicocephalus ridibundus (assembly GCF_963924245.1). NCBI lineage: Eukaryota > Metazoa > Chordata > Aves > Charadriiformes > Laridae > Chroicocephalus > Chroicocephalus ridibundus. The sequence goes on from NC_086284.1 coordinate 30,765,226, forward strand.
CTCCTGCTGGGGCTGATAGACCCTGGTTTAACATGCTGTCAATGGAGGAAGTAAAGGTGCAAGGTCTAAGTCAGACACCTAAAATAAATGGCCTGAATACAGGTTTTTTATGTCCACGGGGGTGATGAATGGCATAGAACACTGGTTTCATATCAGGTTATTGAATGCATATTTGAAAGACTGTCTCCTTACTGAAATGCCACAAACTCATTTTACTCCCAAATTTATGTTAAAAAGGGGAAAGGACCAAAGGATCTTGCAGCTTAGGCAGTCATATTCTGCCTCTTGCACTCTCCACGTACATAACAAGATGGGAAATCTGAAACTGCCTTGCCCAAGTTCTGGGTTTCTGTTTAAGGACAGCCAGTTGCCATGTCCCAGCTCTGTGGGGAGTACATGGTGCCCCCTTTCTCAGAGACACTTGTACCCAGGGGTGCTGCAGATATCCTTCTCCAAACACAAGTCCTGGCTGTTCTCTGACTGCCAGTTAATGTCTATGTTGCTTGAAAGATGAAGTTAGGCATCAAGTTCTTATCTGTGCCTTCAAAAATCTTCCCTCAAAAATGAACTGTAACCTGAAATTGGGATTCTTACTTGTCAGCTGCTGGGTTTTGTCTGTGATGAACACCTTCTGCATTATTGGTAAGGTAAAATCAGTTTGATCCAGAGGCTGTTGCTCCAGAATAGCTCCTGTTTCATAGTATATGCTGACAGTAATTGATGGTTCATTTGAATGTGAGTAGAAGTCTGGAGAACTGGTTTGAAACAAATTTACAGAAGTGCCTGGAGTTCAATTTGTAAGGTTACAAATGCCTAATTTTAATAGGTATGGAGGTGAAACAGACACCTACATCCATACGACTTACATATTAACAAGATCCTCACCTGACATATTTCAAGCTGCCTGTGATTCTTATCTTGGCAAAACTCATTGAAGGGAATACGAGGCTTGCTTGAGTGGAAGCCACAGTATCAGACCCAAAAGGTTAAGACATCTGTGTATTCACCCTGGTTGTGTGCAAAATGGGAGTAAAGTTAACAGTGGCTAATTTAGGGAAATCTCTATGGGGAAAGGAAACATCGTAAGTGGTTGCCATCACTACCTGAATATGAAAAGGGAGGGTGGACGTTGGTTTTCATCCTCTTCGCAATCTTAAGGCTTAGCTCTCATTTACTTTCCAGCCTGTGTCTGTCTTAGCATAAAGGCCAGTAGTTTATAGCCACAGGAAAATGTGTATTTGGCACTGACAGTGTTTGAATTATAATACGATGAAACTGCCTGTGCGGGGTGGTTTTGTTATGACAACTGAAGCTACAAAGATTAGGTAAAATTTCTCTTACAAAGTGGGAGAGAGAAAATTACACTGAAGGGCATCTTAAGTGTGTAAACAGCAGTTTCTTCACCCTTTGATATGCAATTTTAATAGTTATCCGAGGTCAACACAGAGATGGCAGGATCATCCTTCAAAAGAATTTGTTTCATTTTTTGACACATACCGTAGTGTCCTGAATCATTAAAAGCATTCAATTTGGGGATACCTGACAGCTTGTTTGACTGAAGTTCCGGACCTAGTTTAACAATCTTTCTCATAGATCATGACTGTATGCTATATAAAATGCACAGTATGTCATGTTTATAGTGTAGGTGTGTATAAAAAATATTTAGTTGATAGAAAATAGTTCTGTTAATAGGCAAAAATCAACATCTTGGCTCAGATAAATTCAAATAATTTTAAATATTATTACTAAATATTAATTCTCTGTCAGCTGCAGAATTACTGCACTGTTACCAACAATTCAACTTATTCACCCACAGGCAAACATTCCTCCTTCCATAAGACCAGCAGCCATCCAAAATACATGAAAAAGATAGTAACATATATCTAGATATTGCTGCAATTGTTTTGAGAAGAACAATATCACGCTCATGTTAGAAAAGGTTCTCAACCACTGAGATCACTCCTTTAGAGAAAAATGGACTGGATCTTTCAATGGGCTACCTTAATATGATGTAAGGACTTGGTGCAATAGGATCTCCCCTAACTGATGGTTCAGTTAATACGAAATATATGCAGAAAATGATTCACCATTGTAACCCATGATGGAGGAAGATCATCCTCTGAACCAAATTTCAGCATGCACGGCTTCATTCTATGGGAACCGCCCAACTTCTCTCTCAAGTTAATTCATAAACTTATCATAAGAAAGTTAATTTTGGGCAAATATTCTCAATTCTCTGCTTCTATGGCAGGCCAGCAGATGATAGGCTTATGTGGTCAAAGGCTTTTCTATTTTTACCCAATAATTTCCATTTCGCTTATTCAAAGATATTACCTTTATGTACATGTCTTCCTTTGTTTATTTAAGGGGATAACACTTAAATCACAATAGCCAGAACACCGCAATTACCAGTCAAATATCCTAAACTGTAGTCAATAGAGAGGAACGGACTACTCCAAAAGTTTCACCTTGGCCACCTTCTAGCTTGGTGCTAGAATGAAATTAATTTGAATTCCTACTTTTAAAACTCATAGTTGTTAATATGGAAATCAAACATAAACAACTCTGTCGTGAAAACTAGAATTGGATTTTCTCTCACTTTCTATACATCTCAGAACATTGCACCATCAGCCGAATAACCTTAACTCTAGCACCAACTAAATGATCTCTGCTCTTTCAGCCATTGATGTTTCCTGCTGGCTACACTAATAAAGTGCCTGTATTGCAAATCTCAAAACGCACACAAGCCATAGCGCAAAACACCTTTACTGAGAAGCCACCATTCATCCTCTCAGAAAGTATAAGAATAGGAAGGGAGAGGAATGGAAATAAATCTCTGTTGCAATTTTTTGTAACAACAGGCATGTGTTACCAGGAAAAGAACATAAATGTGTGTCTTACCAAGAACATATGTATTTCTACAGCATTTGTGGGACAGTAGGAGTTAAATAATTTAAGCTGGATTTGATCTTTTATCCACCACGTAGCTTCCATTCTGTTATCTTTTTCAAATAAAGTGATGTCGGGAATGTTTCTTTCCTTATTTCATTAACAAGATATATAAGCACTTGACTGTACTGGAATTTCAGTGATCTGCAATATAAATTAGAGTAGATAACCAGTATATACACAGTTTAAAGTTTAATAAAATAAAATAAAATAAAATAAAATAAAATAAAATAAAATAAAATAAAATAAAATAAAAAAATTGGCACTTCAGATAAATGTATAAACATGGAAGATTTGACTGTGTTGACCTCCACCAGCTATTAAGTATTTACCTATAAGTAATAAATGTCTTATCAATAATTCCCTGTTGATACACGATTTCAGTTACAATTATAATTTACATAAACATAGTCTAACACAATTCATACCCATACCAACATGTACCTATTCTGGACTGCACGCTGAGATGAACTTGTCATTGTCATTGGTGACAGCATTTGGCCAGTTCCTGCCAGGAACATTTCCAACCACTCACCAGTTTCATCCAGGGGAAATCTGAGAGAGGACTCAAAAAGTCCTCATCCCTAAATATTTTTTTGAAACAGATATGTTGCTTATGGTGTCCTTAATGTTGCCATCATTACACATCAAAGAACATGTGTGTGTGTACCAGCGTACATTTAAAAATAATGTTATAAATTCCACAATCACAGTAAAAAAACTTCAAAGAGTCCAAACACAAAACATAAACCATAGGTAAGGAAGCTTGATGGAACTACTTATTTACTCGAGTAAATTACCAAGCCTTTTCTCATTGTTAACAGCAGATCAAGAAGTTGTATTTTGGCTTTGAAACAAAGAGTAAGAGTGATCAAAAGGCAGAGGAGAAAAAATGTAAAGGAAAACACATTGCTTCTGTTGAGATCTAAAGTGGGAAGGAGATTGAAGAAAGTTGACTTGAAAAGTAGGTTTTGAAAGAGCCAAGGTTGAAGTAAAAATAGCACTAGAGACATGGAGGGTGGGCAGGGCGCCAATCCTAGGCAGGTGAAAACAATTACTGGGGCAGCAGGAAAAGAAACATCACAAGGTACTAAGGCAAAGGTCTAAGAAGAGCTTTAGAAACATGGTAGGGTGATTTTGGATTGGGTTTTGGAGTGAATGTTAGCTGGGTCGTGTGGTCACATTTACCATAGGTCCATGAAACGTAGAAACCAGCACCACAGTCATCTCAGTAGCAACAGAAAATAATTTTGAGAACAGGCTGTATGAGAGTTTCACTAGTCAAGAAATGAAACCTTATCCTGACAGAAGCCAGTGACATTTCTTTATACTACAAGGCTAAGATTTACCTGAGGCAAAGGGAAATAAAACTATGGATTCAAGACCTAGTGGTGTTTGACTTTTCAGGAACATCTCCGCCTGCAGGGCAACAGATACTTGGACTGAAACAGAAGTCATGAAAGAAATGGAGAACAGGTTCAAGACAACGCCTCATTTACAGAGTGTGACAGTAAAGAAGACAACTCAGGAGGAAGAGAGAGGATTCTTGAGTCAGCTATCTGCCTCTAGAAATACTTGGGAGAAAAAGGATGACTGAAGCCCAGTTTAGCAATACTCTTGCATATATATTCAAGCAAAAAACTATGCCCGATGATAGTTTATTAATAGCCACTTGCATAATAATTCCTTAATGAAATAAGAAAAAGTGAGTATGGAAGCAACAGAAAGGTTGTTGGTTAAGTACAGCTACACACAGGAAACTCAGACACCCTCTCATCTGTACAATTTAACATTTTCAAACTTTTACTCTGTTTTACTCTGTATACTATTTATATAGGATTGGTCTTTGGTCTTTGTACACCAAATCACCTGACATACTGTGAATGATGAACTTTTTCTCTGTGCCACAGTAGGTACTGTACACCTTGCTTTTACATGGCCATCAGATTTGAATTATAATAGCAGTAATTACTTACACAACCAGTAAGTGTCCGAATGCTTCCATCAATCTCATTTGCTCTTTCTGTCCTCTCCCCCTGCTCTCCTAATTTCCTTGGCAAGATAGTTAATACACGTTGGCAAGAGTTGGCAAATCTTTTTGCATTTTTAACTTATGAAATACTCGGGCTATCTATTTGGAAAATGTTAAAAACGCATGACATTTGTACGTCATATTTAGTTTCCTTTCACAGTATTTAATCATCAAAATTATTTCATTTTTACTAATTTATTTGAAGAGCATCTCTGGAATTAATTCCATCATTAAGATCAAAACTCCTAAGAAAAGTAATGTAATAACAAGAATCAGGCTTCGCTACCATTAAGATGTTAAGATTATACCATATCAACAGAGGGCAGTCTTTGATAACTATAAATTTATATGTAGACTTGGTGAACAGTGAACTCCTGTTTGTCTTACACAGGAACTGGGAGTTGTGTAGGTTTCAATAAGGAATAGAAATCTGTGATCCATCATCAAAAGCAGAAGTCAGATGCCCTTAGAAAGGGTTACATCTAAAATAAGAATATTCTTTTTGAAATAAACATTCTTTTTGAAATAAATGTCTCAAAATATAAATTTATCCTGCCAAACCTCACATGTAATTTATTTCAGAAAATATGTTCATCACTAGATTTCCATGAGCATGCTTTTATTTATTAATACTCTGTTACAAGCAGGTCCTCTTTGTCATAAAGCTTTCTGTTTCTGTTTAGACTCAGAAATACAGTGTAGCATTGTACCTGAGCTGCAAGCTTTCATACAAGGATATATAGACTCTTCTTTTCCCTGGTCAAATACCCATCACTTTATTGACAAAATGCTTATTTTAAAACATCAATGGAGTTCTTATTGGGCCCAGTCCTGATTTGTTACGCTGACTTCAGAGACAATTGGCAGGAAAACACTTTGACTTACAGCTATGCCATTAGGTCAGAATTTAGCCAAGATGAATTTACAATTTGAACACCAGTCAGCAAGCCAAGAAAAATCCTTTCAAAATTCTTATATCAACTCTGTAATCTGAAGCGGTTTTTATTTTATGTTGTGCTGTGAAAAGAAAAAAAAACCACCATGTCTTGCACTTTGTACTTGGACTGTGGCACAAGAGCTCATAGACTTATTTGACAAGACACCAACTGCTAAAAATAAAGAGGACTTCTGCCGTTTGTACATGGAGTTTTACTACTTGATGATGGAGATAATAGAGATCAAAGAACCTGACACTGTAATCCACTGAAAATAAGAAATTTCTGTATCAGAGATGGGTCAATCCCATCCCTTCAATACTTTTCTCTCTTTTTTTTTTTTTTCCAGTTAATAAGCTAAATCTCTCAAAAATGTATTTGTTGCAATGCTTTTCTCTGTTCACTTTCACAGGTTATTTCAAAAGCTATTCCTTCATGTACTGGATTTCTCTAACTCTCTTTACCAATTTAAAAGAGATGTCCCAGATATGATCTCTTGATAAACATCACAACAAATACTGGTCTGACTTTAACACAGAAGAGATTGCTCTATTACAAACATGGCTGAAAACACATCATCGTTAAAGACAAAATATTTTTAAGGTACATGTTTACCTGCCATCCCTAACAGTCTAAGAATATTAAAACCTGAAAAAAATAGTGCACTTTTCATTAGATACCTGTTTTTTTCTTCTGCTAGATGCTGCTTGTAAGACGTTTATTACCCTTTTTCGCTAAATTTCTCTACACACATATGCATATATGCACATACACACATGGTTTGCATGGCAAACTCTGCAAAAGGGAGTTTATTTTGAAAAGAGGAAAATCTTTCTCCCTCGAAGTAAATAAACATGAAGATTTCTATGAAAATTGGTTCTGCAAAACTTCATTTTACTGCAGCCTAAATTTGTAATCAAACTTAGAAAGCACACATTTCTTTAATAAGTTAAGCTATTCATGCCCATGCAGGCAGACATGCCTTCAGATCACCCCAATGCTACCTCAAATCTCTGTGCTGGATCATTTGGGTTTGGTTGGTTTTTGGTGGGGTTTTTTTTTGTTTGTTTGTTGTTTGTTTTTTTTTAAATTTATTTATTTGTTTGCTTTCAAACAGAACCAAGGATTTGACACTAGACCATTATATCTCGCCAATTCCAATCACTCCACCCTGAATACTGTCATCTCTGACAAAAAGAGATATGAACACCATGTTTGTGAAACTATGGGAGATCTTTGTTCCTGGGACTCAACTTTTTCTAGTGAATTATCTTCCTTTGAGGCTTAGAAATAGGACATTAACTTCCTGAAATGCAAGGTGAATGCCTCATAAAGGTAGAAAAATGGTATTAGTGTTGCTTCACTAGATATCTGACTACCACTAATCACTACCTCCTGCAGCAGCATCCAAGTCCATAATTCAGTATAGACTTGTTTAGCAAAACAGCTTTCTGCAGTTTTCCACAGGTATGTCAACAATAGAACATAAAAGTATCTCACAAATTACAATAATCCAGTGTTGTAAAACAGATGTCCACTGATGTCCCTCTATCCCAAACCAAGCTGAATTATTTGTTGGAATGAATGCCTATGTGTAAACATGTCTGATGGTTCCCACACCTGAAATTCCAAATTCAGGTTTTCCATGCAGGCAACAAGATTGCATGCCATAATGTTGCTCTGCCACTGAAGGATAACTTCAAAGATTTTAAAATAAGGCAGCACGACAAATTTACACAGTCACTTCCAAACACCTTTAGGTCGTCTTTGAATCTGCCCCTCCTTCGTATTTTTCACGTTTCCATTGTTAGAACCTCTTTCTTTTAAAAACAGACTGGATCACATTTCATTGACAAGAAAGAATTTCAGCAGCTGTGAGAGAAGATGAATAAAAAGCCAGAGCCTGCCACTGGGAATATTAAAAGGCAAATAACTCCGGCAAGCTCAGACGCCTCTTAATATGCTTTTAACTGCAGACACGAGGTGGCAGAAGTACCGTGAAGCTTTGATTCCCCCACCGCTGCGACGAGTCACCTCCGAGGAATGAAACTGGATATTAACTAATGGGTTTTGCCCCGGAGATGTTTCTCCCTTCTCTTTCTGGCGCAGAGAAAGGCGGTGCCGGCCGGCAGGTCTCCACACACAGCCCTCACACACCCCGGGGCGCTTCTTCTCCCGTGGCCCGCCCCGGTTTCCCTCAGGCACCTTCCTCTCCCCCTCCACCTCCGTTCCGCCCGCCGCCCGGCGCTCACCTGCCGCCCCGTACCCCGGGGGGAAGGGAAACCCCGAGCCCTCCCCAGCGGCGGCTCGGGGACAGCCCCGCTCTAATCCTGCCCCGGGGGGCCAGGATTTACGGCGGGAGCGGGGAGGCTCGGGGCAGGGGAAGGCGGGGGGCGGCGGTGCGCTCCCGACGCTGGCTGAGGTGCGCTCCTCCACGGTGGGGCAAGCCCTCCTCCCCGACACGGGGGCTCCGGTCGGCCCGTGGAGCCTTTCCCCGCCTGCTCCCCCCTTCCTCCCCTACGGCCAAGGCTCGCCCCGCTGCTCCCTCGGCGCCTTCCCCTCAGCAACCTGTTGAGGGGCCGGGAGAAGGGGGGGGATGCTGCCCCCCCGTGACTGTGGCTCTCAAGATTGGCATACAGTTCTGTCCAATCGCGCTAGACGGCCTCGCCCCCTCGCGGGTGCCTATTGGCCGCTGGGAGGCGCAGGGCGGGGCTTGGCGGCTCGCGGGGCTCCCCTCCGGAGCGGGGAGCGCTCCCCTCAGAGCGCAGCGTGTGCGTGGGGCGAGCGGGTGGCGACGGGCCGCGCCGGCGGCAGGAGCGGGGCCGCCACTCGGCCCCTCTGCGGAGCGCAGCCGCCGCTGCCGGGGGGCTCCCGGCGCTTCGCCCCGTCGGCAAGGATGATGCAGGTTCTCCCCGCCGCGCCGCGGCGGCTGCTGGCCGGTTTGCTGCTGCTGGCCGGCTGCGTTTGGGTGGGGGCTCCGGAGCCGCCGCCGGGCACCGCCGCGGTCTCCTCGCCCTGGGCGCCGGAGGCGGCCCCCGTCGTGGTGGCCAATCGCGGTCTGCGGGTGCCCCTGGGCCGCTCCGCCTGGCTGGACCCCGCGCGGGACCTGGTGCTGCAGGTGCAGCCGGGGGACCGGTGCCACCTCACCGTGCTGGACGAGGGCCCGCTGTGGCAGCGCCCGGGCCGCCTGAGCCCCAGGCGCTTCCCCTGCGACTTCGGGCCCGGCGAGGTGCAGTACTCCCACCTGGGCGGACGCAGCCCCGCGCGGGACCGCGTCCGCCTCCAGCTGCGCTACGACTCGCCCAGCCGCGCCCTGGTGCTGCCCCTGGTGCTGGAGGTGGAGGTGCTCTTCACCCAGCTGGAGATCGTCACCCGCAACCTGCCCCTCACCGTCGAGCGCCTGCGGGGCACCAGCAACCCGCTGGACGCCCGCAGCCTGGAGTTCGCCTTCGAGCCGGGACGGCAGCGCTGCCGGGTGGGCCTGCTGCCGCCGCTCGCCGGGCTGCCCCGCTACGGAGAGATCCTCAACTACCCCCCGGCGGCGGCGGCGCCGGTGGCCGCGGGTGGAGAGGCGGCGGGGGGCAGCCCGGTGCCCGCCTCCATGTGGGACTGCGAGGAGTTCCTGCGCCTGGGGCTGCGCTACCGGCACACGGCAGCCGGCGGCTCCCCCAACCGTGACCTGGTGCCGCTGGTGGCCGAGCTGCGGGAGGCGTCGGGCAGTGGGGCGCTGCTGAAGCGCGAGTACTTCCAGGTGCTGGTGCGGATCCGGGCCGGAACTGAGAACGTGGCCCCCAAACCCAGCTTCTTGGCCATGCTCATGATGGAGGTGGACCAGTTTGTCCTCACTGCCCTCACGCCTGACATGCTTGCGGCTGAGGATGCTGAGTCACCACCAGACCTGCTGCTCTTCAACATCACCTCGTCCTTTGGCCCTGGCCAGGGGCACATGGTCAGCACAGATGACCGGAGCTTGCCTGTCTCCTCTTTCAGCCAGCAGGATGTGAGGGAGCTGCGCATCGCCTACCAGCCACCCACAGAGGACTCGGATCGGGAGCGGCTCTTTGAGCTGGAGCTGGAAGTGTTGGACCCCGAGGGTGCTGCCTCAGAGCCCTTTGCGTTTGTCATTGTGGTGAAGCCTATGAACACCCTGGCACCTGTGGTGACCCGCAACACTGGCCTCGTGCTCTATGAGGGGCAGTCACGGCCTCTCTCAGGCCCTGGTCCCAGCCCCAACCTGGTGATCAGTGATGAGGATGACCTTGAGCAAGTGCGGGTGAGTGTGGTGGCAGGGCTGAGGCACGGCCACCTTACTTTGCTGGAGGACTCCCCAGTACCTGCCGCCCCTCGTAAACACTTCACCGTGGCTGAGCTGGCAGCAGGCCGGGTCATTTACCAGCACGATGGCAGTGAGTCTCCACTTAGTGACAACCTGGTGCTGCGTCTGGAAGATGGTGGCTCTCGACACCGTGTTGAGTTTCTTTTCCCCATTACCTTGGTGCCCACTGATGACCAGCCGCCCCTACTCAATGCTAACACAGGGCTGGCCATGGCTGAGGGTGAAACGGTGCCCATCACCACCCGTGCTCTTAGTGCCACTGACATTGACTCGCAGGATGCCATCCTGCTCTTCACAGTGGAGTCTGGCCCCACTGCTGGGCAGCTCCTCCTTCGTCAAGCACAGCCGCCTCCTGGCTGGGAAGAGGAGGAAGAAGATGAGGGCTTTTCTTGGAGGAGGGTGCCGGGTTTAGCAGGGAGCTCCCTAATCTATGAAAAGCCAGTGAGAGAGTGGCTGCAGCAGGACATTGTAGAAGGGCGTCTCTATTACCACCACTTTGGGCCTCACAGTCCTGGCCCTGGGGTTGTGTTGGACCAGTTCGTCTTCAGAGTCCAGGATGACAACGACCCACCCAACCGCTCCGGACCACAGACTTTTGTAATCCGGGTACATCCCGTAGACAGATTAGCCCCAGAGCTGCATAGTAGCAGCAGCCTGCACTTAATAGTTGCAGAACAGCAGGTGACCCCACTGCGGAGGAAACACTTGTGTTACACAGATCAGGATTCAGGGGACCGTGAACTCCGCTATACAATAACACAGCCCCCCACTGACACTAACCATCCTCCAGATGTATATGGGTCCCGCCTTGGATCCCTCGTGCTGACTGAGGATCACTCTGTGGAAGTTACCCACTTCACCCAAGCCCAGATCAACCATCACAAGATATCGTACCGTCCCCCACAGGAAGAACTGGGGGTGGCTCCTCATTTGATTCAGTTTCAGTATCAAGTGCAAGATGCAGCTGGCAACACAGCCGAAGGGACTTTCACCATCTACCTGCAGCCTGTGGATAACCAGCCTCCTGAAATCACTAACACTGGCTTCACTTTGCCTGAGGGAGGCAGCCATGTCCTCAGTCCAACTGAGCTGGATGCCAGTGACACGGACACTGAGCTTGCCCATCTCAGATTTATCCTGACCCAGGCTCCTCGGTATGGCCAGTTGCAGCTTTCTGGGTACAGTTTGATTCCAGGAGCTGTCTTTGGCCTGGAGGATATCAGACAAGGGAGGGTGGTGTATGTGCACAGTGGAGCTGAAACCAACAGTGATACCTGCAGGCTTGATGTGAGTGATGGCGTCCATTTTGTGCCCATCACACTGAAAATGAATGTGCACCCAGTTGATGATGAGGTTCCTATGCTACGGTTGCCCCCAGGCACTCTTGGTTCCTACCTGGATGTGCTGGAGAATGGTGCAGCTGAAATCACTGCTAATGTTATTCAGGGCACAGATGAGGATACAGATGACTTAATGTTGACCTTCATTGTAGAGGATCCTCCTCAGCATGGAAACATCCTGGTCCAAGGGGTGCCTGCAGAGAGATTTTCACAGAGAGATGTGCTGGATGGTGTTGTGGTATATGCTCACACTGGTGGGGAAATAGGCCGCCTGCCCAAAGAAGATACCTTCAACCTTACCTTGTCTGACCTGTCTGAGGAGTGGAGCGTCAGGGGCAATGTTGTACAAGGAGTTTCAGTCTTGGTGACCATTCTTCCTGTTGACAGTCAAGCTCCAGAGATTTTTGTGGGGGAGCAGTTCATGGTAACGGAAGGTGACAGACGGGTCATTACTCCAGCTCACCTCAGGGCTGAAGATGTGGATACTCCTAATGATGATATACTCTGCACCATTGTTGCTCAGCCTACATCTGGGTATGTAGAGAACATCTCCCCAGCCCCAGGATCTGAAAAATCCAGAGCAGGTGTAGCTATAAGTGCTTTTACCTTGAAAGACCTCCGTCAAGGGCATATTTTTTACGTCCAAAGTATACATAAGGGTGTGGAGCCTGTTGAAGACAGATTTGCTTTCCGCTGTTCTGATGGCATTAACTTTTCCCAAAGGCACTTTTTCCCCATTGTCATTATACCGATCAATGATGAAGAGCCTGAAATCTTTATACGAGAGTTTGTTGTGATGGAAGGCATGAGCCTGGTTATTGATACCCCTATCCTCAACGCAGCTGATGCAGACGTCCCTGCTGATGAGTTAATGTTCACAATCACCAGACTTCCCAGGCATGGCCACATTGTGAACCAGCTGGTCAATGGAACTGTCCTAGTGGAGAGCTTCACCTTGGACCAGATAACAGAGAGCTCCAACATACTCTATGAACATGATGACTCTGAGACAAAGGAGGACAGTTTTGAGGTGAAACTCACAGATGGTAAACATACCGTTAGAAAAATGGTACTCATCATGGTTATTCCTGTAGATGATGAGACACCCAGAATGGCCATCAATGATGGTTTGGAGATTGAAATAGGGGAAACTAGAACTATTCATAACAGAATATTGAAGGCTACTGATCTAGATTCTGAAGACAAAACCTTGACATACATTATAAGATATGGACCAGGACAAGGCCTCTTGCAGAGAATAAAGCCTTCGGGTGGAGTTGAGAATATTACCCTGGGGATGAACTTCACCCAAGATGAAGTGGATAGAAACTTAATTCAATATATGCATTTTGGCCAAGAAGGAGTTCGTGATCTTATCAAGTTTGATGTGACAGATGGAATAAATCCTCTCATTGACCGCTACTTTTATGTGACAATAGGTAGCATTGATATTGTCTTCCCAGATGTAATCAGCAAAGGAGTTTCTTTGAAGGAAGGAGGGAAGGTAACCCTTACTACTGATTTGCTTAGCACCAGTGACCTGAATAGTCCAGATGAGAACTTAGTTTTCACTATAACCAGAGCACCTGTTCGTGGTCATCTTGAATGCACAGATCAGCCTGGGGTACCCATCTCCACTTTTACTCAACTCTTGTTAGCAGGCAATAAAGTCTATTACATTCACACTTCAGAAGATGAGGTGAAAATGGACAGCTTTGAGTTTGAGGTGACTGATGGCTATAACCCTGTTTTTCGTACTTTCAGAATTTCTATCAGTGATGTGGACAATAAGAAACCTGTTGTCACAATCCATAACCTGGTGGTGAGTGAAAATGAATACAAACTGATAACCCCATTTGAACTGACTGCTGAAGACAGAGATACACCTGACTCATTGCTAAAATTTATCCTCACTCAAATACCAGTTCATGGTCAGATCATGTTCAATAACTCCAAACCAGTCACCACCTTCACTAAACAAGATCTAAATGAAAATCTAATCAGCTACAAACATGATGGCACAGAATCAGTTGAGGATAGCTTCTCTTTCACTGTTACGGATGGCACTCACACTGATTTCTACGTCTTCCCCAACACTGTGTTTGAAACAAAGAAACCTCAGACTATGAAGATTCGAATAATGGCTGTGGACAACAGTGTACCTCAAATTGTAATAAATAAGGGTGCTCAGACTCTCCGTATTCTAGCCACAGGTCACATTGGGTTTCTGATTACCAACAAGGTGCTCAAAGTGGAAGACAGGGACAGTTTACATGCTACTCTCAAGATCAGAATCACAGAGGGTCCACGCCATGGCTTCCTGATTCACCTGGGGAAAGGCAACCATAGCATCAGCCAGTTCACTCAAGGTATTACGATACTCCATGCTTTCTTTAGATCACTGAAAATGGTCTTGTTCACACTAAACTCTATAATAATTGATTAGAGAAACTTTCCAACAGCGAGCTTATTTATAATGGCTTTATATTTTTTAGTTCTCTTTTTTATTTATTGCATCTGTGACAGCTTTAAACAGGAAAGGGTGTCTACTGGATAAACACTGAATAAAGGAGCATCTTTGCTTTGGAGAGCTTACCGTCCAAATAACTGTGATTTGGACTTTCTGTTAGTGATAGAAATTTGGATAACAGATTTGGGCTGCACATGGTGCCAGATCCTTAGAGGCTGAGTGCCACCTTTAAACAGTTTTATTTAGAAAATGCTATGGGAGTGGCCAAGCTATTATTAACTAATGGTCATACCATGGCTATATCAGTTGCTATACAGTCTGAGTGCACTTAACTGTAGAAGCAAAGTAATTTCCCAAACATGGGGAAATAATATAGTATGAGTGCATCTGTTGCCCTAATTACACAAGTCTTAACCACAAAGTGTTTGTGGTAAATTAAAAGGTAATGTAAATGTTCTAAAATTATGTCAGTGATACTTTTCACATGGAACTAGAATACTAGATGGTATAAATAGGATGAAAACCACATGTGCTGTATGTTCTGAAATAAAGCCTCAACACAGGGCTATGAAGTAACTTTAATTGAAAGGGGAGCATTAGCTATTCTCCAGAGAATTTTCCATGTTACTTTGCAATGAGTTTTAATAGCTGGTTAATTAAAAATGAAATGAGGTTTCTTGGAGCCTCCTGCAGCTGTTGAGTGATCAGACAGCACAATTTCATGGAGACTCAAAGTTACGGGGTCCCAGACAGGCTGGGCTGTGGAGGTGGTAAGGCTAGAGATTAATGCTTGTAGTTGTCGGTATTTCATTTCACAGAGCCCATACTGGTATGTCTCCCGTTTTAAAGTGTTGGCTGTAGTGATGTTCCTGTCAGGTAGACCAAATCTTGCAAACAGGCCTAATGAACTTTTGAATGGCGGGGGTGCCCTAAGTTTTGCGGTGTTAGTGCAAAAAAAGAGGATGAGGAGGGACCAAACCATGTCTAAGCTTCGGGAACCACTACATCTCCTTACATGTAAAGGCTTCAGTAGTGAACTGTGAGTAGTATTAAGAGTATTGTTGTCAGAACAAGTGAGAAACAGAAGAGAACGTGAGTGAGCAAATAAACAGATTATCACTTTTTTAGTGGGTTTTTGTTTACATTGGAGAATGTAGAATTACTAAGTGGATGTTCCTTGAAAGCAGACCACTGCATAGCACAGTGATATCCCATTTTTTTGAGGAGGGGGGGCATTCAGGATAGGTACATATTCCATTTTTTTTCATGCCAAGTGGCCAGGTGTGCGTTTGTTGGATGACCAAAATGCAGTTGTTACTTGGCTTGGCAATCATATAGCTTCGTTGATGTCTCAGCATTCCATGTAACCTCCTGAGGCCACAGATATCCGCATGGCTACTCCAGCCAAATACGCAGCACTTTGTAAGCAATGATTTTATTCAACATTCACCCCTGATAATGCTTTTTGTCGTCTTCTTCAGGCGAGTGTTTTCAGAGAGACGAGTTAATGATGTTGTAAAGTGTTTCTGTTTCTTAAAGAATACATATTAATATATGTAACCTTTAATAACCACATCAGTTTTGCAGAATTATAAATGGGAAATCAGTGCCTTGATCTAGTGGAAACAATTATATTTTTTTTAATAGAAAATTATGTTGGATTTCAAAATTATGTTGAAGAATTCCAATATCACATTAATATTTAGCAGATACTGTAGTTATGCAGTAATAAATAGTGCTTACAACTAGGCAAGCTTTAATATAACTAGCATAACCTAATCAACTGTGGAAGGAAAGTGTGGAATTGCTCAGGTGACTCTGAACATGTTCTTAATGAACAGAAAACAGGACATTCCTTTGGAATTCTGTTGACAAAATTATGTTTGGATGGCAAGTGGGTTTTTTGATGAGGTGGTCCTGGTCCTGCAAACACTGGCTCAAGTGCTTATCTTTATATATTTTGAACCATGGGTTTTGGTGAGGCTACCCACAGAGGCAGAGCTGAGTACTTGCGTAAATGTTTGCAGGGTGAAAGATTTATTTTCTCCACTGGCATGAAGAGGTATTTGTTTGCATCCTCTTTACAGGCCCATGAATTTTTGATCTTTAACTTTCAAACATTTATGGAAGAGATTCTTCAGTGACATATATTTGCTGATAAGGTTCTTAACTTGTTTGCCCTAGATGATGTCTGGCTACTTTTGGAACTGAGGATTTTGAGGAGCTGTAACAGAAGTGCTTTTGGCTTCTTTTTACTAATGCATATGCCCCAATGTGGGGGGAGAACTTGGGTGGTACTTGAGCTCCACTTTAATGCTATTAATTTCTAAAACTTTTTCTTAAAACAAAAAAAAATCAGACGTGGATTTTTAACAACAGCAATCTTACAAAGAAAGTGACAGAAATTAGTTTTTATGTATTACACGTTTCTCATCACTGCTCAAGGAATCCAAACCCCACAATATTAATAAATAATTTTTTGCCTTTTACATACTTTCTTTATTGCAATTGATGATTCAAAATTGTGCATTAAATTTTTTCTTAATTTAGTTTTGTCTGTCTACTTTAATTGCATCTCTTCGGGTTCTTAAAACAGTCAATCACTGTAAGTGTTTGAGCACTGTTTATGACAATTCATATAGATTATATGCCATATCCTTTGAAAACATGGTGATAGGAGGGATGGTCTGGTGGAGAGGGTATTTTTGTAGGGGACTAAAGAGATTGAGATCTCTCTACTGCAGAATGTGTAGAGATATCCTATCCTAGAGGTGGACCACATGCCAGAAGTAATCTAGTTCTAGAGGTGGTGGTGGGAGTTCATGTGGACTAATTTGTCTTGCCTCTAGAATGGAGGGTAGAACTTCACATAGAAAATACCTTGGGCTTTGGTCCCGTCTCAGCCACAGATTTTCTGTGACCTCTACTTCTCAGGATGAAGAATGGCAGAATCAGTATCTCAGTAGAGATACACCTCTGTTTAAGAAAATGCACCACTAAAAATATGAAATAGTTCTGACTGTTGGCCCATGTTTTTACATTTCCTTTTAGTTCTTTTTGTAAATACATCTTAAAAGAAAGAGGGCACTGGGGAGGGGGAAGTAAAGAGAGGGAGAATGAATGATATCTGTAAAATTTAAGCACTGCTAATACTGAAATTCCTGAGCTCTGCTGGAGAACCTTGACCTCTCTCTGTTGAAGCGAAACTATTTAATACATGTCAAGTTTTTCTATAAAAAGTTTCATACCTTCAGCATTTAAAATAAGATCTATTTTTCCTGACTCTTTCCAGCTGATATCGATGATATGAAGATATGCTATGTTTTACGAGGGGGTGACAATGCCACCAGTGACATTTTTCATTTCATGGTTGAAGACGGCGGTGAGTACTCACAGTATCTGTGCTTTTGTCGTTCTTGAAAGAGAAAGAGTTTAAGTATACTCTGGGGACCTTAATTGAGGGAAGTCCATCTTATCTCCTGGAATATGATTTTTGTTATGACTTTCCCATATTGTGTACTATTTCTGGTGATTACAAAGAGAGATGTCGATATGAGAATTGCATCTAATGAAAAAACACTACTCTAGCAAGAAAGTGAAATTCTCTAAGTCTCCTCAGATACCTGGTTTTTCCATAGTTTTGTCTTTGTAGTCCCTGTCCAGGCTCTTTACGCATAAATTCTTACAAGCCTTTTATCTTGAGAAACATTATAAATTTTGATTTACAGTTATGGTTGTCTGCCTCTTTAAAGGTTCCAGTTATAAGACTATTCATGTGGACGCATTGTCTCTGATGTGCACATTGTGTAGAGTTCAAGTTCTGATTCTACCTGCTTAACAGAATCCTCAATGGCTTGTGAAAGAGCTTTGTTGGGTGACTGTTGTCAATTCTTCTAACTAATATTATTTCGTAGGATTGTGGAGGATGCAAAAGGAAAGAATAAAACCAAATTGAGAATACTAGCATATACTCGCTTGAGGGAAAAAATATGTCGTGGGTTTTTTGGTTGTTTTTAAAAAACAAAGAACAGTTTTTAAGGGGTAAACAAAAAACATTAACAGGCCTTTTTTTTTTCCTATCCAAAGGTCTGTACTTAATATGGATGTTCCTAAATGTAGACATTCCTGTGTGTGGTAACAGGTGGCTAGATTATGTTACTTTAATACCTTTTTTAATATGTGATATATAGCTCTATGAGTAATTGGCAATGAATTTTATTAGTTGATTTAATAATAAACTTCTTAGAAAAAATGCTTCAAGTTAACTTATTTTCAGCTCATGTGCACTCAGCTCATGTTACTGCTTCACAAGAAGCACAGCCAATTAATGGTGTTAAGATCAGTGAACAGGGATTTGTCCTGTCTGTCAGAGATTGAACAGTTTTGTCACCATCTGCCATTGCTGGGAGTGGAATATTAAAGCACGTTCTCCTGTTCATTGTGCTGGACAAGCACAGAAGAGACAGTACCTCTTCAGACTTTTGAAAATGTCTTTGCAAATCTTTGCTACATCAGAGAACAAGTAGTGAGATAAGAGTTTGTTACATTTGACTTATTTTCCTTAAATCTTTTCTTTAAACTGAGATATAGGTTAGAGAAATTTAAAACTAAATAAAGATAATGGAGTACAGGGTGCTATGTTTTCTTAGTAATACCACCATTTTCTTATGACAGGTGTCACCACATGGTGACATTGTTAATGATTTTCAAGTTGTTCTTCTGGTAGGTGAACAAATACTCAGTCCTGAGATATTTCAATTTTTCATGTGATGGGAGTAATTAAAACTGAAGAAAGTTTACTCTCAGCGAACCGATTAACAACAGTTCTTAAAACTGAGTTGCTTCCTGAGAATCCAACGTTTGTGAGACTTCCAGCTCCGTGCTATTTGAACACTTTCTAGTGGCAAATGTGTAGTTACAGCAAATGGCACTTAATATATTCCAACACTATATCAAGAATTTTTCTTTGCCTGGAAAGCTGACCTGCCACATCTGCTTCTACTTGGCAGGGTTATAACAGCCTGTCAATTGTAACAGCATGCTATTTTTCATAATACAAAGAATCATTATGATAACAAGGTGCTTGCTGATTTTTTAGAGCCTTTGGAACTTGTGACAACGTTATCATCTTGCAGACTACTTAGCTAGATGGTAAGATGGTCTTTGCCTTCCTGAGGGTATTTGTTGACACAGTGAAAAATGAGCTGTGCTGCATTTCAGAATATTTCTGATTTTCTGCTTGACTGAAGATGGTAAAACTGTATTTAAGAGAGATGAAGTTGTGATGAAAACATTAATATTTGTCTGTCTAAAAAAACTCAAATTTATTAGCAGTGTCTTTAGAATCTGTAACAAGGATGAAAAATACAACAATTTAACCTAGGTATATTTCCTCCCTCTTCAGAAAGACATCAAAGCCAGTGTTCTGCAGCTCAGGTATATTTTGGCAGAATTTCAGTTGTACCAAGACTATTGTTTTAGTGGTTTTGATTTTAAGCCAGATCATTCTAGGAGACTAAACACAAGATTTGAGTGAAATATCCACAGACTACCAACATCCGCAGTAGAATGGCACGCTTTAGACTTCTCCTGTATTAGGAATTTTGCAGTAGTAACAGGTTTGTGATGGCTACCACACAGTGCCTCCTAATGCTTTAAATTAAATAAGTGGTACTTCACTGAAGCTGAATTGTGCCATAGTCCATAACTGATCGAGTTGAAATCAGGAGGGATTTCAAAATGTGATTCAAAAAATGGATATTTGTTTTTATTATTCAGGTAATGTTATTTTGAATAAGTAAAAAAACCCCAAACTATTAAGGCAGATCTTGTGGCCCAAGTATTTTATATCTTCCAGTTGTCTCATGCCTCAGTGAGGGGAACCTATGACACCAATCCCTGCTCTCTTCAAATAACATGAATTAGAAAGCTGATTTTGCCCCATACCTCTAGTGTTCCCTGTAAAATACTCTTCTGTGTTGTTTCGGAATATTTGTTCATCGTCTATGAACTGCAAATAGGACAAGATGACCATGACTTTCTCTAGCTCCATCTTTTGATGATCGATCTCCCCCCCCCTCATTATACTGTGACTTAGGAGAACAAATGCAGAAGCTCTTTTGTTGGCCTCTTAAACGATGATAGTCTGATTGGGGCCCAAGTCTGTTATCTCAGGCAATTGCACGGAGGCCAACTATAAGGAGTCATCGAACTGCTCCGGTGTGAGTTTTGTTGTGGATCTGGAATTTTGTTTATCTTCTTAAATGTGGCTAGCATTTGCAGTAAGCAAGTTAGGGCAACGGCAGACCAGGTGGGTAAGTGAGGGGAAAAGAGCCAAGTCAGCACTCTGCCAGCTCTTGGCCCCTCGCCTGCTCTGTTTCTCCCAGCAGGAGTAGAGTGCCATACTACGTACCAAATCGTCACCTAGGGTCTGAAAGCATGAAATATGGTACTGGGACAAACTTTGCATAGTGGCTAAGGGAGAAACCTGCCTCCTAGGCAAATGGAGAATTGCTCAGGGATTATGGCTGTCTTGTGATAACTTTCCAAGTATAACTAAAGAGAGTAGAAATCTGCTCAATATGAAGAGAAAGGAAGGCCATTTAAGAATAAAAGGAGAGAAAGCCCTCAGGACTGTAATTCACAAGCGAGAGCATGTGCCTGCTGTATTCAAACCAAAATTAGAGGTTTCACCAGAAAGAACTGGTTGAGGTTTCAAGTTCTGAAAGAGTCTTATTATCACCATCAATTACCTGCATATGTATGGCTGTAGTGCTTTTCCGGCTTTAAATGGCATGTTTCATAAGAGTAATTAGAAAGTGAAATAAACTGAACACAATACTGCTATTTATCAGCACTAATATTTTTAAAGGTAGAAAAGGTTTTAATTCTTCATGCTTAGGGATTTAGCCTCAAGATGATCTATAAAGTGGGTGAGCCCTAGCATTTCTATTATGCTTAAAACATACTTAGAAGATACTGAAGGATATTGGAAGCTGCTGAGTTAGCTGTGTGATGTATTGAAAGAAACTACCATAGGAATTTGCTTTCTGTTTTGTTTTGAATTTTGATCTTAAAACGATCAAGTGGAGATCTGTTGATACTGAAAAAGTGTTACGAGTCCATTTTAACAAAACATTGAAGAAAGTAAGCAATTTTGTTTTTCACAAAGGTTGCAAAATAGTCTCGGTTGAATCTCTTTCCTCAGAAATGGCCTCCACATTCCATTAACAAGGTGGAGAAAAAAGCTCTTCTTAGAAAGTGCAAGCCTGTGACAGTGGTGAACCCTGATGTTTATATTATTAAATTCTTAATTCAATGATTATTAAAGGCAGGGAAAGATGGATTTATTTTTTTCCTGGAAATCTAGACCGATAGTTGAAGTCCTGGATGTATTTGTGCACATGTACACACTATTGATGCAAATGTACACACTATTGAGAGAGTCACTAGACTGAAGAAAAAGATCCAGCTGAAAACATTTGAGCCTTTTAATTAGTGAAAAACAGACCCACAGAGTAGCTTAAATCTGATAGACTTAGTGAAAAACTGTCATGTCTGCAGCAACTTCATATTGCTGAAACCTCAGGGAAACTGGATATGTATGGCACTGCCCAATACATGCATAGAGTTGGTGCTTCAGCTATGCAAAATGGCACTAATCCGCACGGAATGAAAGTTGACACAGAAATTAGCTCCAGCGTGTTGAGCTCTTGTGCCTGTTTCAGAAAACTGCACTCTGCAATTTCACACTACATCCTGTGTGAGTTGTCTGAGGCATTTTTACTCCTTACACGAAAAACTAGCACTAAGAATGCACAGTTAAAACTTAAGTCCATCATTTACCTTCAATTTATGTTCTCCTTGTCTGTTTTTTTTAATGTCACTGCAGTAAGTCGTATTAATTGAAAAAGAATATGGATCAAAATTCCCACCTATCCAATCTGTAGAAGGTATTTTCTCGTTAAATGTGCAGTTGCAAATAATGTGAAACTGGTTGAACTTGTTTAAGGCAAATTTTTGGCCAGATTCTGCTGATTGTGTATAATAAAACAAACATACCCCAAAGTTGGCACTAAACTCAAACCCCAGCTGAGACCCCATACCTCCAGAGGCAGTATCAGTCAAGTATATTCCTTTGCCCAGCAATGGTTATTGGTTCTGGGGTAGCAGGAATGCCAGATGAAGAGCAGAGCTTCTCTGTAAAGGACTGTTGTCGTCTTTATTTTTGCTTCACATAAGAAATAGTCTTTATTCTATTTAAGTGTTATGAATAACTCTGAAACATTCAAGTTCTGCATGTGTAAAGTCAGTGAAGGAATGTTCATCTCTTCTACATAGTTATCTGCCCCCAAATATTTTTAAAATATGACCTTGTTTTTGACCCGCTTGTTGTTTGTGCTCTCATCACAGTAGTCTGCCTGTCTTCTGAAGCTTGGGGAATCGTCAACCAGGACTGCAGCACCCATGAAAAAAATTCATGTTATGTGCCTCAGTATTTTTTGTTGCAAGAGGCTTGTACCATACTAGTGATGTTTTGCATTACAGAGTCACTTCCATTAAATTTTCCCATTTTGAGGAAAAAAATGAGATAATGCTCTTTTGGGCCTGGAGCATTCTGAGGAAAAAAAAAAAAAAAGAGATTGTGCAAGGGGGAAGCCCATTTCCTGCTCAGCCTTAATTTGAACCATAACCTGTGCATCCCTTACCTAACTCCCTTCTCTGCTCAGTGCTTAACTGGAGTCCTCCAAACTGCTTCTTTAGGGCTACTAAGTGGTATCTTGCAGTACAGAGCCTCAAGGGTAGAATGGTTGCAAAGGGGAGGTAATGACAGGTTCTCGTGGCTGTTTTAGGAATGTGAGGATCACTATGGAAGGAAAGAAACAAGAATTTTTTTTATTTTTTTTTTTAATTCAGGCTCTTTGGGCAGCTTTTCTGACTGAAAGCCAAAGCATTGCAAAGCCAAGGCTCACCGAAACTGGTGATTTACATCATTAGCTAAATCTTATTTAAACTTTTCATTACAGATCTCTAAATGCCTTAACACAGCACTGTATTTTCCTGTACTAACATTTGGTTAAATCCCCAATGAAGCAAGAATCTTTCAAAAAGAATTCTTTGAAGTTAGCCTTTAAACCTAATTTTTGGGAAAACTTCATAGACTTTTCCCAAATATATTTATGCAAGAAATTCTGTTAATTAAAGGAGGACTGTTCTACTGCTTAAAGAAAGCTTCCATTAACTTTGTGAAATATAATTATTTCATCTGTCATCCTTCATTTTACAAATAAGAATATATTTTGAGGAATTTCATCATTCTGGTAGGCTTTATTAATTTTTGAGAGAATAATATTACACTCCTGAGTATAATTATTAAACTAAAACAGTTGTCAGTGTTGCTTTTCAAAGCCATAACACTGATGTGTTTTCTTGGATGAGCTGTAATAATAGTGTAGGAACAGACATTTTTGACTCAGTATCTGATAGTTCTTAAAGCAGGCTTATTTGCAGCATCCTTGCTTGACCTCACATGTGGCATTTGGGCACACCAGTGTTGGCAAGAAACATCAACTACAGTTATCTTTGGCTTAAAAATGAGGGCATCACATGTTGGCGGTACTTTTGCCATCACTTGCCAAGTACTGTATTGGATTCTGGTCTGTTGCCAGGCTTGTTGCTGCTGTTTTGATATACTCTAGGTTGGTGCCTAAACAATTTTCCACATGTCACACTTCTTACTGTAACTATTACCAAGGGATTTAAATAGTAGTTTGACACTACAGTTTATAAAAAAAAAACTAAACAAACAACCCAAACAAAAAAAAAAAACAAACTCAAAATAAACCTTTCTGTAAATAAAAAATTAGTTCTTGGAGGCATTGTTGTGAATGTGGCTGCAAGGTCACAGCAAAATTAATATCTATTAAAGCATACAGGAGTAGCTGTGTATTTTGTGTAGAGATGATTATATGGGGCATATAGAAAGTCTAGAACAGGTCTTGCTGATCTCAATGGAAAGACTTTCATAGTCTTCTATACCAGTTATATTGGTTTCTTTATACTGACATTTTAGACTGACCACTGGAAATGACTGAATTTTCTGTTTTGAACTGGAGCATTACCTTATCCTCCAGATACATACATAGAAAAGAAGGTCTGCTTTTTCCAGATAAACCAAATTTTTTTTTGCCGAGGAAAGAGGCTAGTTGTTTAGTTTGGCAAGAGGATTTTTGTTTGTTTTTAATTATTTGGGTTCAAATGGTGGTTTTAGCCAAAAGCAAAGCTTTCCTCTGCTCCCCATCCTGGATTATTAGTAATTTTTGACAAAAGCAAAGCAGTGTAATTGAAGGGGTGGGTTTACTACTGTTCTGGATTAGGAAAGGAGAGGCAACTGTGTTTTGAATTGCCTTTTCTACAGAAGTTAGGGTACTTTGTCCAAACGTGAAAGACTCGGATGCAGTTCCTTCCTTTATTTCAGAGGCTTTGAACCCATGTTCCCCATAATGCGCTCTCACTTATATTCTGGCCAGTTTTTTATTCATTTTCTGTTTGCCTCCTGTGTATATGAATTCTTAAATACTTTTTTGAATATAACCTGGATTCTTATGTTCTGCTCTCCAACTAAGTACTGTTACCACGAGGCGAACAAATTCTCATTTTTTGTGTGTGCTCCTCCCTCTTTTTTTCCATTATATTTTTCCTTTTGTGCTAATACCTACTGTGTTCCACAGAATAAAACGTCTTGAACAGATGGATTAGGAGCAGTAATAACCTTTAGGCAGGTAGTTTAGGTTGGGGTTTAAGGTGGGGAGATTTTGGTTCCAGTTCTCTTTGAAGTCAGGGCCAATAGTCTTTGTCTTCCATGTAGAATGAGCATCCCGACTGCTGGGTTGGTTGGATAGAAGGGAAATCTCTCCACACCATCACCTGGTGATAGATATTTTTCTAGTTTTAAGCTGAGATTGCTTGCTGAATAATCATACAAAGAACAATGTATTTGCAACAAAATTGATCAGCTCAGCTCCTGGAGCTGAATCCTGCCTGCTTTAGTGAGCTGAATAGTGCCATTGATTTCATTTGACCTGGTCTGGTGAGAGGAAGATAATGCTCAAGAAAGCACTATGAGTATTTCGCAGGCTGTTTACTTAAAAGTAATCCATAATTTAGCTTTTATATTCTTATGATACGCAATAAGGCCCAGCTAGCAGCAAAAGAAGCAAGACAATGAACAGTAAAATTAGGTCAAAATGCAAGAATTAAAGGGATTAAGGAGACACGCTAGGCTTAAGTGGAAGAATTGAGAACTCTCAGGAGTAACGCTGATTGCCAGTGACATGAGAACCTGTGGAAAGACACTAATTCCTAAAGTGAGCTATAATAAGCTTGTGAAATGATATTGGATGTTGGTTGCAGATATTTTTGATCCAGCCAGACTAAAGAGGTCTAGAGAAGAATGAAATGAGAGAAGGGACACTGGCTGCTGTCGAGGAACCCTGCTCACAGCAGCTCAGATTGTTTGATTTCTCAACCTGGTTTCACTGAGGGATTCTAAATAGCCCTCAGGATGAGTTTAGCATTTTTCACTCCACTTGCCAGTTAACAACGTAGAGTCCCAAAAGTTCCCATAAAGGTTCGTTTATCAGTAGATGAAATGTTTCTGGCATGTTGCTTGATTTCTTTAAAAATTAGATTACTATTTATACAAAAGGAATAAACACATCTGAAACAAACTACAGATACGTGACAGTTTTCCACCAAGAAAAGTTAGTGAGTCTTAAACTATGGAAATTCACTAAGAATCAAGTTAAATTAAAAATGGAGAAAAGGTAATGAAGTCATACATTGTCACCAATTTTTTGCAATTTGTGCATCTTATTTTACAACATTCTCACTATTGTAGGAAACATTCTCTGTAGCAGTATAACCATGTATCAGCAAACACATGGTGGATTTTATTGCCTGTTGAGGATAAATAATAACCTTATTTGTATTACATTATGTAATTTACTTCCATTTGCCAAATTGTTACTGTGGGCTGGTAGGCATTGGGAGTGTGCCGAAACTGAAACTTTATATAACCATTGAGTGATGGGGAATTAGAAGCCTGCTTGAAGAAAAGGGATCCAATATGCTTATGTAGCCTTTCTACTTTCAAGCAGTTATGATGAAGAGCGGCCGTAACAACTGGTTTAGCATCACTTCAGGGGAGCTAGTTCAAAGCAATCAACTTTCTTTGGAGTTTTCCTGTGAAAGATAGAATTCTCTTACTCTTAAAAATTGCAGTGTACTTGGAAATATCTTTTCTGAGCTAGTCTTGCAAAGCATAACATGCATAAGATTGCGCAGGCTGAAAAGCAAGTCTGCTGGAAAACAGAGTTCTAGTAATTTATTCTGTTTCCCTTGCTAAATCTTACAATATAAGGACCATTCTTGCCTTATCAATGTCTTGGTGTACTTTCTGGGAAAAGGAAGACATTAGTTTTATTTCATAAGCCCAAACTGTGTTTGGATGATATTCAAATTTTCCCTGAAGTTGTATGACCTGTTCTTTATAATTGGCATTGAAGAATTTAAGAAGAGGAAGTTAAGAGCCAGGAATAATACAACCAGAGTGAAAATCCTGTTAGAGTAAATTAATGAATTAATTTGACCTGTGTTGGTTTTTGCTTGGGTTTGGCCTAGATGAGAATTTCTGAAATCAGTATATTGTGGCTTGT
The DNA here is from genome assembly GCF_963924245.1 of Chroicocephalus ridibundus. NCBI lineage: Eukaryota > Metazoa > Chordata > Aves > Charadriiformes > Laridae > Chroicocephalus > Chroicocephalus ridibundus. Next base: position 30,792,004 of record NC_086284.1, read on the forward strand.
TTCCTCTGGGGTTTTCTTCGGTTAATCTTTCTTTTACAGATTTAACTAATTAGTTTTTGGTTTTAGTAGTAGAAAGAATTTCATTTAGCAGTAGGCCCTTAGGAAGCTCTTTGAAAAGACAGAATTTTTCTTTTTTTTCCCCTTTCTGAAGAAGGATTTTAGCTTGTTTAAGTTCAAGTCATTAGTAAAACATTAATTCATTCAGCTTGATACAGCGTTGCCCTGAATGTTTGCCAGGATTCCAATCTCAGTAACTTTTAACTTAAGTACCAGCATAGCACTTCTGTCACTCTGCTGTATAATGTGCATTTTCTTCAAGACTGTAGGAATGCTGTTACCACACACCTTGCTGCCTCTTTATAGCTTTGTAGTTAGGGTGGAACATAATAATTAGAGAGGGAATTGTAAGGATATCTTTAAAGAAACATTCGAAGCCTCATTCAAAGCCCAGTGCCTCCAGTGAGGCTCTTTGCATCGAAAGGTTTGTGGTTTGATCCTGCATTAGTGAAACCTGTGAGAATATTTTTTTCACTTACTACTGTGATGTTCAAGAGCAGGTCGTAGAAGATTCCCAGAACTTACAGCATGCTATTATTTGTTGTCCCTAAAACTATTCTGCCATAAAGGTTTTTTTTTATTTTAGGGCCCTCAAAGTATTGGATTTCTTATTCTGATGTCGCCTCTTTACGCAGAGCTTGCAAGCTCAAGAGCCTGAGACACTGTAACCAGTTAAAAAAAAAAAAAAACAAACACTGGAGTACTCTCTATGTTATTTTAAGACTTTCCTGGGCTTTGTGCTGAATTCATTCACTGTCTACACTGTTTAATCTCAGTAATGCTGTTTAAACTGGCTCATCATTACAGTAGAGGATTTGTAGTACCGTGTGCTCAAATACATCCCTCCTGAGACAACTTCCCTGAGAGTCTTTTGGATAGAGATATAAGGTCCTAATGAAGAGGAACCTAGTCATATTACCTTTTTTTTTTTTTTCTGGCAGCTGCACAAATACATTACTCAGCTTCTTCCTCAGGGGTAGGTGATGCAATAATGTACATTTAAGATCCAAATGGCAGAACTTCTCTAGTGGCCACTTTGTGTAGGCTTATACCCTGGATTCATCCTAATCAAGTGGAGTTCCTTAAAGTGCTGAATTTATAGTAATGATAAATTTAGGTTCCGTCTATAACCAGTGACAAAATGACAGACACCTCGAGTGTGAGTAGATTTAGATATGGCACAGGAGCAATTGCTCTGAATTCTAATCCAGTTTTGCCCATATTTCCCTTTTCAGATGTACTTAGAATTGCATAAATCCTGTGAGTCTTAAACAGGGCAGTTTTCAGCACTGGCAAGATTTATAGGTCATTTGGTGAAGTGGACATTTTCAACCTTGTTGACTGATTTGGGAGTTATGCTAAACATAAAATAGACATGAGATGGCCAGTGTCTCACTTTTACTAAGTCACTGCATACTATATTCATTCCTGATACTTGAGACGTGCTCAATTTTCTCTGCTGCCTGGGGAAGCTTAAATAAATTTTTCCTACACAAATGTTGTAGCCTTTAGGCTATAGGAAATGTGAGGTGAAACCTTCTCATTGAAGCAGAGTCATTTTGTGTGGAATGAGTAACTCTTCGCTGTCGAGCACAGGTCAGGCTTCCTGTCCCACTGCATCAAAACCAGGCCCTTTTGGGCTGCTGCTGAACTGTCGTGAGTTCTTTGCTCCATCCAGCATGATGGAAAAGTTTCTTCTTTTCCTTCATAATATTCCCTCACGTGAAAGCCTCACTCCCTATTTTCCCTGGCCACTAGGAGTTTCCACTTATGCCTGTGTGGGGAATTGTCCGGTTAAGTTCTCAGCTCTCTGCCCTTCACTTCCATCCAATCAAACTTTTTTTTTCCCTTACCCTGTCCTTTTTCTACATCCTGCTTCCTGCGATAGCCTGGCTGTGCCAAGAATCATTGAGAGCTAATCAGATGGTTATCATCAGATGACTATTTCTGCTAGGGACAGAGGGATGCCTTTTCCTGGCGGGGACCGGGAAGAGTTGATTCAACTCTAACCTGTGTTCCTGCAGGGTCCTGTTGTTTGTACGCCAGTGGGAAGTTGGAACGAGACAAAGCGAAGCGTTGTTTTTGGCACTGTTTTGCCACCAGTGAAAAAACTTGGGCAAAAGAAAAGAAAGAGTTATGCTCAACTCTCCTGAATGTATTCTGAGAGGAAGAATCCTTCACCCTTCAGAGTAGCTGGAATAGACAGACCTTAGGCATTAAATTGAAGCTATGGACTGCAGTGGCTTAATGGGCCTAAAAGTAAGGGATTTCAATTCTTAGCATTGGGACATACCAGACAGACCATGAGCCCATATTTCTATATAGCTCTCCTTTTTTCCCCCACTTGAAGACAGGCATATGGTCGTTTAGTAGTATTTCATACAGGTATTGTAGCAATAGCATAGCAGAGTCCTGTGTGTCGTTTTAAGATGCACAGTTACTATATGATTTGTGCTTGTTTTTAAATATACTGCTTCAGATCTATAGAAGGGTCATAACTGAGATAGGTTCAAATAAGGAGGACAAATTTTCCAGCAGTACATATGCTGTAAAATGCATAATTCTTGGATTTCTGCTTATGAAGAATAGAGAAACAGAGCACAACAGAAAAATGTTTTGTTTATTTATTTAAGGGAAAACATCTCTTTTCAGAAAAAAAAATCTCAGTACTAATGCATTTTCTGCCTCTCAAGTATCTTATCATATGTGTACCTGTTCCCTGTTCAGCACACACACTCACTGACCCACATCTCCACATCAAGGCAGTGAGCCTGCAGTGATTCCTGTGTCATGTCTCCCCTACCCTGAATTACACTGCAACTTGAACTCCTTTTCTGAGCTGTACGTTCATTGCACAAGTAAATTCAAGATGATATGATTTATTTTGATCAGCTCACGAAAATATATCTGCATCATATTTCAGTTAATGACAAGCAAATGTTTACTAACATTTTAGGAAAGAGGATGAGAAAGGGAAGGGAAATACTTTTTTATCAGTCCTTTTTTTTCTTCTTTATTGAGTTTCCCCACTACATCCCCTGAAACAGCCTAGATTTACTAATCCCCCTTTTCTGTCATCCAAGAGAGTTGTTTGTGAGGAAACGCTCTTTGCTACTCTTAGAGTGCTTGCAAATTGAAAGAGGCCTCAAAAGAATCTACAGTTGAGGAATACACATCCATTAATTGAAATCTTCATCTTAAAGTTGTAGTAATTTCAACATGTTGAGTAATAAGCAAAACTAGTTTTGGTCTGTTAGTCTCCATGTAGTTACTGCTGTTATTTATAGTAGTTTGATATTCATCACTCATAGGAATTCTGCTTGAAATCATACAATAAAATTATTTCCTCCTCTTGATTACTACTATTGCTGACTATTAAAGCAAACAATTCTAAATATGTAACTTCTGATCTTTCACGGTTCTTTACACTTCCTTTAATTACACATGTAAACCTTATTCATTGTTTTGAAGTCCCAGGTTCATCTAAGCATCTGAGGAGTGTAACTTATTAGCCAGCCCTGGAACTACTTCTAATTACTGAATTGTTGAGATCTCAGGTGCCTGCATTACCTTCTGGAGCTGCCTGCTTATAAGGAAACCTCACTGAAGAACCTCAGAGGTTGCTCTTATGTGCGAAGAATCTGTTCTTTATTGATCTGATATAATTTTATTGCAGTCTTCCCTTGGTTTCCACAACTGAAAGAGAATAAATCTAGATCTTAGGTGAATTTGACTTACGTTTTAAGAAAGAGTTTGTGCAAATGTATGTTACCTCTTTGTGACAGAGCTGCATTTCTTAGCTGGGACATACTTTTTCGAATGCGTATGTAACCTGAATTGGCCATACCTGCCTTTGTTCGATTATCCTGTCATCAATAGGCAATGTATTATTTTGATCAAAAAATAGCTTTTATGCTATTGTTTTCCTGCAGTACTTCTATTTTGTTCTGTGCACATTGGTACAAAAATATATCTATAGATTCCTTAGTTAAATCCCATGTTTTCATATTTTTTGAATACTACTGTAAAATAATAATTTTAGTCTAGATTTTTCTTCATAGTACTTGTTTTGACTTGTGAGGTTTTTACAGAATGCTGTCCACGTAGCTTAGTTCTTCAGATTCATTCAGTGAACTGAGTTGCAAATACCTCTAGCTTAAGTCCACTTCTGCTTTTTCCCCCCCGCCCCGTCTGTTTGATGACTCCAGAGTAAGTATAGCTATGGTGGGTTTGAGTATTTAGTTATGAAGATAATCACAAAGAGTTAATATAGGCTTTCTTTCACAGCATTTGACATAGCAACACAGGACAACATGATCTTCAACATTTAGCCAGCACTGAGTTTCCTAAAATGACAGTTTGGACAGCTTGAAGTGTTTGAAGGATCATGGACTTTGTCAACTTTCACAAAAGCTGTGAAAGGTAGTTTCTTTCTTGAGAGGCCGTGTTTCATCAAACTTAACAATAATGGTGATTTTGCTAAACAACGAGTCTAAGCTGCTTCTGGCCCGCTGGCAGTTTTTGGATGCTTGATTTCTATATTCAGCTATAGTAGGAAGTGGCATAACAAAGGTCAGTGGTTGGTAGCTGAATGCGTAACAATTCAGATTACAGATGGGAATGTAGTTTTTAAAACAGAATAATGCTCTTAGCTGTTAGCAGATTTTTCAGGCAGGTGGTGAATTCTCCTGGTGTCTTCAAGAACAGATATCTTACTGAAAAAACCCCCACAAACCTGTCAAACTACATCCGAGACAAAGTTACTGGATGTAATTTTATGTTTTCTTAATACAGAAGATCAAGCTAAACAAGTATAAATGCTTCTTTTGGCCTTGAAATCTATGGAGCGTGAATTTATAGAAACTCAACTATTACTGATTTTGCATACAGCAAAGCTCACATGGAGGTCAGTGAGGAAAAATTGTAAAGAGAATATATCATTTGCAGTACAGCCTTGTCAGTGCCGTTCTTCCAAATCGTATATTTAAGAAAAAATCCTTACTCCTCCCTGACCCCTCTCCAAGATCCTTAAGGAAATTAAGAAGTGCTGTTGTGAAGCTGGTAGATGGACCTTTAAATCACACAGCTGAGAAGTCAGGAATTTAAAGAAGACATAAGGAAAGCTGAATGGTACCACCCTTAAAGTCTGTGGATTGTTATGTTTTTTCATATAGTCACTAGTAACATTATTTGCTTAGTATGTTAACATACGGTCTTCTCCCTCTCCCACCCACACACATTCTTGTAAAGTATATCTTGTTAATCTTAATGTTATCTTAACATTTTTCACCCCAGGGAAGGTTTTACAAAAAAATCTAAAAGTAAGCAGCACTCCAAAATACAACCAAAAAGAACACCCAAACCTAAAAAATTTTACCATGTCTTAATGAATTTAAAAAAAAACCAAACCAAAACCTTTTACATCTAACAATTAAAAAAGCTGAAATTTGCCAAATTGTATTTTATTTTTTATGTTCAAAACCACATCACGTGCCAGCTTTTTCTATATAATATAATATATAAATATAGGTGCAATATTCTTTAGAATTCCACTGTTTATCCTTTTCTTCTTGGCTAGGTCAGGGTTATTCTGACATAATCAAGTGAAATAACTCCATCCTTATGTAGATGAAAGTAGAACAAGAGTAGCCAGCTTTCCTCCCCTCCTGCCCTACAAAACGATTACTGTAGAGGTTATTCAACATGTGTCCTGCCCAATTAGCGTGTTGCTCAGAAAAGTTCCAACGTATGAGAGTGAGATTTTGTGTTCATCACGCTGCTGGTGTCCCTGTGGATGTGCTGCCACATGATGCCAAATCGGGGGGGGGGATATGGATTATATACTGCTATGATCAGCTCACGTAACTACCGACTCCTGTAGCTCTCCAGTGGCATGTGCATAGTTATTTTACTTTTGCTTAACTACGCTGACTTGAACTGATGGTCTGTAAGCTAAATATTTTATAGTCTACTATAAAAGGACTATATATATGTGTGTGTATATATATATATATAAAGGACTGTATATAGTTCTTAAGCCAGCTAGCCTCTTCGAGTTTATATATCAAGTACGTATTCTAATGGGATATCTTTCTTTCATGCTTTGCTCCTATTTTTTCCCATATTAGGCTGAGGTTGTTTTGGTGAGTAGCCTGGTTCACAGTTAAGTCTTGAACTTTGAATTCTTGGCATGCCTGAACTGGCTTTCTACCTGAAGAAAAGCAAGTATTCCTCTTTCAGTGCTTAGCTTCGCGTAAACAGGTCTTTACCCTGACCTTTGCTTATAGATATTGTTATCCAGTCAACTAGCTACACTGGAAGGAGACGGAGCACACTGTTTCAAGCAGCAGTCAGTTTTAAAACATATAAAAAAATGTGCATTTCTTCTGCGTAGGAAAGACTCCAATTTTGATGAAAAAGAATTATTCGGGGGGCTGGGGGAGGAAGATTGTAAGGAAATATTTTCAAACTCGTACGGAATACTTTTTAGGTCAACTTTTAGCTCTCACTGCTTACAGTATTCAGAACAACATTTCTCAGGCCCAACCCGCCTTTCCACTGTAGAATTGATAAGAGATCATCAAGAAGCTGATAAATACAAGTTTAAGGATTAAGAGTAAAATGAAATATTTGGGATGGGTTTTCAGTACACAGTGGTGTCCATGAGTAAATTCAGAATTTTGTATTTTTTTTTTTAAGTAGCTCTTTCTCGGGGTTTATTTTAAAATCTTTTAATTACTTATTGTGTAGCTTAATAGCGCATGCCTTATTCCTTGCTAAGGTAAAAAAATCACTTATTTTCCCCTTCGTAAATACATTTCCTCTGTGAATTCCCCTTTGGGCAGCGTTGTTCAGCTCCATTCCAAAATACAAGGCTGTGTGCTAAATGGCATTGAATAGGATACACAGGGGGAACAAAGGTATAATTAATTGTATGTGCTAACATATTTGTTTTACTTCAAGTTAGCTGCATAGCTTAGAGTAGAAGCAGAAGCCACAGCATGAATTCTAGCATACGTTAATCCAAGCACAAACTCTATATGTTCTGGATATACTTGCTAAATAAATAATAAGCATTGCTAAAAACCACATAACAATCCCTTAATTGCTAATGTTTGCATGTTAGCTAGATCAAGCTAGCACAGGTACACTATCATGTACTTGTACTAGTATGTTACTTTTGCTTTGTAGGCATATCTTCTATTTAGCAAGATTTGGCCAAGTTTGGAGGGGGGGGGGGGCGGGTTGTAGCATACTTCCCTGGGCGTTTTTTTTGTAAAAATAGAAGGTCTAAAGAGGCAATATATTTTAGTAGTCTGCTCATTTGTTACATCATAATAAAAAAATTATTCCCCTCAGTGTACATCCAAATTTTGCTCTTTTAAATTCAGGCAGAAGATAAAAAGGATGGGAGTCATTTGTTTTAACATAGATGTCCAAAATACTGGTTCCAAATCTAATGATAATTTTTGGATCCTTTTATAATTAATAGATTTGTTCATCTGATTAAATGAGGGTGATTCATTTCAAACTAAGAGAAGAGCTAATAGATTAGTTGAATTTCTCTCTGGGGTGCTAATTTCTGCATGTATGGCAAAGGGGGGCCTGGTACAACTAGAAAAAATTTAGACTTCTGAAGGTGAAAAAGATGAGTCACACTTCTCTTCGATTTTATCTGTGGGTGCAGGTTGTAAAAATAACATTTAAAACCAGATTCTAAACTATCATCTGAGTTTGGATAAAAATATCATAGAAGGATAAGCTATTTAATTGTTTTTTAACTACATAGTATATATAGTTGGAAGCATCTGTCTTTAAATATTTGAAGTACTTGCTCAAACCAGTGTAAGCGCTACTGGAGTATAATAGGATTGCTTTAGTAATTTTCCTTTACAAAATAATTGTGTCCGTGCATTCTATTGTGAAGTGTCTGATTACATTGATATCAATGTGACCTTATCACTTGATAGTATCGTAGCTAGCATAAAACTGTTTGTCAGCTTGCCTACTAATGATTAATGATCAGTCTGTCAGTGCTCTTGGTCATGGACATTGTGAAAAGCTAACTCTTTAATTCTGTAGTCTAGGGGTATAAACGTGTGTGTCCTTGATATGTTCTAGTTTGTCAGTGAACGTCTCAGGAATTAACTCATTGTCTTTAACTTGTACTGATTTAGGGTCTAGTTTCAGGCACTTGTTTGTTGAAGTGCCAAAATGACCCAGATCCTTTCCCCACTTTGCAAGTTTTTACTTCCTATGTTGCAACGTTGTGTAGTTCTTAAAAGTATGAACATTTGTAATTAAACAGTTCATTTGAATGTTTTTTTCTCCAACTCAGATGTACATTTCTGCTGACAGTAACCACAAGAAACTTTGCACGTACAGTTCCCTGCTTTAGATGTTTGAGGCTCTAGATGCTAGCCTTCAGTTGAATTTTTGTTTGGAGCAAGAAAGAGAGACTGGAGATGCAGAAGGCAAAGCTGAGAGAGGCATAGTTTGGGCGATCTGTACTCAGATTATATAAAGAAAATGTCATAGTATCAAAAGATACCCATTACACGAAAAGTACTGAAACAAAGTCATCACTGAAGAAGCAAGTCTCATGAATTATATTGTTAAATTAAAATTAATGTAAATCAAAAATATAAATTAAAAAAACAAGTGGTTGAGCTTCCCTGCAGCGTGGACACTTAACTTAAATAATCAGAAAATAACCTGGAGGTTGCTAAAAGTTAAAACTGTCTTTTGATTGCAGGAAGTATATTGCTGTTCTCTGGAAAACAATGTACAGTAAAGCTTACTGTAATAGGTATTATGGTTGAATCAGTAGAGTGTTTAAAACATTGAATGTTTTTATATTGTATTAAAACAAATAAGCCGAAATTCCTTAATCCACTGGGGTACTCCTGGTATTAGAAAAAATACTAAATTCATTGGAATTCCAAATCAGGTATATCAAAATCAGTCTTCCTCAAAGCCCTTCCCAAATAGTTGTTACAGGAGCTAAATTGTCATTGTACATCAGTGAGATCAGATGGTTTTGTGCTTTAGATGTGAGTTAGGCAACAGTAAAGATTAGTAGAGCTTAACTTTTAACTAACTGTTGTTAACAGGATTTTATTAATGAGTAGTAATGAGGATGCTGCAGTTTCTTCATGAGAAGTTTGTGGTAATCTGTTAAGTGTGAGTGAGCAGCAAGGAGGCATCTTTACAAATGACAAAACCCAGAGTTCCTAGGCCTAGAGAAAACCAGGGAACTGCAGGGGGTCCAAAAAAACCCGAGAAGTGAACATCCATGACAGTAGGTATTGTTCAGTTACAATCTACCAGGTGCCTCATGCCCATGTTCTTACACCGTATGAGTGTGAGACCTTGTTGAGCATCACAGGTAGGAACCTGCAGGCATTGGTGTACAGCCTATTCTCAACAAGTGCTTGATCAAGGATAGAGGAGGACTGTGACACCACAGTGTCCCCTTGTGGAAGAAGTCTACAGGATGCCTGGATGTGCGGTGGAGTTGTTCACCTGAGTTGCTGAGTTCCTGCAAAATATATAGCTCTTGAACATCCCTATGGACTGTCATTGAGACGTTTGTTTTATAAAAGAGACAACAAAATAATATGATGGCTGTAAAAAACAGTGATTGTTGTGAAGGTTTACTAGGGATCCTCATATACCATTTTTCCTTATGCAATGAGAAATAAATTAAGAAAATATTTTAAAAACATGAGAACAACACTGTTTTACACATTTCGCAATGAAGTTATCAATTATTTTTAATATTTAAGGCTAGAAGTTATAAGGACGTTAATCGAAAACTAATGATCTAGGATACTTTCTTTTTTTTTTAATAATAAAACAGGTTGTAGTGGTTTAACCCCCACTATGCAGTTCCTCACTCACACCCCCTCTCAGTTGCAATGGGGGAGAGAATCAGAAGAGTAAAAGTGAGGAAAAACTCATGGGTTGAGATAAAGACAGTTTAATAGGTAGAGCAAAAGCTGTGCACGCAAGCAAAGCAAAACAAGGAATTAATTCACTGCTTCCCATCAGCAAGCAAGTATTCAGCCATCTCCAGGAAAGCAGGGCTCCACGATGTGTAATGGTTACTTGGGAAGACAAGCACCATCACTCTGAATGCTCCCCCGCTTCTTCTTCCTACAGCTTTTTGTTGATGAACATGATGTCACGTGGTCTGGAATATCCCTTTGGCCGGTTGGGGTCAGCTGTCCCGGCTGTGTCCCCTTCCCAACTTCTTCTGCACTCCCTGCCTACTCACTGGTGGGGTGGTGTGAGGAGCAGAAAAGGTCTTGAGAGCTTAGCAACAACTAAAAACACCAGTGTGCTATCAAAAGTATTTCTCATCCCAAATCAAAACATAGCACTATACCAGCTGCTAATAAAAAAGTTAACTCTGTCCCAACTGAAACTGTGACACAGGTGTAAACTGAGAAATCCTCCATGAAGCCATGGTACACCTTGGTCATCGGTGGAAATTAGAAAAAATGTTGCTTCAATGCATACAGTTCCATAACTCCCACACAGTTTCCTTCACTGAAATTAATGTTGTGGAAAAATTTAGGCATGAATCACATAAAAAAACCCTAAGGATTGGACCCAATAGTTGAAATCCTATTTAAAAAGAGGAATAAAACTGAGTGGAGCTAAATGTAGACATGCAGACTTGTCTGATTTAGACACTGGGTACATTAAAATTGCACGTACTGGGGCATCGGTAAAATTTTATAATCTTTCCCTAGCTAAGTAAACTCTGCAATTCTTTTCACCTTTGTAGTATTTTTATCATAGTATGCTTTGAATTTCAGAGTATATCAAAGTGTCTGTTTATCAAAGTTTATCAAAGGCCAAGGACTCTACAGGCAATCCAATGTGTCTTTAAATTACTCTCACCTAATTGGTTTCCATAGTAATTTGTTTAAAGTTTAAATATGTGTTATTCATAAAACCAAAATTCAAGTTCTGCATTTCACCTTTCCTGGTGCTTGCACATGGTCATGGTTCCACTTTATTTCTCTATAAAGTTAATTACTGGAACATATGCAGTAGATACTGAGAACAGTTTTAATGAGTTGATGGAATTACTAGAAGTAAGGTTGTGTTATCTTTTTCTCCACTGTAAATTTGGCAAACCACTTTCATTTGCAGTGGCCGTTCCTTTTATCTAAACAGTTGAGGAAGAATACAGAGATAATTTTTGCTGGAGTGAAATACCAAGAAGTTGTGATTCAGATAAAAGAAAATGCTTAGAGATGCAAGTAAAATTTTGATCTACTATACATAATCCTTTCATACACCGAGTGATTAGAGCAAATAGGGAGTTGAACACTGAAGATTACAAAATTGAAACTAAAATACTGGAAACACTTCTTTATAAATATTTAGCTACATTTTTCCAAATATTTGTGTGAGTACAGAGTGTCCTGATCACGTATGTTTATGCACATGTGCATGCAAAAAATGCAATGAAACTATCAACTGTGAAGTTAAGGAAACAAAGACATTAGTTTATATTGAATATTCTGAATATTCTCAAATAAATAATATGATTAGAAAAAAAATCTAGTACTTTCCCAGTCTTTTTATGTCTCTAAGTGGAGAAAGGATGGCTTTGAGATGAAGTTGTTAAAATTGATTTTATTCCTAATTCTTTTGACTTGACATATGATATGGTGATAAGCCATAGAATCACAGAATAACAGTGGTTTGAAGGCATCTCTGGAGATCATATAGTCCAATATCTCTGCTCAGAGCAGCATCAACTAGAGCAGGTTGCCCAGGAATGAGCCCAGTCAGGTTTTGACTATCTCCAAGGTTGGAGACTCCTCAACATCTCCAGACAATCTGATCCAGTGTTTGAACGCCCTTACAGTAAAGTTTTTTCTCATGTTCGAATACATCTTCCAACTCATCTCCATTGTTTCTTGTCCTTTCACTGGGCACCTCTGAGAAGGGACAGGCTTCCTCTCATTACACTCTCCCATCAGGTATTTATATGCATTGGGAAGTTTCCCACCTGAACCTTCTCTTCTTCAGGCTGAAAATCCCACCTCTCTCAATCTCTCCTTGTTCATTAGGTGCTTCAGTTCCTTAATCATCTTCGTTGCCCTTTGCTCAACTTGCTCCAGTATGTCCATGTTTCTCTTGTACTGGGAAGCTCAGAGCTGGCCCAACACCCCACGTGTGTCTCACCAGTGCTGAGTAGAAAGGAAGCATCACCTACTTGGACCTGCTGGCAGGGCATCCTAATGCAGCCCAGGATGTTGTTGATGTTCATACTAACATGCATCAATCTAGATAAACGCAAGGCTTGTATTGTGCCAGTAAGAAAAAACTCGATTCCCTGTTACTTCATTCAGCTGTGAAGAAGCCAGGCTCTAATATTTCAAGTATGCAAACTATCATGAATGTGAGTGGATTACAAATTTTATTTCATAGAGTCATAGAATCATAGAACGTGTTGGGTTGGAAGGGACTTTTCAAGGTCATCTAGTCCAACCCCCCTGCAGTAAGCAGGGACATCTTCAACTAGATCAGGTTGCTCAGAGCTTCATCCAGCCTGGCCTTGAGTGTCTCCAGGAATGGGGCCTGCACCACCTCTCTGGGCAACCTGTTCCAGTGTTTCACCACCCTCATTGTAAAGAACTTCATCCTAATGTCTGATCTAAACCTACCCTGCTCTAATTGAAAACCATTGCCCCTCATCCTGTTGCTACATGCCCTCGCAAACAGCCCCTCCCCAGCTTTCTTATAGGCCCCCTTCAGGTACTGGAAGGCCACTATGAGGTCTCCCTGGAGCCTTCTCTTCTCCAGGCTGAAAAACCCCAACTTTCTCAGCCTGTCTTCGTAGGAGAGGTACTCCAGCCTTTTGATCATCTTCGTGGCCCTCCTCTGGACCCACTCCAACAGGTCCATTTGCAAGAAGTATTTCCAAATTAGCCTGAATCACTGATAGCTGAGATGGGGCTAGCAACTGGTTTCCATATTCAACGTGAAAAAAGAGCATGGTTAGTAACCACAAACTGTAAGAATAAGGTACAGGATAAAGTACATCTCATAGTGGGATTGTGGGGAAATCACATAAAAGGCTGCATCAGCAACTCACAGGATTTATTACTGTTTATTACCTTGGCTCATGGTGAAGCACCTGCAAGCTGTCCTTTCTTTTCCTTCTTTGTATGAGATGAGCATTATATGCTGGAGCATAGACATTCCTATCCAGAGTGACTGGTAGAATTAGAAGAATCCAGAGTTGGGAGGAAAACTTGACAGTATTAATTTTTCTTTCAATTTAACTGCCTAAAATTGGGGGACATAAAAATAATCATGTAAGGAATATGAAAGGATATTCTGAAAGTGTCTGAACTATGACAAAAGTGTACTGTTTTACAGCTGAAATGAATTACGTCCCTATTTTTTAATTTAGGTTAATGAATCAGATGTTGTTGGATAAGGGGACTGTGAGGGGGAGAGGGAATCCAGAATCTATGCCATTTACTTCTTAAGACTTAGAAGTAATGCCTCCAGAGCTTTATTTAGGAAATGTAGGTACCTCTAGAGGACATTTCAGGTCTTACGCAGGCAGAGTAGCCCTCTGGAGTTACTCGATTCTCTCCACAATCTATTTATGGAGTTTAGAGCAGGTGGGTTCCTCCCATAAAATGTGGTTCAATGATACAGACAAATTGACTTGATGACTTGCTGCTGCCAAAAGAGAGCCCCTCTGCCTCTCCCATCCTTTCCTATCTCATCTTACACCAGTTTATAGCATGCTAAGTTGATTCAACTAACTGCCTTGGCAGAAGGCCAGTAGCTTTCTAGGCGAACTGAGTGGTAGGGCATTGAACTGGTTTACCAGGCAGGCAGCGATGAGCAGCAGGGAGACCACACAGCTCGGAATGGGGGCACCAGCGGAGGTGAGAGAGAAATGGGGTTTCCCCAGTGGAGGGCTTTGAGCTGTTGGATTGGTTCAGTTCAGTTGTCTAACTGCTCTGCTTCACGCTCAATTCAGATGGGGCTTCACAGACTGCTTGAGGCAACCTGAAACTGTGCTGCCTACCAAAGGGGAAGTCCCACCTCCCCTATGCATCTGGCTGTCCCTGTTCTCTCTGTGCTGGCGCTGGCAATGATGCAGCCACACACAAAGGCGTGGATTCCCCCTATCCACAGCATCCCATAATTAATCAGTTCAAGACTGTCTTGCAACCACGCTCTTGGGCTCCTTAAGCTAAGAAGATTTAGTAGTTCAATGAATAAACATCTCTCTAGCTACTGTTATAAAAGTTTTATTATGGATTTTACTGACTGGTGGCTTAACAGCAGAGAAAAGACAGTTTATAAAATGTTATAAATCCATTTAGTTTGTAGAATGGCATTCCAGCATGACATCTCCATTAGCACCTAGCCAAATTTTTCTTGGAGGTTTGAATGGGCCATAAAAGATGGTGTATTTTTGCATAATAACATAAAAATAAAAAGAAGAAAATCATGAATAAGAAGGAAAAAAAAACCCCAAGGTGGAAAATTACACCGATATCTCTGATATGAGAAAAAAATCTTAACTGAACATAAGGAAAAATACATGTTACGTATATCATTGCACACTTCATAAAATAAGGTAAGTTTTGTGTCTTCTAATTTCTAATATTCTAAACACTTTTATTAAATCTTCAAATCATTTTACTTGTTCACTAAAGGAATCTTCTGATTTTCTTTAGAATGTTGCATCAATGTTGGTGATGGATTTAGCTTGGAATTGAGGTAACAAGTGATGAAAATATAACTTAATTGCTCTTGTGGTGCATTGTGCTGCAAATTGATTATCACTAGACCAAAAGTGGATTAAAGATCTTAAGTACATTACACAAGATGGTGGTTTGGGTATTGTAGGAGACATGCAGTTTGATTATTGAAATGATGGGTCATGCACCTATATGTTTTGGCATTATAATCCTATAAAACTTGTGCAATAGAAGGATCCAGCTGGCTGTATCTTGCCTTCTACCATAATAAATGGCATCCCTTACATACTATTTGATTATCGGGTTGAATATGGCACCCATGCAATGAATAGATTATTGAAACCATATCTGCTTCTAAGACGACAAAACTATACAGTGAATGATGAACAAAGTCATCAGGCAAACACTTCAGTCTTTGATTGAGTAGAGGCTAGTGGGGAAGTAGAGCGTCACAGGATTTTTCAAAAGTTTGTTCGTTGTGGTTGTTTTCCTCTTTTAAAAATAAATTAAAAAAAAGGTGCATCTTCTTCATTGTAAGAGAAAGTGTCTTGTGAATTCCAGAATGCATACATGTTCTCTATTGCTTTGAAAACATTGTGTAACTAATTATTAGTATTGTGTGTGTCAGGACAAAGTAATTTCCCGGCTCGTACAGAGTAAGTGGCTTTCTAGTGCTGGGGATGAAGGCAGGAACAAATGCTTGTAGGCCTGTGCCCAGGGAAGAAGGGCTTCTTCAGAAAGCAGTTGGGAGTACTCAGCTGCTGCCCTGTGTTTGCACTTAAGAATCCCTTTTCTCCTTGCAGGGACTTCAAGGGAAGTTAGGGAGATAGGTCTCCTATCAAGGCACCTTGACTTCCTTGCCCAAGTTAGGCTGTTCAAGCAGCTTCACAGAGGAGGGGCAGGGTTTAGCCTTGTCCCAGAGATCCACGTAAACTTAAGTAAGGGAATCAGTATTACTCACATTTATCAAAATATATTTTTTATTTTAAAGTGAAGAATTCAATGACCAAGGAAAATGGTTGATAACAGAAGCTCTGAGCAGTCTTATTTTGCATCTTCTGTTGTCATCTGCTGTTCTCGGGTGACCCCCTTTTCAGTCACATTCCTGTCGCTGACACTACTAGGAAAAATCCAGAGATGTTGCTATAATAAAAGAAGAAATTGAAGCATGTTTGTTCAGATGTGCAGTGTCTGTAGAGATGCCAGCTTACCCTGATATTTTACTATCCCTTTTGCGTAACAAAGAAAACGTTGCCTCCGGAGATTTCTTTCTGAGGACGTCTCTGTTCAACAACAGTGCATGCAGGCGCATGCCGAATTTCCTATTTGTGTTTGCGCTTGGTGTCGCAATTTCTTTAATCTAACATAATTTCATACTGCACAGCAAATCACCGTACTTTACATTTTCATATGCAACAGTGATGAGGTGTTTCTAATCTCCCAAATAGTGTAGTAATGAGCTATCTTACAGCTTAATAGAGATAATTTTGATGAACAGAGCATCTGAAAACACTACGTCAGTTTTGCAGTTAACCAGGTTATTTTTGCATGGAAATAAAATGTAATCTTTTTGCACTTCTAGATAAGGTGATGCGGTAAGCTGAATTTAAAGCTGTTTTGAATATTTATGATGATTCGGGGCTGCATCAAAGGATACTTAAGGCCTCTACTCATGATGGATGCTGCGTGTAAATCACAGCAGGCTAATCATACAGCAGAATAATGACTGTAGAGAGGTACCTGAATTTACTGTACCATCTGGACCAAATACCAATAACACTGTAGCTGCAGCAGCTTGGGATTCAGCTTGGCATTCAATACTGACTCCAACTCTGGAGCCCTCAGCACTGGAAAGATATGGATGGACCTGTTGGAGCGGGTGCAGAGGAGGGCCGCAAAAATGATCAGAGCACTGGAGCACCCTCCTATGACAGCAGGCTGAGAGATTTGGCATTGTTCACCCTGGAGAAGAGAAGGCTCTGGGGAGACCTTATTACAGCCTTTCAGTACTTAAAGGGAGCTTACAAGAAAAACGGGGACAAACTTTTCAGCAGAGCCTGTTGTGATAGGACAAGGGCTAATGGCTTTAAACTAAAAGAGGGTAGATTCAGACTAGAAATATAGCCAAAATTTTTTTACAATGAGGCTGGTGAAACACAAGAACAGGTTGCCCAGAGAGGTAGTAGATGCCCCATCCCTGGAAACATTCAAGGACAGGTTGAACGGGGCTCTGAGCAACCTGATCTAGTTGAAGATGTCCCTGCTTCTTGCAGGGGGGTTTGGACTAGATGACCTTTAAAAGTCCACTCCAACACAAACTATTCTATGATTCTGTGATTCTATGATTGATCTGCAGAAGCAATTTGGAGTCCTAGGAGCAGCTGTTCATGCCGAGTTCTGCATTGCCACTGCCATACATCTTTTACCTAATGCGTTTAAAGCCAGGTGTCCTGTGTCCGTGTATGCTGCAATTGGTTATTTGGATTGCAGTGCATGATGCCAATGCATGGCACCAAAAGTTGGGAACTGTTGATGGATAGGGCCACCCTCACTTTCTCTATGCTGAGGGTAGGGTATGGTGTAGAAACTGCTGTTCCCTTGCAACATGAGAGCGTTCTGCTCCAGTGTACCGTCCGGGGCATGAGCAAAGCAAAGGAACCTTTGTGAGGGCAAGGACATTATTTTGTTAGGTTAGCCTCTTTTTGGGTAAAAAGCTAACATTTTTGCCTTTAATCAAGTGTATCTAAGCTTGCTGACTCTAGTCATCACGAGTTTTGTCCCTAAGCTCTTCTTAAAGATAGTGGGAGGGTTGCTGGAGTAATGACCACATTTGAAAAAACAAGTTTTGAGTGTCATTTACTGAGGAAACAGGTGTGGTGGTTTAATATATTACTAAATCCCCCTCTGCCAGAGGTAGCTGCCTTTTTACAGAGTCAGCAGAGTGGTATGCATACGTTAGTAACTCCAGCATTAGTCCAGCTCTGTAGCAGTGCAAGCTACGATGCTGAACTGTGAATGGGTGTTTTAGGGGCAGGGGCACGTGCTCTGCTTTACTCGTGCTGCTAGAGGTCTGCCAGTAATGTAGGAAGGGGGTGGACAGCTGTGTCTTAAAGCTGCTACGGCAAGATTTGCCAGGGCTTGCCTGTCAGATATGGCCATGAGGTCAAGATTTGTATCAGAATGTGCAGCATCATACAATTCATTAATAACCTTTATTTACTGCTCATTTGAAGTATATGTTGGTGTTTCTGGCATGTCCAAGTTAGTACCTGCTGCCTAGAAACTATCCTGATTGCACACAGGTTTAAAACACCACATTGACAGTCTAATTGTCATTGAATCTACCGCCCTCTTAATTGTACTGTTTCTGTATTTTTCATTGCAATTATGGACATTCACATGTTAGTACAATACAGATCATCAACAGCATTTTATGAAAAGCAATCCTGTGTTTCAATAAGTATACACAGAAAAATTAATTTTTTTTAACTGGATTTTAAAAATATATAGTTATAACGAAGTAAAATGAGTTCAGGTTTACCTATGAATGGATTGTTCTCAAGTCTGCCTTCTTTGGTCTCTGGGCTTGATGTAGATGCAGTCAGATTTTCGTGCTTTAGAGAAATACTGCTGTAAAAGATAATATCATGAGCATTACAGAGCGAGAAATTAGTTTTATCGCAGAAGTATTTGTATTACCCGTATCTGTCATATCAAATACAGAATATATGAAAATGCTAACATGTAAGCAATCAGGGAATGCTTTGTTGAGAGAGAATCTAAATTTGGACATAGCGATTGCCAGGTAAAATTGTGAAGGTGAAGGGGGAATACAAGAGGAAGTAACATGCAGTGTAAAATAAGAAAACTGTGAGCCAGTGGCTTGGAGAAAATGGGACATGTGTTGGTGTAGGTGCAACTGTACCTGTGACAAAGCTTGACTTTCACTTTTCAACAGTTGTAGAGAAAGAACAAAGGCAAAGGATATTAATAGAGAAATAGAGACTGAAAGGAAGGTGCCATACATCCAAAAACCACTTAGAAAAAACTGGGGGGTTTAAATTGTTATGAAATTTATTGAAGTAATAGAAGGAATTTTCCCTGGAGCAACAAGAAATTGCAGTGCTTTCTGTGGCACTGCAGAAAAAAGGGTAACGATTTGAATTCTACAGAATTAAAGTAATCAAAATGGGAAGTGAATCTGATGTGAGGATTTCTATGTAATTTGTCTTTTCGTGCTGCTCTTTCATTGCCAGCTGGAGCTTTAAGTTATATATACACATCTCTTCCTTAACTTACATTGCTGAACTGGGCATTCGCTTTTCTTTAAATATAGGGGCTTAGTTTGGAATATCAGGATGAAATGTCACGCTTTACGATTTGGTTACTTTTTATAAATGTCTTTTTTTCTCCTTATGTGTTTTAATGAGAGATTTCTGAGCTCAGGCAGAAATATGTTCTTGACAGTTTTATTTTAAAAGGAAAAATGTCTTTTTGTGGGGTCTTTGAAGCAAATCTATCCAATGTGTAACTGAGTATCCTTTGCCTTCCATTTTCACCATCAGAAATATGTCACGAACTGTAAGAATGTAGGAGGACCTAAATCACTTCTATTACGTATGTGTTTGGTATATCAAGAAGTCCTTCATTTGATGAAGCTAGTGGGGTTTCCATGAAGTTGACTGGAAGATTTGCTGAAGTGCAGACTGACCATTAGAAGTCCCTGAAGGTATGTTACCGCTGCAGTTGTGACCTGGATCCAAGAGCTGATCTCAGCCTGCAAGTGATCCAAGTCTGCTTGGGAACATTCATATGGCAGGGCAGCAGTCCACTCACAGCACGTAGCCATCCACGCTTAGACCGCCAGAGCTGGGTTTGCAGATGGCTTTTCTGAAGCACAGGTAGAGGTTCTTACGGCCTCACTGAACTGAGCTGCTCTGGGATGTTTTTTCTTCCAAGTTGTGAGAGTCTCTGAGCAAACTGGTGTTGAAGTGCTGTTCTTGGCTTACACAGGAGTGTGGTACTCTGTCCATTCCAGCGGTGCCAGCACCCAACACACTCCGATGACTGTTTTCTGCTTCTGGCCATCCTGTCACTGCAGCCAGAAAGACATGGAAGGATAGTGGTACAGGACCCTCAGAAGATGGAGCAAGTTTTGGCAAGATGGTCATATAATTTGGGTGAAAATGCATCAAGGTGGAGACAGATATTGCATGAAGCAATGACTGCAGGTTCTCTACATGGGGAACTGAGCTTCTAGTGCAGATTGCAATACTGATGTTCTGACCAGTCTCATATTGCCTCTGTTCATGACTATTACTGTTCAGCCTGGAAGCGTTCAAGGCCAGGCAGGGTGAGGCTTTGAGCAGCCTGGTCTAGTTGGAGGTGTCCATGTCCATGGCAGGGCAGCTGGAACTAGATGATCTTTAAGGTCCCTTCCAACCTGAACCATTCTATGATTCTATGATTCTATACCTCTTTCTGAAGAGGTTTAAGCTTTGTATTCAGATGGATGGCTGCTTAACCAGATCAGTTCCCCAGACTGTCCTATTGTTTGCGCTCTACCAAGTGATTACGCTCTACCAAGTGATTACAGTATTAGGCATTCCTGCAACAAATAAACCGTGATAATTAGAAATTATATATAAGGAAGTAAATCTAACTGTAGCTTTTTGAGAATGTGCCATGAATGCTAGTTTGCACTAGTCTGCCAAGAGCTGTGGTTGATCAGATTGGTATCATCAAGTAAAACATAGGTGTTCTGTACGGAGTTGAGGGTTTGGGAGGCATTTGCTCTTTTGGGTGCTGTGTTCTTTGGCATATGCTGCAGTCACTAAGCGTGAGGCCTAGAGCTTTTCTTATGCAATTTTAAGGGCACTGCTGATTTCTATGGCTGTAACAGAGGGTTAGGAAAGTACTGTTGTCATCACTTTGACTACTTCCAAGCAAACAAGGAAAATAAGGAATGCTTTGTACTTCCACATCTCTGCATAGTAGGAAGAAGAAAAGCTGTTACAGTGGAGATGTGTGATGCTATAAAACACTTGGCCATTTAGGTGCTTTTGGGTTTATAGGATTAGAAGAAATTATGATAATTCATGAAAATTTAGAATAAAATCTTCTTGGGTTTTTTTTCCATCTTATGTCCATACAATGAACAACTCAAGAGAAAAAAAAAAAAAAGCTCTCCAAGTCTTGCTAGCAAATAAAATGCTGTTGGGACTAAAAGTGCTGCACTGAAATTATGAAATTAAGCTGAGGGAAAGTAAAATATGACAGTAGACATAAAACCCGGGAATTGTGCAACCCCTTGCAAGACAGGTATAGTTCTTCATTGTCCTACAAAGATAAATTATCTTTTTGTCTTTATGCCACTTGAGTTCTGCCAGGGAAGCAGTCATCTCTGCTGGGCTTGTCACCTCTCTGCCTCATCAAGTGGAATTGACACCTTGCTGTATAACTGGAGATCTCAATGCTGTTCTCCTATTCTCTTTGTACTGGAGATACATGTCAAGTTTCACAAAAATCAGTGGCTCCTGAGTCATTCAAATGTTTTTGAAAATTTTATCTGGTACGGGAGAACTTCAGAGAGGAATTCAGGATTAATTATATGAGCAAACTCACAGTTATTTGAGGGCTGAACTAATTGCTTCCACCCTGTGCTAAACTTGACCTGATGCCCTACAGAGCTGCACATCATCCTCCCCAGCATGTCTCATAGTTCCCTTGTTATTATTTTTCCATTTTCTGGGTTTTCCCAGGCCCCTTAGCCTTAACCCTGGATAATACAGAGTTAAGTGTAATTCTGTATTGCTAGAACTGCACTTCAAAATTTACAAGAGAGAATACAGTGCTGGTTATACCCAGTCCTAAGTCTTAAAACTTTACACCATCTGATTTTTCTCCTGGTGAGAGAAATGTCAGCAGACTGGTCTTTTGTCACAAGAGTGTATACAGTTACATGTGTCCTTTGTAGGATATGATTTTTTCAGTGTCTTGATTAAGGAGGTATTTAAAAATGTATTTTGCATTTTAATACAAAACTGATCCTACTTTCAAAAATCACAATCAAAATAACTTTTCCTGAGAAATTAATTTATTCTCAAGACCCTTAAACATGGTCACAGAGACACATATAAAAATATTTTGTTGTAAACCTCTCTTCTCATCTCCCTCTGTCTTCACTTCAGAAGATCTTTATCTACTGTGCTTGAGAAGAAAATAAGGAGTTGCAGTAGGGCACTAGACCAGGCTGAGATTGAAATCTCTATTCAGTTTTTCAGTCATGTCTCAGCTGGCTGGTAATCTTGGGTATAACCCTGAGTCTCTCGGTCACAGTTCACGCTGGTGGGAAAAAAACCCTCTGTTTCCTTTTAGTTGTCCTTATTTAGCTTACAACATCTTTAAACTGTCTTTCAAGGAGGGGATTTATTTCATAAAAATTAAAACTGAGATTTATTTTAGCTATCTGTTTTGGGATTAGATGAATCCTATCCTTTCTCTCTGTTGACTAAAGACACACCTTTAAGGAACTGAAACACGATGTTTATACTGCAGATTTCTGCCTTTGTTCTCATCCTTAATATAAAACGTGCTGGTGTATCTGAGAATAAAATTACTTGGGTTTTAGAATATGGCTAATAAATACATCACAAATAGAGACTGATAGCATGTATGCAAACCATATTTACATGGATAAAAGATTTGCCTTTTGAGATTTGCTGGGTGTGTGAGATTGATTATTCAATCCAACGTAATCCAATGGTGGAAAAAAAACAACCCAGAAAAAGTAATTATTGTAAAATTTAGCGTAATATTCCTCAGGCTGCTTGCAGTGCCATGCCTTAAATTTGACTAGACTGCCGTCTTCAGTATCTTTGACTTGTATTATAAATTTGTATACATAAAAATCATGGAGTTGACAATACTGATAGGAGCTATAGAAAGAAAAACAGATGAGGTCTGATAACAATGGTCCGCAGGCTGGAAAGCTGCGATTTGTTAGCTAGCAGGGGAAACAGAGGTGGCCATGACAAGCAGATGAGTTACACGGAGGGGTTCAGAAAAGATGACCGAAATGGGGTGAGGTGTGTGTAGGGGATCTGAAGAACAGTGCTTTACCGAATCTGGAGGGAAGCCCACATGGCACTGAGCCAGAGAAACCTCACCTTTGTACTCTTGCACAGGACTGCCCCGAGGAATGGCATCAGGAATACGTGTTTGATTTGCTAAATGGAACTCTTAAGGGCTGTGATGAACACGTTTGTGCCGTTTATTACTGGCAGGCCTTGCAAAGGAATTCTCATTTTATTTGGAATCCAGGAGTGGTTTGGGGAACTGGCAGAGGGTTAATACCTGCAAAGCTCTGAGGTATGTGAGGCACTCACGATGCCTGCTCACAGCTTAATACACTGTTTGCCAGTGGGCTGTGTCATGTCGCTTGATGGGATATGCCAAGTCCTATGATAAAAGCTAGGCTGTGACACTAAGCTGTTGCTGGAGAACATACATTTTAGCAGGGCTCTGTTGATCATGGCTGACTTGTAGGTTGTATTCTTGTGGCTACGTAACATAACAGCCTCTCTCTTGCTCTGACAAAAAAAGCCATATTCAGTCCTTGATTGCCACTCGCCCCTGGGACACAGTGCTGTGAAGCAGAAAAAGCCAGGGCATGGTACTGCAGGTGTTCAAGGTACAGGCTCAGCCATGGGCATCGTGGGATGGGATTTACATGTGTTTACGTTTTGCTCGCTTGACAGGGTCTGTGCTCACAATAAACAAACACCTCCCTAATTAGCTAGGAAGCTCCCAACAGCCTCCTGAAGTGACGCTGCAGCATAAGAGATTGTGTTATTTTTGCACCATGTCTGGCACATTAACAATATACTTTTGTACTGTCTCTTCCCCTCCCCATATTTTGTTTTATTTGGTGTGTATGTCTGTGGCCACTGGAAAAGGGAACTTTAAACTCACAGCACTGGGCTGTGTTCAGAATCTAGTATGGGATGCTTACTATATTTTTAGGCAATGAGGTAAAGTGAAGGAGACAATCACCTGATTTTTAAAAACTTGAGCATTGCCACCTTTTTTTTCTCAGTGTCAGATATGTGGAGTGAAACTTGGAAAGCACTGAAACAGAAATGACATGAAAGCTTGTTGGCTTTGTAATAAAAATTATACTTAAAAATCCTCTTACGAGCTACGTTAACATTAATACTGTTTTTTTCTAGGTGATGGCATTTGCATAAGCATCAAAAATATTTGTTAGCAAACTGACAGATATTTTGTGGTTACCACTATTTCATGCATTTGTTGTGGTGAGCATAGGTTAAACATACAGCAAGCAGTGATTTTAATTCACTCCTCTTTTTTTTTTTTTTTCTTTTCTTTCCCCTGCCCTTTCTGGCATAAAGTACATAAACCTTGAAAGATAATTTTTAACCTAGGAGTTACCCATTCATTAGCAAAGTTGAAAGCAGGATACATTAAGTAGTTGTTTCCTGACCTCAGAGCGAGCTGCCTGTGTGCTTTCAGATCTGTGACCAATAATTGGTTCTACCTAGGGGGAAGAAAAGAATGAAACCACACAAACTGACTGAATGACCACTGAAGGGTGCTTCCAGAGTAACAGTTGGCTTCTAGCAATGCTCCTGTTCATGTGACATAGCTTGAAATACCTTTTATGTTACCCAGGCACGTCTCCTACCTTAAGCTTTTAAAAGGTCATTGTTGAAAAGCAGGACTATTGATAAGCTAGTGGGCTGAATCTTTAATCTTAGTGTTCATGTTGTGGACAAAATGTTAATGGACTGTCAGTAAATGAAAACGTGCGTGCAGGAGAGATTTAATTTTCTGAACTTTATTAAATACAGGTATACCAGACTGCTAATTGCGAAGTTTGCCCTTTAGTTACATTACCTAAATATTTCTCCTGCAAGTTAGGACTGTGGAGTTGTCTTTAGTTTGTGTCTTGCCTATGTACAAAATCTGCTAAATCCAGCAGGTTAGTGCTTTTACCTTGAGCTGGCTGCCTTGGCAGGGGAGTCGATTCCAGCTCCATTTAGTAGAACTCATCGTCTACTAACACAATGCCTCTGTCCTGGAGAGTCATTCTAGAGCACCTTTGGTTTTGTCCATTTTCACTTAGCCTAAACTCACTTGAACGGAGTGAACTCAATTATAATGTGAATGCTGTGTCAAGGGAGAAAATAATCTTACGACTGTAAGGAATGATGCTTTTGGAAGGCTTAATATGTACATTTTAAAAGGAATGTTTGGTCAATCCTTTGAGTGACATTCTTATGTTGCTCCTCTGAAGTTAATAAACTCCAAGATAAGTAGAAATAAGAGCATTTGAAAAATCTTAACCTTTTTCCTTTATGTAATTTGTTTGTGTTTTATACTTCGCATAGCTTGATTGGCAAAAGCAGACTTGTTTTTTTTCACACCCTGTCCATATAACATTTTTCACTTTCTTACTCTCCTTGGTATTATTTCTGAATTCCTTCTGCTGTAGTGAAAATGCTAGGATGAAGGCTACAAACAACCTCTTTAACTCATGCTACAGATAGTGAACTTAAGGAAAATTATTGAGGATTTGCATTCCACCTCCTTTGCAGTGCATCATCCCAGCTGTATTGATAGAGAAGAGGGGCTGATATCTTACGCTCCAGTACGTTCTTCAAGGGTGGTCAGCTGGCTGGAGGGGTACTGTCTTTCTGCGTCCTTGTACAGTGGAGACTGAACTGATCCAGGGGTTGCACCGTGTCTGAACCAAGACAGAGAGCAGGCTGGGCTCTTTTGGAGTTGGACTGGTAAGGGAGGAGAGAGCGGGTTCGATGCAAGGGGAAAAGCTGCAAGGAATTGGGTTGTGGTGGCAAGAAGCAGATTTCCCACTTTATGCCAGAGTCACACAAGGACCAGGGTATTCTGGTGACACTTTGAGTCAGTTTTATGAGGCCTTTAGCTTACAGTGCTGGTACAAAGTGGGTGCTGTGAAACACCGGCTGGGAACTAAGATGAAACATTTGGAGATGAGTTAGGGAGAGGACTGGCTAGACTGTGAAAGGAATCTCTAAATGGTTTAGCAGATGAGGACTTAAGAGTAAAAGAAGCATCTAAGTCTACTTTTCTAAAGCTATCAGATAAGAGGACAGTTTGGCTTGTACTCATTTGGCACGTTAGAGATGGAAGTTAATATGAAAGCATTCATGGAGAGGGGCGATCACAGACCCTTTAGAAGGGATTCATGCTTACAAAAGAGAAGAAGCTAGGACTGAAAAAAAACAAAGCTGGAAAGCTGCTACAGTAGGGAAATCTTTACCTGAAATACATTCCAAATACAGCTCAGCACTTGTATCTATTTTGCATTTCTCTTCTGTGGGAGAAGATACATAGAATAAGCATCAGCAGCAGAGGTAGAGTTTCTCAGTGGGCACTTATTTTCCTTGCTGTTTTAACCTCCTCTTTCCGAGGTTAGATGCATCACGTACTTAAAATGTTCAGGAATGGAAAATGTTGGAATGAGCTTCCCTACAGGTGGGTTAGTGCCTTTCTGGTTAGCCAGCAGATGTCATCACAAGACTGAGCCTCTTTGTCCTGGAGCTGTGCAGAACGTTTCCCTAATCCTTCACACCCTTGCCAGCTCATGACTGGCAGAAACTACACTGCAGCACTTGAGTATGTATTTTCTGGCTGGCAGCACATGTAGGCTAACAAAGTGGTTCAAAGTATAAGTCATCGTACAGAGGAAGTGCCACTTGCTGAAACACCTTTCTGAGGAAGAACTGGTTCTCCTTGAGCTCTGCTGGCAACACACAAGAAGTGTTTGAAAGGCTGTTTTCAAGACAGGAAGGTAACAACAATGCCTGTGGGAATTAGGAAATAGTAATGACAATGTACTCAATAATGTAAGGGCTCACTAGTGTCTTAGAGGTAAGGCTCCAGATATTCCATACACCTACAGCTGCAGAATCCAGCCTGTATCTTGTATTCCAGAATGGAAAGGTATGATCTGCAAAAGCATCCAGCGTTAACGTAATTCTGTCCTTGCTGAATAGCAGTAGTAAATTTACCATTGATCTTATCAGGAAAAAAAAAAAAAAAAGCAAAAGGATTTAAACAAACATCCTTTCCTGAATTTTTAATTTTAAAAACACGTTCGCAGTCCTTATGATCAAGAGAAGTGTTTTAAGAATGGGTTGCCTGAACGTACTTGTCTTGCAATAGTGCAAGTAGGGTAAAACCATGAGGTAGCCTTTTGGCCTCTAGCTGCCCCTTCACAACAGTGCAGGTTTTCCATAGGTCCCAAATCATACCTCCCAGCCTGTACTGATGTCTGGTTTCCATAACCATCTTAAATTGCACTACATGTCAGCGCTTAGGCATCTGAATCACATCAGTATGGTATTTTTTTCTTCTGGAATCTATAAGCATGCTGCAGCAGTTAGCATGTGTATGACCTTCCCCATGTATGCATCTCAGTAAGTTAACACGGAGGCCCTCTCAGACAATCGTCACAGAAGCAGCTGTGGTGGTTTAAGATATTAGTGTCCTTCAGCTGTTCATTACTAAACCTCTGCTAAGGTCTGCAACCTCACAGAAGAGACAATAGAACTCTATCTTTCTCTGTTTCAGCATAATGTCATCTGAGTTACCTTAACTTGCTGATGAAGGGTGTTTAAACTAAGCTGGTTAATTTGTGCTGGAGTAGATGAGAGAGGCTCACGAGATCTATTTATTTACATTGTTAGAGGGATGACAGCCTCCAGCAGAGGAGCAGTCAAGGTATATTAGCTTCTAATACCATCTCGTTCATTTCTTTAGCGAATGTCTGGCTGCAGCTTAAAACTAAGTATAACAATTTAAATAGCTGCAGTGATATAGCTAATCTCCTTCATATGCGCACTCCAGTATTTTACAGTATTGGCCCTATCCAAGACTAACTGGACACCAAAATCTCTGGCTTGCCATTTGCTCATCTCTTGGCATTCCCAGCTGCCCCTGTCTGATAAATACATGTGTACTGGAGTGTTACTTTAGTGCCCTAAAACCAAAAATGCAGAGGCAACATTAAATACTCTGTGTTTTGTAGCATAGCCTTATAAAACAGGAATTGTATCGATTCTCACCGGGGTTTACCTGAAACCAAGAACCCCTTCTGACTTTTGACCTGTAGCTGCACCTGCTGTGGAAGTTCCACCTGTCTGTAGTAATTCGGGACCTGCCTACAGCATCTGGGTTCAGTTTCCCTTGGAGCGTGCAACATTTTGCTTACTGACATTTGTCCATGGAAAGCAGCAGGGCCCATGGAGAGCTGCCAGAGAGATTCTGGCTCAGAGAAAAAGAGAATACCCTCCGATAGCTTCCTGGCATGAATGCTTGTCTGGCCAACTTTGCCAGCTATGGGGAGGGCAGGCAGGAACCGCCTTGTCTCCATGTTCATTTTGTGATCCTCTGCTCTGTAGTGCCAGTCATTCCCTTCACAAGAGGGCAAGGACTTAAAGGGCATCCACTCCACAGTAGCGAGATGACTGCTTGTGTACTGCTTGTGTTACCTGAGGCAATCTGAGAAAGGGCTAAGACTAGTGTTGCGCTAAGGACAATTCAGCAAGAGGAAGGGAAGTCTCCTGGTAGGAGGAAAGTATTGGTTGTGAGGGGGAACTCATTATAGTAGTAGAGAGTACTGCTTGTATAAATGCTGCAATAAAACGTGAACTTACTGGTTACTTACTGTGAATTGTTTTCATGGTGGTCTTTCTTCCAGATCTTTTAGGCTGCTTGATAATACTTACTGGTGAGAAGTCTTTCTCATGTATAAAGAATTGTTTTGTGTCATAATGCTTCTGGATTTTTTTGCAGGGATTACATTTTTATTACCAGAGACCAGTTTTGACATCATTACTGAAGTTTTGCAAAGTCCACATTGATTTCAGTGCCTGACTTGACTATTTGGTAAAGACTTTGGTCCTAAATGTACAAACATAACCAGCAAATTTCTTTAAAGTGCAGGTTATTGCTATTGAAACTGTCACTTTGAGAAATGTGATAAGATTACAAGGTCAATCATGACAGATGCTTTGTTAAACGAAAACATATGTGACACAATAAAGCATCCAGCATAAAATTTTATTGTCAGTTTGTTCAGTGTGTAAAACTGCTTCATGACCATTTTGAAAGACACGCAGTATTTGCACACTGTATTTAGTTTCACTCATCAATCAAATCAAGTCAACTAGTCTCTTTCCTTCCCTTGTTTTATGCCTGCAGTTGGATAAGGAGTACACAGAAGTTGCTTGTGGTAAAATCATGCAACTGTCAGCACAAGGCGAGTTAGAGTGAAGAATGGAGACTGCATTTTAGGATCAGTTTTCTGGCTGAGGATTAATGTAATAATGTGCTATTAAATAGGGAAGGGTATCTGAAAGTTTTACTGATTACATGATTTTGAAAACCCATCAAAGGCATTAAAAGGATTTACATCTGAACAGATGTCCAATATGGTATTCAGATGACTTGAAATAAGAATGGAGGAATTGATAAACCTACAGAAATGTATTCTGGACTGGGAAACAAAGCTTGAAAACCACAGATGCCTAATAGAAAGCGTGTGCGGAAATTTGTGGAACTTCATGTTTAAGACTGAGTTTATTGATAACTCTCTGTGCAGTCAGTATTATTTTACATTCAGATTTCTTGTTTATTGAGAATCACACTTAACAGTTACAGGGTTTATTGTAATGGTGTTAGGTTTGGGAAGCTGGCTTGATGAATAAACTGTCAACTTCATTTACTTAAGATGTGAGCTTGTGGAGATGGCAAAGAGAATGTGTTCCTGATAAAGCACAGAGCTGTGCAGTGGGACAGGGAAACAGTCCTAGAGAACATGTCAGGGCATGAGTGATGGCGAGGCTATTCTCTTCTCTGCTGGTTCTTACTGCGCTTCCCCCACCCTCTTCCTGTAGTATCCAAACACCTTTCAGTAGTACATGAACGAACACGATTAGCATCTGTCACAAAATGTTCTTTCTTTCATCCTTTCCTTGGGGCAGAATTGTGTGTGTAGTGTAACCTAGCACTGTTTTTTTTTAAATGTGTACGTTACATGTTTGTTAAAGAGAAATCAAAGGTGTGTACCCTGACTCAAATTGGAAGATTTGTGACGGTTCTTCATTCCCAGGGGAGTTCATTTCACAGACTCAGACCAGCTCCCAAGCAAGCTGTGTTTCCTGCACAGACAGGCTTTCCCTTTGGGAGGAAAAAAATCTCTTATGCCCGAGAAGTATTGACTAGCCAGTTGAACTGGAGATTTAAGCAGTGTTTTAAATATTCTTGGTCCAGAATAATGAGCCCCTTGAAGGTAAGGAGTGACTTTTTTATTTAAACTTAAGTCAAAGTTCAGTGGGAAGTCATCAAACACTGTTTAACATAAAGGCTAGATGTACCCTTGAAAGTCTGTGTTGGTCAGATGAATGCGAGTGTTTGGTATCATTTGGCATTCTCACTGGGCTGAAGGCCATATGTTAAAGATGGATCACATCACTGTGCCCATGACAGAAGTGATAAAAACAAGTATAACCATTTCTTCTGCAAGTACTGATAAAAGCAATGCCTTGCTCAGTGACATAATCCTTCCTTTTGCCTTCAAACATAGAATCATAGAATTGCAAATCATTTAGGTTGGAAAAAACCCTTAAGATCATTAAGTCCAACTGTAAATCTAATTCTGCCAAGTCCACCACGAAAACATGTCCCTAAGCACCACGTCTACGCATCTTTTAAATACCTCCAGGGATGGTGATTCAACCACTTCTCTAGGCAGCCTGTTCCAATGCTTGATAACCCTTTCAGTGTAAAAATTTGTCCTGATATCCGATCTAAGCCTCCCTTGGCATAACTTGAGGCCATTTTCTCTTGTCCTATCACCTGTTACTTGGGAGAAGAGACCGACCCCCACCTCTCTACAACCTCCTTTCAGGTAGTTGTAGAGAGCGATAAGGTCTCCCCTCAGCCTCCTCTTCTCCAGGCTAAATAACCCCAGCTCCCTCAGCCGCTCCTCATAAGACTTGTGCTCTAGGCCCTTCACCAGCTTTGTTGCTTTTCTTTGGACACACTCCAGCACCTCAATGTCCCTCTTGTAGTGAGGG
Organism: Chroicocephalus ridibundus; assembly: GCF_963924245.1. Taxonomy (NCBI): domain Eukaryota; kingdom Metazoa; phylum Chordata; class Aves; order Charadriiformes; family Laridae; genus Chroicocephalus; species Chroicocephalus ridibundus. The sequence goes on from NC_086284.1 coordinate 30,822,965, forward strand.
GCCCCAAACTGAACACCAGTACCGAATACAGGGGGATGATCACTTCCCTAGTCTTACTGACCACATAATTCCTGACACAGGCCAGGATGCTATTGGCTTTCTTGGCCACCTGGGCACACTGCTGGCTCATATTCAGCCAGCTGGTAACCACCACCCCCAGGTCCTTTTCATACATCTTTTAATTGAATTTGTCCCCATTGTTTCTTGTCCTTTCACTAGGCACCTCTGAGAAGGGACTGGCTCCCTCTCATTACACCCTCCCATCAGGTATTTATACACATTGGGAAGTTTCCCACCTGAGCCTTTTCTTCTCCAGGCTGAACAACCCCATCTCTCTCAGCCTCTCCTCATCCATCAGATGCTCCAGTTCCTTCACTGTCTTTGTGGCCCTTCACTGGACTTGGTCCCCTATGTCCATGTTTCTCCTGCACTGGGGAATCCAGAGCTAGACGCAGCAGTCCACATCTATCTCACTAGCGCTGAGTAGAGGGAAGGATCTTATCCCTTTATCTGTTGGCAATGCTCTTCCTAGTGCAGCCTGTGATGTTGTTCGTTGGCCTTTTTTGCTGTAAGGGTTGGCCTTTTGTTGCCCACCAGTACTCCCAGATCTTTTTTTGAAAACTGCTTTCCAGGCAGTCAGCCCCCAGTCTGTACTTTTGCATGGGGTTATTTCTCCCCAGGAGCAGGACTTAGTTGAACTTTATTTGCTTTCTGTCAGCCCATTTCTCTAGCCTGTCAAAGTCTCTCTGAATGGCAGCACAACCATCTGGCGTATCGGACACCCCTCCCAGTTTTGTATCATCTACAAACTTGCCAAGGGTACACTCTGTCCCAGCACCCAGGTCTTTAATCATCCAGGTTAAAGAGTATTGGCCCAGTATGAGTGTACCCTTGGGGTATACCGTTAGTGACTGTCCTCCAGATGGACTTCATGCTGGATCACAACTTTAAATCCGGTCATTCACCCAGTTTTCAATCCATCACACTGCCAACTTATCTAAGTCCATAATTCATCAGGCATGATTTCATCTTCATAACTCCATACTTACTCCTCCCTGTCATCTTGTCATTCATGTGTTTGGAAACAGTTTCCAGGATTACTTCCAGTTCCATCACCTTCCTAGCGATTAAAGAGAGGCTGACCTGCCTGCAGTTCTCCACTTACCTTCTTACCTTCCTTGACGATAGAAATGACTTTGTAATGTAGACTGTGAAATTCTGCTTGAAAATACGTTAAACAAATTAGAAAATGCTGATGAGAAAGCAAAGTAAAGCCTTATTACTCAGTACTGCTAATCCCTGAAAGCACGTAATGACACTACAGCAAAAAACTCTCACTTCTTTGTACCTTTAGGTTAACATGTATGTGATGCCGATTTTGAAAGCTGTACTTTGCATACAGTGTTATATTGAGATCCTACCCATTTGATGGATATGATGTTAATTACATGTGACTGCAGCACTTGGGCTGCTGGAAGCAAGGTTTTTTCATTCTCCCTCTGTCCTTGTTTGAGGGGCATCTGAGATTCCTACTGTTGTACTCCCATCACAAGGCTGTTGTATGAGACAAGGCCCATTTGTGTGGTCTGACATTTGCCAAAAACAAGTAGAAAATTCCCCATTTAAAGTAGAAAGGGAACAAAAAGAAGCCTTTTGTAGAGTGCTTGGCGTTGTTAGCTAATTGTATTTTGTGCTTAATATTTGGATATTTTAATATAAACCAGAAAATTTTTTACAGGGTTTCTTGTATTTGAAAACACAAACTAGTTTATTTTAGTATGTGTGAAAGAAACAAAAAGCAAAAAATGGTATTGGAAACTACTATGCAGGCTTCATAAAATTTATCTGTAACTAGTGAACAGAGAAACTGATAAATGCCTTGTAAAGTTCTTGCAAGTAGAACAGCCAGTGAGATGATAAAATAATAAATTCTAGGTGTTGATTATTATGTTTCTTATAGTGAGGCACGGAAATGTCATGCTGGGGCCCCTTATGTAGTGCATGAATAAATCTTCAATTTTATTGCTTTTTTTTTTTTCATTCACGGACCTATTTTTCTGTGTGCCTGGAATGATTACCATCATCTTTGTGTGCAAATTGTACATGTTTTAAACATGGATTTTTGTGTTCTCCTACCATCACTGTGTAAGCAGGAAGCAAGCCTTGCTTTATTGTAGGCTCAGATTAATCTAAAAAACAGTGAAACTGAGTCAGATCTGAAGTTCTTTCCATACCCTCCATGACCTTCGTGCAAGAAAATATGGTGATTCTCTTGCATGCGCTGTCATGTACTATTAAAACATCAGTGCATTTAAAACGAACTTGAACAAACATGAAATGCTGAGATAGTTTAATTGGTGCCAGAGGTTAATGTGAAGTTTATTTTGTGTGTGTGTGTGTTACATGCACTGTAACACGACCAAGAGGAACAAAGAAAACTAAAGAACATTGTTCAGATTCATCTTTAACTTAGAGTAGTTTCTTCACTGCTTTTGCCTTGATGTCTGTCACAGTCAGACAGATCTGTTTATTCTCTAATATGTAAGTAAGCAACAAAAAAAGGATTTTCCAGCAAATAGCTGTTACTGGCTCAATCGTTCACATATTCATCTATATGAATACCTTTAATATCCACAAGAGTACTAGGCTGAAAAAAGTCACTCATGTAAGTGTTTGCAGGGCTAGTATGTATAGAAGGGGCACTCACTAATACACAGATCTCGATTTTTTGTGAGCTCAAGATGTTGAATGGTTTAATAAATAAAATACAATTATGGATACAGGCAATAGTGACTCTCTTAACACATTTCTCAAGCTAATGAGGGTTGCCAAACCAGCAAAAAAGTATATTTTTTATTTCGAAATACTGATCTAGATTTTCATATTTAGCACATTGTTACAATACCCTATTAATCACAGAAATTCCTTTTTTTTTTTTTTTAATCTTCTGGAAAGCAAACAAACTAGGCTTCTCTTCATTTAATTTCTTTTTTAAATCATATATTCACTTTATAATTCATTATTGTGGGTGCTATAGATGCTACGTGTCTGCGTGTTGTAGCTAGGTATCCGTGAGTGTGTATGTAAAGTATGAGTTTAAGGGAATTAATTTTTAAAGGGTTAGATTTTTTTTGGTGTGCTTTTCCTGTTAGGACATCAAATGTCTGTTTTGCGGAATGACTTCCTACCTTTAAAGTGGGTGGCTGGTGGGCGATTCATTGCAAGGTAGTGCCTCACAAATGATCAAAAGGAGCAGGTTGCAACATTTCATAAAGCTCTGTCCTTCAGTCACATTAGTGTCCTGGCCGGTGGGTCTGATGGAAAGGAGCCTTAACAGAAAGCTTGGGTGTCCATAGGCTTTTGTTTTTCTTGGGAAGCATTGTAAGGCTGGAACCTTTATGACCTCTTTAAATGGTTGCCACAACAACTCCTGCCTTCTATCAGGAATCATTTTCATGTTGTTAAAACTGATGTGATTCATGTCCTCATCAAAGTGTGTGTTCCTCGGTTACACTCTACATTAGGTATAAGACTCGGGCATGAAGTTGTTTCTTAGCGGAAATAACATGGAAAACCCACTTTTTGGAATAATGGCCAGATTTACACTCTTAACACACTGATTTATACCAGCAAGGAATGAGCATAAGGTCTTACTTCTAGCATCAAGAGACAGCATTGCGACCAAACACTGCAGTTCTGCTCTCTCTCCACCCGGATACGTGCCACTGCGCTGCTGCCTCCCGTGTGCTGGCACACACATTCTTACCGCTGTGCCGTGAACTCTGGGTCAGGGAAATCACCCAAACTAAAATGACACAATTTCTTTCCGCATTTGGTTCTACTACAGCTCAGTTCCCAAGGGCGGTTCCTTACATGGCCACACCACCAGTTGTGCCAGCTCCGGGGAGGGGACAGAGCAAAGACTGGGACTGAGAGCCCACGGGGGAACAGGGAGTTCCTGATTTCTTAGGCAGTGCTTACTCGGTACTTGCTGAATGCATAGATGAAGCCATGACGCAGGGATGCATTTTCAGTCAGTTTAAGCCAATCTGAGACTGACACTAAAATGGATACCACCTCCTTCACTTCCCTGCTCTCAGTGATATGTTTCTGTCCTACCCTGTTTGCATATTGCTTCAGGCTGCCTGCTTGACACAGGCAAAGATCCACACATTCATCTCAAAGATATAGTGCCAAGAGGTAGGGCTTGCAAATCGCTCTTTTAGCAGTAGAGTCGGCTGCCGTGCAACGTGAGATTTGTTTTTCCATCTGCACACTCCCCTCCCCCCAAAAAAAGAAGGTTTAAATGTTACGTGTGGGAGTTTGTGCTAGATTGAAGATACACAAAGTTGGATGTCTAAATGCAGGTTTCTGAAAGTGTCTAGTTGTCTAAGGTCCCATTGTGGTCTAGAAGACCTAGATGGTGCAGTTGGGAATTAGAAATCTATTCAGCTGATGCAGGTGTCTTCTTTAGGATGTGCTGAATAGCTTTCAAGGCACCATTGGGCAGGATTGAGTTCCCTCAGCACAGGACTGAGTGCAGTGTGAGGGGCTCCAGCCAACCTGCCTGACCTCTGTCCAACCCCACAGAAAGGCATGGATTTCTGTCGGTCCTGGGTTATATTTGCCAGCACTCTGCAGATGTCCCAGATACCTTAAAGGATCTCAAATGGCCCCGAATACCTATCTTTAGGCAACAGAATCCTAATCCACTGACTAGACTTTCACTGTCTATAATGGTTGCTTAGGATAACTAACTTAGGATACAGACATCTACAGTGTCCAAAGTTAGATGAAACGAATCCCAATAAAGGCTTTTCAAAAAAACCTGTCTAATGTAGCATGATGTAATTCAATGCAGTAATGTCTCCTTACATAGAGAGTCCTGGAGAGGAAGTGGAAGAAAGCTTCCAGCTGCTACTGGCAAGAACAGTGAAGGACCTGGAGTGACTAGAGCAGCAGTTTTACAGCCTAGATCATTTGTAAAAGGGCAAGGATATGGGCTGTGGTTACAACTATAAGCTACATATACTCACCCAGCAAAGCCCTCTGTGGTGAGGCATAAGTGTTGTCATTCCACTAAAGGGTTGCATGAGTATATAAGTTCAGTGGAGAGAACCGATAAAGGAATGCCATAGGCATCAAAAAGAGTTTTGTGCTTGGGATAACCATCACATTTTTTACCAGATCATTGCTCTCCACGATCTCTTTACTTACTGGGGTGTTTCTAGTCAGTCAAGCCGTATGGAACCAGCAGGGGCTTAATAGTGTCCAGCCCAAAGGCTTGACGTTCTCCAGGTGAAAGTCTGAGTAATGGGAGATGACCGCTCAGTGTGTTATAGCAACTTAAACTGCATTATTGAAGGTAGGAGAGATTGCCTGACGTTGCTGTCTCGGGAAGGGAACAGTATACCTTTTTCACTCAAGAACTGTGTGCTTGGTCTTGATTTAGTGGCAGAATGGGAAGTTTTAATTGTGTGTCTTGGGAAACCGTATGAACTGATTTCTCTTGTGTGGGCTGTGGGAGTATGCTGCAGTTCTGGATAAGGTTCATGGGGAATCACTCTTGGAAACGTTCCCTATAGGGATTGTAGTGGGAGGCAGGTAGAATGGAACGGTTAACATGTAAAACATGACTCTTGGAGAGCTGCAGTATATTTCACCTTGCTTCATACAGTGAAATACTGTTATTATCCATATTATTATTATCCATAATAGTAGTATTATCATCCATATTATTGATTTATTTCAGACAACTAAAGAGAATTAATCCTCAGCCTTTTACATCGGTTCTTCCAATCTGAATAAAGACTTGAATTTTCTGTAAGATGAAAAATACACCCCGATGCATAGTGTGAGCATTAAAAAAAATTATCTATTTGTGTGGGTGTGGTATTGTGAGCATATTTATTCACATTTATGTTGCAGATATGAAGTGCATCTCATTGGTGAGCATCTGGTATAGATATCCATGCTGTGGTGACAGAGCAGCAAAAAAGTATGGAGGTCTTCATCTTATTGAGCAGTCATTGCTCCATTTGCTTCAGTTAAGTTGCAGAATGAGACTGATTTTGAATACGGAGTGAATGCAGTGTACTGAATGAACTAAGCGTTCAGGCCCTGTGCATTCCTACATTAGTCTTTGTGTATGTGTGTGTATTTATAGGGACTTAAATATACATATGTAATTCTCTCGTTTAAGTTATATACAGAGAGAAAGACAGAGAAAGAGACTTGCAGTGTAGGGACATATTTATGTCCCACATCTGTTGGATCTCATATTAAAGAGTATTCCATGAAATAATGTTTCTCAATTTTCTTTAACAATGTACAGAGAAAGCTGGCTTAAATTCATCAGGTGAAATGCATGTGCCTTCTTAAAAATATAGGATACATAGCTGTTGGGAAGAAATCCAGATTCTTCCCAAAACTTAAATGAAAACTGTAAATCTGAATGGTAAAAAAAATCTAATGTCAATCTTTTGTACATATCATATGTAAAATTCTGTAGCATCAATAATATTCCCTATATTCCACACAAATCATCCTTAATATATTGGTGTTAACATTAGTGGTCATACTGCATTGTTTGCTGATAATTGCACTTCACACTGCCTGTTGGGCAGATTCAAGCCACAGAAAAGAATGCTGAACTTGAGTTCGCTGTTGGTGTTTGAAATATTGTGCCAAAAGACCAGGAATGGAGGGAACTGTAGAAATTATATTCTCTAAAACATCAATGTTTATAATTTTTCATCTCCTGTTAATAATAATATTCTGGCAAAGGTTAAAGCATATAAATATTATACTTTCTACAGTCAAAAGATTTATACCTTGTTGAGTATGTCTCTGAAAGAGCTCTAAGTACTGTAAGCTGTTTGCTTGACACACCATTTAGATTTCATAGGGAGATAATGGAAGTTTTCACATACTGTTCTCTTATTGACCCGAATGCTCTAAATTTCTTGACTGTAAAGTGTCAAAACTTTTTCTGTATTGACTCAAATATAACTTTCCTAAACATTTCTGAGATCGAATTCTGCAGCAAAGGGAAGAGTGCTCAAGCAAATCTCCTGACACTATGCCTCCCGCTGCCTGTCACTCGTGTTGTGTCTTCATGGTGAAGAGGGGGATTAAATGTTTGGGCATAGCTCCTAAGAGATATAAAAGGATGAAAAATATTTTTCCCATTATGAGGGGCTGATCATTTTGCCATGCTGAATTCAGTATATTTAACACATAAAACCTGCTATCTAGACTTCAAATTTCATCTTGAAAGATTCTCGTTATATGGGAGGAGATGATAAAAAATCTTATGGGTATTTGAAGCTATAAATAATATCTCAGTAATTTCTTTTACACATTGTACTCATTGGTCATGTTTTTTCATTGATATATGATGCTTACTTGAATATACACTGTTATTTAGTTTTTGTTTCAGAGATGTTACACTGTTTTGGTAGAATTGATAATAACATTTTTTTTAAAAAAATTACATTCATTTTGATTTCAGAAATACTTTAGGTTTGTGTATATACCTTATAAAAATATGTTTAGATTGTGTAAATGACATAGCATTCAAAACATTGTTAAAATGTGTTTCCTTTTATCTAACCATCATATCAGACTTAGTTCTCTTTCCATCATGCTACATTATGATTCTTTCTTTAAAACCTTTTTACAAAATTTCTGCAGGATACTTCACTACTACTGACTTTATAGGTGATTATAAGGGTTCTCTTGTGTGCTAACCACAGACAAAGAATTCTTATCCAAAACATTAAATATTAGATTGCAAAGACCATTCCAGAATTCACAGGAATAATTCACAGTAAGTTTTGCACTATTTGTATTAATATGAGTTGTTTGGGGTTTTTTTATTTTGCAAACAGTGGGTTTGCTAGAACACTAAGTGAAGGGACAGATTTTATCATCAAATTTGATTTGGTGTAAGCAGAACTTTAGATTTGGCAAAAGTGTATTAGCTGCTGCTCCTTCATTTCTTTTGATACCAAAACTGATATAGGAAACAACTATTTCAATTCCTGTTCAAATGTATTCTGTTATTTCAAATGGTTTTCTTTTCACCCCTAACACTCCTTTCTTGTGTCACGTTTTATTGTGATTTACTACTCTGAAAATATGATCTTCTGGCATACTGTTGAAAGCTACTGAGGAAGCTGCATTTTAAATCAAGTCCAAATCAACTCTATCAGATCAACACTAAGACAGTTAGAATTATGGAGGAAAGTAAAATTTAAAGTCAGTCTGAAAGGCAGTCAAATATGTGAGATATGAAAAAGTTCTAAAGAGAGGGAGTATTAAAACTGTAAGTATGGTACAGTGTGTGCACAAAAGAGGTTAACGGTCTTAATAGTTCCTTGCAGAGTAGTTGTTTTATATTGAAAAGTAGCAGGTATGATCATCAGTGAGATGAAATTATTTTCTGTGTAACATCAAACTATGCCATTTTTGGTAAACGCTGAGCAGAGGAAACATTCATTTGAAGATTTGGTTAGATCTGAAATGTACAGTGATATTCCTTTGCTAAAATGAAGTCAACCTACCTGCTTGCCAGAAGATGAACATTAAACAGCTACCTAGTTAAAACAAACAAACAAACAAATCTATTTCAGAACTCATTAAAAATGCCTGTTGTGCCAAATCAGTGTTATTAATGAAATCCCTTAATTATTTTGTCACTGATCCCTGATTCCACCGTCAGGGATCTTCTTTTCACCATCTCTTTTAGCGTACGCGACAGCATAGATGGCAGAATCACACGATCAGCCAAGGACTTCCTTGCTGGTATATTCCAGTCTGCCTGCTTAGGGACTTGCCCAAGCCAAGTCTGGCTTCATACGTTATGTCTACACGATACTCTTCTCTAGATATTCTAGGCTTTTTCTTGAAGAAGACTTTTATAGTCAGTATATTAGTACTCAGATAATGGAAGGCTGGTGTTACAAAGCCAGCTTCGCTCAGCACTATAGGATATAAGAAGACACCACACGTTTACTTTGAAGTTGAAATATAGTATTGCCATAAATGGATATGCTCACACTTTAAATGTTTTTCTGGAATAGTTCCAGCATTATATATCTATCTATCTGTGAGAAATACTTACATGTAGTGCAAATCAATATGTTGCTATGCAGAACTTCCATGCACTTCTACATAACATTTCTTCTTGAGATCTTGTTGCATACTTGGTAAGGGAGCAAAGAATTAACCTAAAAGGTTATAATTTTCCCATACAGTATGCTGTTCAAATCTCATTCTCTGGCAATTTTTGAGTGTCTCTGCTCCAAGATCTCTTAGGAAGAAAAGGTTTAACCATAGTCTGAGTGGAATTCCAGGCCCACTTTCATGCCACGAGGTTTGCAATCCTGTTCTCCAATACATTTAAATAACTGCTGTTCTGCTTGTCAAAATGTAACTCAGAGAAAGCGGACACTCATGTGAAAACTAGCTGTGAAATCTGTCTGACACATATTACTGGCACCACTCCTTTTCTGTAGTTGTTGAATAACATTAAAGGAAACTAAAATAAAGGTTGGAAGACTTGGCCTGTATTGGATCTCTGTTTAAGCAGTAACTGTATTTACCACAAGAAGGACATGTCATCACAGACCAGAGAGAAAATGGTTTCTATGGGTAGAAATGGTTAGAAAGAGAGAAACAAGTGTATCCAACAACCCATAGAGTGCACTGTGGAAAAACACTGAGGGAACACAAGATAAAATGAATCCTCCTTACTTATTTCCCACTCGCCAAAAATAAACCTTTTTCCATCTACAGAGCAACATGGTCCCTTACTGAGCTACTCAAGACAGAGCTTAATGAACTCATGAATTGGCAATCATGAGGGCTAAATAGGCTTAGCAGAGTATCAAACAGGTAAAGCTTTGACTCTGGCAGAGCTCAGCCTTGTGGCATTGCCATTTGTGCCATGGAGTTGTACCAGCTCAACTGGAGCTCATTTGCATTGGCTCTAACAGGATGCATGTACTGTGTCTTGCCCCTGTGTTGACATGCCAAGGTGCATTAAGGTATCTTGGTGATCACAGGTTGAAATATCTGTCAATAAAAGAACAAGACTACATTATAGGCCTCTTTAATGTAAGCATAGAATAGAGCAAAGGTGTCTGCATTCAACAAGTAATTTTTGAGGCAGTACGCTCTCAAGTTTCATTTCACTGTTACCTCCCATGTTCTTTAACATAAGGACTTTTATCAAACTTATCCTCAAAGTTGCTCATTAACTAGAAAGTGAAAAGAGAGTGCTTTCCCATGGTTATGTTAGACTACATTAGGTTCACTATCCTTCCAAGAAGCTACTCAGTGAGTATGTGAAGAGGTGAAGAACAGAGCTATTGCTCATATTTCAGCAACTAGGGAACCTATAACATGTGTGAATTTGATAAGATGAGATCAGAATCATGTTCAAAGGGTTAGAAATATGTTTGGAAAAGACTTTTCAAGGTCAGAATATGTTCTCTTGAAATGTTTAAGTCAAAGTGCTTAAAAAAGACTTACTGTGAGACCTCCTCTGGACTGCAGCGCCCAGTTCTAGTCAACAGTTTTTGAAGGGCTCCACCATAGGAGGTGGAGAGAAGGGCAAGAAGCTTCTGCTTTGTAGGTGGAGATTAATGAATTTTTGATGTGGAATAGCAATAAGGCTTTCTGTCACAATAGGGGACAGGAGGCAGCGATCTGGAAGATCCTTTTCAGTTAGATTTCCTATAAACAGCAGAAGAGAGATCACAGATCATTCCTGGTGTGAAACTTGCTGGAGAAGACAGCGTGAGTTTGGACTCACCCTGAGCAAGGTGAGAGACAGTAAGGTTACCCTACTACTGTATTCCCCTCTCTTCTGATTAGAAAGATACCTAAAGAATAACTGGAATAATTAAAAGGTAAATGGTTATACAAGAATAGGCGGAACTACTACTGTCAATAACCTGAACCGATAAGCACTTTTACTTATATAACTGCACTTGCTAGCCTGGGGCAGAGAGTGGGACAGAATTGCAATTTAAAAATAAAGGCCAGGTTTTATGTATTGAGATTTAATACCATTTTTATCTGTTGGACTTTAAAAACAAGATTAGTAATATTTTCCCTCTTGGAAAAAGCAGGAGACTGAGGTGTAAATAGACAAATGATTTTCTTAAATAGGTAACATAGTAGGTACTTATTTAGAAAGCTTGAGGCTAGAGTTCACCCTTCCAGGTGGCAAGATAGGACTGACCAGTAGACCAAGGTTAAAGCAGGAAAGTTTCTCTATCACAGACAAGCCTTTAGCAAGTAGGAAGTCAAGGATCTGGTTTAGCAAGGGTGTGGGCATTTGTATGACTAAAGTTACATGTGCAAATGTAACTGGTCACTCAGCTTTCATGGATGCGCTCAAAGGCATGTCTTTCCAGAGGTTTCACACAATGGCCCAGCGATCAGTGACATTTTGTATATTGCATAGTTATCCATGTGAAGACTAATACTTCTGCCATCCCATCTTCTGTTGTTAAGTCAATTGACATCCACACCTCTTCAGTCCTATAGAACACAGAAAAAAATCCAGTCAGTGTAATTTATGCATCTAACTCTTATGTACCTCTCACTAATCAATCCTGCTAAGTAAGTCCTTAATTTTCTTCTATAATTAAGGTAAGAAGCGAAAGAAGTATCCTTGCAAGACACCCAGGGGAGAGTTCATCTTCCTAAACAATGAGGCTTTCACAGGTAGCTCAATGGCAGTCATTTAGCTAGAAGGATTTCAGTAGCCATCTGTACTTATCTGTCAGGAGGGTTGCCCAGGCTGATTCGATCTGGGATGTCCTATTAATCTCACTGAGCAACTGGTGAGCTTTGTCACCTTGTCACCTCCGCCTTGTGCTCCCACCGCTGTCGTATCCACTGTTCTTCATGGCCTTACAGTCCCTGGGGCTTCTCTGGCGTTCCTGGAATGGGCCTCCCGAACCCGTGGGCCTCAGTCTCCAGCAAGTCGCTGCACCCTACAAGGAGTAGGGATCCTAACAGATCCCTAACAGGGCCCTGTCAGATTTAGTGGGGGAAAGAAAATAAATATTTTGAACAGCCATTAAATCAGTTAAAAATAACAAGTGTAACACCCCCAGCCAAAAGGAGGAGGTAGGCGATGACAGCTCGGCACCGTGTCATCAACATCGTTAGGATTGCTGCAGGCTGAGGCGAGAGGAGTTTTCCCAGCAACGTCCCAAGCGCCTCCAGTTGCGGTGGAGCCCAGGGAACCGCTCTGGTGTGTGTGTCAGCGATGTTATCAGCTGCGTCAGGCAACACGCGGGAGGATGAGGTCGTGTCCCAACAGGCGAGCGCTATGCAGCAACCTTTCGTAAAAAGGGTGGGAAACACCTTTCTTTAAAACTGAGAAACATTCGTGCTAGCTGGCATGTTAAAACTGCTGTGGCCGCACCTCCACTCGTTTCTGCACAAAATCCAAGGCAAAAAAATGTAAACTTGAGACCACAGATACCCAGGCCTCCACCTGCCTGTATGCAATAGCCAGCAGATTCGGTGGGAGCTGGACTTGAGTTGACGAAAACATTGCCTCCCCGGCCCTTGGGAGAAAGCTGAAGGATTTTCATTTCTGAATACATGTGGGAGAACGGTCATGGAAATCCTGATCAAGGATTTTTCAAAAGCCTGAGTGATGCCAAATAAACTTCAACTTGGCATGTCAAAAAACACACTTTGGTATTTGAAGGTCAATATGTAATTTTCAGAAAGAGTCTTGCCAAACCTATTATAAATAAAGGGATTTCTATGTAAATATGCTTCTTCACTTATCAAGACATTGCAGTATTCCATTAGTACATTAAGACAGGGAATAATATCTAAAACAGTAATCTCTTTTCAAGATGAGTAGCACGTGAACCATACATAAATAAATCAGTTGTTAAAATCTCTTGTATGCTAAAAACAGAATATTAAAGATGCAATTTTTCTACCGACAGTTTTCATTTCATTTAACTGCTTATCTCAAAGCATAAGTGAAGATTACATGCATATCTAGAGAGAAAGAGGGAGAGAGAAATAATGTGTTGGAAGCAACATGCTATCAAGGTTGAGTTGTCGTGATTTCGTGGTCACTTCTGTCCCCTGTCCCTCTGTTTTATGTCTCTTGAGCTTCTCTGTTGGGAAACTCACAGTGGTCATATTATTCTGGAGTTTCAATTCTGCTCTTCATTTCAGAAGTACTTCCCTGTACTTAATTTTGATATTTAAACAGATTTCTCACATCTTGACTTAAATCTTCTATGGAATTTTTGGCTTCTCCCAATTTATTTATGTTTTCATCTTGCAACGTACATTGTGATTGCAACATTAGGAACATAGGAATTTGAGATAAAATAAGAATACAGGGATATAATTTAATTGCTGCCTTAGAAACATAGTTCCGTAGGCTATGCCTCAAGTAAAACTGAAAAACTTGTCATGGTATAAAAAAAATAACATGTTAATGCAAAAATATTTCTTTCCTCAGCAGAACTAATATCTTTGAATACTTCTTTACAAGGCTTGTCTTGTCTTACAAGGCAAAATTGCAGTGATTTAAAAAGGAGCCCTTGTCTGTATAAACAATTTTGTATGTTTTCAGTTTTTTACTCTGCCCTCCCTGAGCAGGACTAAATCACCTGCAGAAGGTTATAGGTTTGGCATAGCTTAAAAAGAATCAAAAGCACCACAAAGGAGTTTCTCTGGTCAAATAATATTAAAAGTTAAGTGTTTGAGATTACCTGGTACAATTACTCAGAAATGAATTAAAAGTAAATGTTAAATGAACCAGCCTGACATTTGTTCTCTTCCAGTCAGTCGGGCATTTTATTTGTTGCATTGCCAGAACAGAAAAGGAACAAAAATTCAAGTCCACTTCAAGTGGAAATGAATTCTTAGTAAAGAAAAACAGTTCAATCACTCCGGCATGGAATTAAAAGAACAGTTTTCCTATAGGTGCTCAGTCAGTTACGGCAAGACATACAGTTGATAAAATGGAAAAGCTGTTCCATTTTGTTCAGAGTAGGTTTTGTAAATAACAACAACCTCTTTAATCCCTTTTGCATACATTTTCCTGTTTAGGCTGTAAAATGTGAGATTTATGAGCCTGGATTGTCATCTGAAACCGAGGGGAATTCTTTGCAAAGACAGCATTCAACAGTTAAAGTGAAAAAGTTCAACTACTTCTTCAAGAGAAATTTGCCAATTTGACACAAATACCAATTTCAAATTCATTAGGAAAAAATAGAGGCCTTAATTTCAGATGGCACCCACTCATATGCTCTGGTTTTAAGCACGGGAATGATATTGCAAGCAGTGAAATATTAGGCATGTATAAGGGAGTTTGCAGTAATGGGCTCTAAATTAAAATATCATTTAAAGAAAGGGAAATTGGTGTACTCTTTTCACAGAATAAAGGAATTTTTTAAAATAGTACAATATTAAACGAGATAGTATTTTTATTGTAAATATATTTCTCCTGGCTCCTATTCTATTGGAATGTCTTTCATTTGTGAGGTCGCAATACGCTTTTCTGTTATTACTCATTAGTTTCAAGACTGAGGCTGTGGATACCCCATGACCCTTAAAATCAATGCTTTCTCTGGTTAGGCTTTAAATGACAGAAGTTTTCCTACAAGCTAATATGTGTGTTTTAAGGTATAAAGGTATAAATCAAAAGAATGTGCCATATGGGACAGTAACGAAGCAAGTGGAGGTAAACCCGTTATTCCATGAGGCAAGGAAATAAACCCTTTGCTTCAATTCAGCTGGAGCCTGTTTTTTGGAAGAAGTTGTCTGGCGCCACAAAACAAATGAGTAAGCAGAGACCTGAAGACTTATTAAGTTTATTTTAAGAATGTGTTGCCAGAGATCTAATAAATTTACTTACTGCTGCAGGCCATGCATGCATGAAGCCTTACTAATCCAGGTGCTGGGTTTTTCCTTCAGAGGGAGGTGCAGGGTGTGGATCCTTAGGAAAAAAAGGTATTCTGCTTTAGGTAATATGGGCATTGTTTAATGATAGACGTGACAGCTTGAGAGGTATGTTTGGGTTTTGTCTGTTACTACTCACAAGGAAGTTTAAATTATTTTTCTGATGCAAAGTTAGTTTGTGACTAGACAAAGTGCCAATTAGTTTAATGATAACGTGCAAATAACTTTATAATAAGAGAATAATTTTTCTAATCTAAATATATATTTTGTTGTTATTTTTAAATTGTCAAAAGATTACTTTTAAAGTGTTTGAATTTACAAGTTTACCGTATTACAGTTCAGGACTAGTTGCATCTTCGAGTTTTCTCAGGACTCTCCTTTGTGCATGCAGGAAAATGACATAATTGGACTTTAATTAGCCATCCAGACTGGTGGGTTAAACCCTCTTCCATTACATTCAGTGAAGTGGGACAAATCTTTCCAGAGGGTAATCCAGCTGTTCATACCAGCTGTACCTGCAGTTCATGAAGATGCAATTCTTTCCATTCATTGTGCCTAGACAGCTAGCTTAAATTAAATATAAGTCTTTTACGTGATAAAATTACGAATCCTACCCGTAAGTCTCTCTTCAGCTTTTGTGGAACAGGAGCCAGTTGATTATGTCCCTGTGCCCTGTGCCCTGAGCAAAAAGATTCTGTGTTTTGCCAGTAGTGGTTATTCACTGGAACTGACGAATTTGTCTGCTCTGACATTTTTTTGTGCTGAGAAACAATGGTCACTATTTTTCCAATATGCAATAACATAAAGCATCATTTCAAAATAGGGATTTATCTCTACAATAAGAACAAAGACTTCTGAGAACAAAGTGCTGCTAATGGAGCAGTCTGCAGGCAGCTCTGCCTCCTGCTACCTTGCCTTTTCTGGGTCTAGTGAGACATTATGTTCAATAGCTGTCAATTGTCCCCTTTCAAATGCTTCCTCTCCTGTCCATCCCCTTGGTTTTGCTTTTGTCCTGCTTCTCTTGAATCTGTTTATATGAGTTAGTTTTCCAGAAGGGAGAGTAAACTCACGAACATTTTACTCTCTTCCTTCTCTTTTACTACTTTCAAATAAAGGCGATCAGCAGTGATTGCTACCTTCTGATTAGTTTAAAATCAGCCCTGATAGGTGCCTAGGAAATAAAGCAATATCAACCAAGAGACAGGTGGCACACTTTTTTTTTTACCAGTTTATCACCTTAGAAACCGTGACAGAGCAAAATAAAGTCTTTCTTCTGCTTCGTTAGCTGTCACCTCTTAAATTCAGTACAACATCAACTTTTGCACATGCCTACTGCACTGGAGTTTCTTAGAGGTCTGCCTGCCAAACACCAGCCTCTGGGTGACTACTTAAACTCAAATACTGGCCAAAATCAGGTGCATTCAGCATAGCTTCAGGTTATTATTTGTAGTGTATCCTGATCCTTTAAAATGCTCGCTTTCATCATTTTTAGATGTTTTGTTGTTGTTTGTTTGTTTGTTGTTTTTTTTCCCCCCAATAGTGCATGTAGGCTCAGAGGCTAGAGTCTGTTTAGGAATTGTTTTGAGCAGATTCTGTGATGAATGCCTTGCTCCTGTTGACATTCAGTGAGACAAAGTATTTCTGGAAAGAAACCACTGTCAGTTCTGATTTGTAATGAGAACAGAACTGTGTTAATTAGAAAATATACTTCTTATGGAACTAATACTTGTGGCACTTAGCCATCCAGACTGGTGGGTTGAACCCTCTCCCATTTGGGTAGCTCAACGTCTTTCTCTTCTGTTACAGACAATGATTCAGCAACACATAAAGGTATGTGCTTAAGTATTTCAATTAGTAGCAGCACTTCAGTAGTACCCTGAATCCATGAAATTATTTACATATTCTCCATTGGAACTGTGGAAGTAGGAAGCATTCTGTTTCTGCAGCTCTAATTCCTTGCTAGGGACTGAATCCCCCCCAGAATCCCAAACCAGCAAACGAATCTTTTGGATTCCCTCGAAATCAGTTACAAAGCTCACCACTTAATATCTATAAAGGCTTTCAAACACACACAGTGCTCCAGCATCTTTCTTTGGTGATTCAAACTGGGTTTCTCTTTATCTGCTTTGGTCTTTTCCTTGAAAGCTCGCAGCCTCTTTGTGTAGCCAGTAGAGTGAAGGTGTCCTGCCTGTTGGTTAACTAATTTATACTGAGCTGCTTTAAACTGAAATTAATTAAAAACTATGAAATGCAGTAGCTGAAGAGCCAGTGCATGTTTGCTTCCACAGCTTCTGTAAATGAAAATCGGGTTAATCTCTTAATCAGAATCTGGTTGATCTCCTGCAGAAGAGCTGGGCATAGACTTGAAATTGGAATTCCTTAAATTAACCCAGCATGAATCTCCAGACTGTGCTTGGAGACATCCTTAGTTATGCCTAGTTGAATTTTACTAGGATCAAAATTTAATATGCACTAGCTAGCCTTTACTTTCATGTCTCTTCTCTCACCCTTCTCTTTTTGTTACAAAGCAACTACATAGTATTCTTCAGATATTTTTTCTGCTACGTGACTTCAAGCATTTGCTTAGTCTGAGCCCTGGCAAATGCGGCCATTCCAACTTGTTTCTTGGGGGTAGACATAAAACAGAAGCAAAAAGGAGTTACAGAAACTACTGAAAGACGGAAACTGTCTGCAGTTCATTGGATACCAGCAATTACACTCCAGGCAAGCCAAGTCCGTAATGCTGGGAAGTGTGTGTTTTCTCATGAGAAGTCAGAGAAAGCATTGTTTTAGTCCCTAATCACTAGGGGCTAGTTTAGGGGGTTGGTTTTGGTTGTTCTGCAAATATATTGAGTTACAGTGGCAGAGAGAGTGCAGAAGGGTGCAGAGTTCAGCAAGTTATTTTAGTGATTGGAGCCCATTGTAGTACATTTGAAAAAGACTTATAAAGTTGAAGCATTTTAATGGGTTTCTAATTGGGTAAAATTATTAGGTTATCTTATGCGTTGTTGAAGTAAATTCAAAACATTCTAATGGCATATTTTATGTGCTGGGTTTGCTTATGCATTTCACTTCTGCAAATAGTTTTTCTGTATGAAATTAAGGCATTTTTACAGGATAAGCCTTTTCTGATGATCTTTCATAGCAGAGGGAATAGCAGATGATGTGCTGCCCCAGTGCACTGAATAAAGAACAATTATTATCTATTTTAGAGGCACGGTATTTTTAATAGTTTGGCAGACAAGATTTACTTGAGATCTTTGCCTTTTTAACCTGGAGCTAGAATGTACTGGGACTATGACACAGTACAGCAAGTCAGAGTACTTGAAGTTATGTGTCTTGAGCTGAACATATAATATCTTCTCTATTTATTCTAACTAGCAGAATTACTTAAGATTATATGTTTCTTCTCTAGTCTGGCAAAAACCATGTTCATACAAACAATGACTAATGACTAGCAAATAGTGTAGGGATCAAAAAATGTGGGAAATGCTAAGATTGGAGACAGGGAGCTCCATGGCTAAATGGGGAATCATGATGGTTGGGGTAAAGATGTCTGCATTTCACATCAGATTTAACTTCTAATAAAACTGTTGAGGTAACTTTATCCTTGTACATATTAACTAAGTTGGCTTGGCACAAAAGGAAGCTAATCGGAGGGTGAAAAAATGGAACAGATGTCTAAAGACGGATGACTCTCTTTTCTTTACCCTCTCTGTGTCTTTGTTTTCTCAGCAGGTTGAACACAAGTTCAGGAGTGGGTTTCCTTTTTCAGATGCTTCATGTACCTGCTGGAATGAAGAGATCTATAGGAAGGAGGGTAGAATAGTGCCGACTTCAGGGACCCTGTCTGAATGAGGCACCCAGTAGGGTCAAATATTTTGAACCAAAGAAGAAAGACTGCAGCTCTTGCAGACATGCAAACAAATCAGAAAGCGGTAGCAGGACCTGGAAAGAACAGAAGGAAGAGGGAGGAAACATAGGATTTATTAAAATGTTCTGCTATGCTTCTAATTATGCTATACAATGATTCCTGAACTGTGGGTGTGGTTGTTAACATTTTGCAGTTTTCTCTGGTTCTCCTTATTAACTTCCTTTTGCAGTCTGTTTAGGAAGCCAGATTAAAAAAAAAAAAAAAAAAGGGAGAAAAGTAAAGTAAAAAGTAAAACTTTTAAAGGAACTCTTCTTTCTTAGTGCTTTATTTACCTTTCTTTTTCTTTTTCGTTCTTTCTATCTTTCTTGTGATTGCTGTATGTTCTTTACCCTGGAAGAATTTCTAGAATTATTTTTTCCCTATTAAACAACCTCACCTAATGACTAAAGAGAGCAGATATGTTGCACCGTAAAGCTCTACAAGTAGTAGACAGCTGTGTTTGTACAGACTTATATCTTGTGGACACCGTGGGACTGTGTGGCTACGGTTATACAAGTTAGGCGCTCGTTAACTGATTCACCTCTGACTGATTATGCCATGGATACTGTGTAAGGAAGCCAATATCTCTATGAAGATATATCCATTTCTGTTGTGTCAATAACTGACCACTGTGGTGTGGTTGTATGCTTTTGTTTATGAATTAGGGTTCTGGGGTAGCTCCTAATGGCAGCAAAGCTACAATCAAACATTCTTTACAGAATGCCCTTCAGGTTGCCGATGCTCAAGGGACATGATTTAATGATAGAAATATATTTTATACTATCTTCACATAGCCCAGTGGTCTATACAGAGAACTGGAACCAATTCTGTCCTTGTCTGAGCTCTTTGCATCACGATAGAAAGTTCTGACAATCTAATCTATATTTCTCATTGAAGTTTTATATCTTTTTAAACATATCTGAGCAGCATGATTAGAAAGCTAAATGCCTAAATGGGAATATTAATTTTAATATTTTTCCCTTTAACCAGTTTACTGACCAAGTCCTCTTCCCCCTCCTCTTTTATTCATGTTGAGTAACTGAAACTGGAGTTTCCGGATTACTTGATCTTTCTAGGAATTTCTGGTTTGATGATCTGTACAAAAATAATATATCATTGTTTTCTGACAGGTCACCAATTTGCTGTCAGGGCTTCTGTAAAGACCGATTCTAGGTAACATCCACCTTTGACTCGTCATATTCAGGCAAACCTTTTCAGAAGTTATTGTCCTTAGCAGCCTCAGTCAGTCATGAAGTCACAGTCACGAAGTCACTTTGTGACCCAGCTTACTCTAGATCCTTAGCTTTAGCTCCTTACAAAGTTTTTGACTGTGTCTCTCAGCTCTTGCCATCTCATTTCTCTGACATCTTCTGATTTAGCACTGCTGCGCTCTGATCTCTGGCAAATTCAAGAAACAGGTTTTCATGCATCACTATAGCAACGTCTTCCCAACCATGTCTCGTTGATGTATAAGCAAAGTTACTTTGGAAGTTACTTTGGATTTATCTCATTGTAACACTGCCCTCCTTCCTTTTGTTTAGTTTTAAAAGCACTCTAGTAATGGCTTCCCTCTCCAAACTTCTGATGTATTTGTATTACAAGCACTTGTCTGGGAGAGGAACAAAAGCAAAACTGTCGTTGAGGTATAGTACCATTATTATTTGCCTAGCAGCTAACGTTTGACTAAGCCCGAGGGGAGCTCTAGTGAGCAATGCAAAATTCATTTGCCTATAGAAATATTGTTGTAGGGCAGATAATTAATTTAATTGTGAGCCAAATTCAGGTGGCATGTGCAATTTTATTTCTGATAAAATTTCTGATATAATTTCTCTTAATATTCTTTACAGACCTTATGTTTGCGTGGTGCTTGGCTCTACTATATTGTAGAAAACGCCCAGTTTCATCTAGTTCAGGCATGGTGGAATTCATCTGACTCGGCATTACATGACTAAAATAAAAATGTCTATAACCTAACTGATTGCAACAGACATCTTTAACAGCTGCTGAGGAAAAATGCGCATATTTCTGCATATTTTGAGCCACAGCTAATCTCATTCAAAAACAGATTCCTAAAATAAGTCATGGCCTTACAAAATGCCTCTTTCCCAGTTTTGGCTCTAAAGACCTTCATTTCTACCCCAAAAATAAATACCTGAAATTAGATGAGATGTATTATGTTCTTCCTGCTCTATTGTGTCAGAGGTCCATAACAATAATAATAACAATAGTAGCAACAACAACAACATTGGTGTTATTCTTTGGGGACATTGGACCATGAAATGGCTTGTATAATTTAGAAAACATTTCTTCTGAACACAAAAAGCACAAAGTGAAGAAAGCAAGATCTAAAATAGGTATATTCTTTCCTTAAATGGTTTAAGTGCTGCACATTCTAAAAGGTGAACAATATATATTTCAGAGACAGAAATATGCCTGTAGAAATGGAGGCTTGCTGTAAGCCCCCTAGAAATAGTAATTTGGGTTGGCGTTTTTTTTACTTTAAGAAAAAATAGAAACTGATGAAAGCAAGAAATAGGTGGAATTAAGACAATATTCAATCTTTCATATTGCCTTTCTTGTGCTTTTTGCCTCCTAAACTTCTCATCAGATTTTTAAGTCGGTATACTTCAACATTTTCCATAGCATCAATGACAGGAACGAACTGGTTTGGTAGTTGGCTACTGAAATTTCTACATACGACTGTTCCTTTTTAATAGCGGGAATTTTTTCTCTTGTGTAGTAATTTTGATATGTTCAGTAATTATGTGCAAATATAGATTACATTTAAGGTTGAAATATTTAAGACACTAGAGACAAAATGTAAGAGAGCTGTGTGTAAGCAAGCTGTAGATAGTGTGCCTGTGTCCACAACATGTTTAAACCATTAGTTCTTTGGACAGTAGAACAAATGATGCTGGATGTCCTATTGCTTTCCATCCCCTGGTTGGAATCTCTTCTGCCTAAAAAGATACAAACTCTGCCAGAAGCTTTTCCTTCAGCTGGGGGGTTTCCAATGTCTTGACATTTTTGTTTCTAGTAAGCTCACACAGCAGTATTTTTTCTCAGTAGTGATACTAATGGCTTCTCTCTCCTCTGATTGGCAGTAAATTTTTGTTCCTTCTATGTCTTAGAAACTTTTATTCCTCTGTCAAATTATGTTTAAATTGGGCAGTGTGTTCAGAGGCGGCACACAAATGGCTTTTCTCACTAGATGAAAGAACAAGACATATGCTTTTGCGTTTGTCCCAAGAAACTAACGGGAAGATGTAACATACGGCTAACCTAATGTAAGTGCTGGTATAGCTAACTCTATAGTTACTGGTTTTCTTGTGGTGCTCATTACAGTTTTTGCTATGTGTGTTTGTAGCCTTCCCCTTTGTTAGGAACAGTGGAGATCAAAAGAGCAGAAAGAAGCAAGGCAAGGAGTGCAGCAAGATATTCCAGTAACCATTTTGTTTACACAGTACCACTGCCTTTATGTTAGATTACACAAGTAAGTTTTTTGGTTTTTTTTCTAGTAGACAGGTCAATAAAAAATATAGAGGCTTATCTTTGAAGCAGAGTGGAAGCCTATTTTTTCAGGGAACAGAACAGAAGAAACTGAAAGGGGAAAACCAGGCTCCATTTAGCTCCTCCTCCAGTAGTAAAGCCATGAGCGAACTGAAATACTTAGATATGTTTCTCAGCTGTTCAGAAGAATTACTGTATTCACTGGCTCGTGTACAGAAGTGTTAATTTCTAAAGGGAATTCCATGCACATTTCAGACGGTTGTTACCTGAGCAAACCTTGTTCTGTAGCAGCACCTTGTGGGAAGGAAATCAGACTACAGCCTCTCATACAAGCCAGCATTCCCAGAAGACAGTTCTAAGTGAGCATCTGCCTTCAGTGAGCTGAACAGGTTATTTTAGTCTTGCTATGGAAATTAGAGAATTCTCCTGATTGATAGCAAACACACCCAATAGGATGCTATACAGAACTTGATTTGTCATGCCCTTTTATCTGTGGCATCCAGAATCCCTACAATGACAAGAAATGCCTTTTTACTGTGGAAAATCAGTGAACAGATGGAGGTAAACTGTACATGAGAAAGTAAAGCTATGCTATATTTTATCAGCAATGTGTTATTCTAATTTGAGATATTCAGTCTGTTGTACAAATACTTGGTTTAGAGCTCTTTTCAGCTATTACCTCTCCAACTGAAAAAAAAAAAAAAAGTAGCATTTTTAACTGGACCTTAGAGTGACATCTGTTTGCATTTGTTGTTTCTGGATTACTTATTTAGACTGAGAAAAACTCCGTGAAGCCTGCCATTTCAATCGACACTTCCTGCTGGTTTACAGTTCTACAAATCCCATTAATTGTAGACACAACAGCTTTGTTTCTGCTGAGAGCAAGAGATTAGGCTGAGGCATGCTCAGATTTTAGGCTGGTGCTTAGTGCTTTGCAGATGGAGTTTAATGGCATCCATGTTACAGAATCACACACACAATCACAGAATGGTTCGGGTTGGAAGGGACCTTAAAGATCATCTAGTTCCAACCCCCTGCCATGGGCAGGGACACCTCCCACTAGACCAGGCTGCTCAAAGCCCCATCCAGCCTGGTCCTGAACACTTCCAGGGGTGGGTCATTCACAGTTTCCCTGGGCAACCTGTTCCCGTGGCTCACCACCCTTACCGTAAAGAATTTCTTCCTAATATCTAATCTAAATCTACCCTCTTTCAGTTTGAGGCTGTTACCCTGTGTCCTACCATAACACTCCCTGATAAAGAGTCCCTCCCCATCCTTCCTGTAGCCCCCTTCAGGTACTGGAAGGCTGCTATAAGGTCTCCCCAGAGCCTTCTCTTCTCCAGGCTGAACAACCCCAACTCTCTCAGCCTGTCCTCATGGCAGAGATGCTCCAGCCCTTTGATCATCTTCATGGCCCTTCTCTGGACCCGTTCCAACAGGTCCATGTCCTTCTTGTGCTGAGGACTCCAGAGCTGGACGCAGTACTCCAGGTGGGGTCTCACTGGAACGGAGTAGAGGGGCAGAATCACCTCCCTCGACCTGCTGGCTGTGCTTGTGTTGATGCAGCCCAGGATGCGGTTGGCTTTCTGGGCTGCAAGTGTACAGGATATCATCCTGTCCAAAACTTTGAGGGATGTTTCCTGTGTTCCTGCATTGCTTTGTCTTCAAAAAATGGACCCCTATTTCTGCATTTTTGTTTGAGGAAGACTGTGAAGGTTCTTCCCATTATTGTAAGAGGAAATACAGTCTTCAACTTCAGGACAATCCTACCAGACAGAGATGCTGACTTGGTCCATGTTAACCATTAATTTCCCCTCACCGAGTGTACCGCTTGCTGTCCTGTGCTTTCTGTTCCCAGTGTTTGAGGGCACAGTAACCATCTGTGTTCAGTGAGGCTGCGGGGAAGCTGTTGTGCTACTGCTACGGTAGAGACCGTGGAAAGGATCCCAGGAGTCAGCTTTCTTCAGCAGGAGTGCCTTGCTACAGTAGTGCCTGTGTAAAAAGAACTGTGAGGACATCTTTTGGTCTATGGAACGCTGACTCTCAAAACACATCTCAGCAGTTTGCTCACTTAGGGGCATTCATCGTATCGTGCAGATAGGTCATTGCAAAATAGTTTAAGAGAATTCCAATAGGCATTTGTATCTCTCTAAATCTTAGGTGACAAGCAATCATACTTAATCCAGCAGTTACAAGTATGTCAGCTTAGGAGGGCATCAGCATAGCTATAAACTGTGGCATGTATCGGGGATACTTAATCTTATTGAAAGCATTTCCTAGGAAGATGTGAAAGCTGTTCCTAAAATTATACTGTGCTGATGTATAAATTCTAAACCAGTAAGAGCAGAAATTGTTAGACTCAGTGAACAAAATACGGAGTTTTCGAAGCAGGCTGCATGGGTAAATGCAGTCTAAAAGATGGTAGGTATCATCTCCAGTCTCTCAGGATACTAAGGGTCTTCCAGTGATTCTGTCAGTCTGATCATATTGAGGAAGTTCTGCATGATGTCCTACATCTGCAGGATGTCCTACGTTGTGTGTTATTTGGAAATACCAATACATTTCTGCAGAAACTTGGATCATCCACAATTTTTGTAATTTCTAAAAAAGGCATCCCAAATATGTTTTGATTAATTCTTGTCCTTTTTCCCTTGAAAAAGAAGAAAAACGGCATACTCTGGAATGAATGTGACTAGTTTGTATGCATCTAGGATAAAATTTATTCCTCTATGTACCAAATGTATCATGGTTGAGTTCTTTACTTGTTATCTCTTCGTTTTAAATCTTTAAAACATTTGGATTGTAATGTCCAGATAAGATACACATCTTACCCAGGTTACATTAACATCAAAAAACAATTTAGTATTTAAGAAAAAAGAAAAACTAATAAATACATCTTTCTGATTTTGTTTTGCAGGAGGCAATAAGCTGAAGAATCAACATTTTCGCCTAAACTGGGCATGGATCTCACTAGAAAAGGAGTATTATTTAGTAAATGAAGACTCCAAATATCTTGATGTTGTTCTTAAGCGGAGAGGTTACCTGGGGGAAACCTCTTTTATAAGTAAGTTCAATTTTAACCTTATCAATTGCTTCTATAAATCACTGGCCAGCTGGTTGATAAAATATATTAATACAGCTATATCCTTTTACTGGTGTTCGATACTAAGCAAGCTAGATTCAAAGGATTATGTTTATTGATTAAAGCAAGTATCTTTTATTACATTAAGTGTATGATTTCTTTAGTTACATGATGAAATTTTCACTTATTTTTGTTTGGTCTTCTGTAATTAATTTTTAGCTTAATAACCCAAGACCCAGTCCTTCTTTCTTGATTTGATTGATGCCACTGTTGCATTTGTTTCGCAGAATACAGTTCCTGTCCAAATTTTATTTTTCTTATAATGAGAAAATACAGTTATATCAATTGGAAAGACAACAATAAACACACACCATTTCCCAGGAAGGCTATTGTGAGTTGGTCTGATTAGCAGCTACGAGCATTAGGCTAGTTTTCTTCAGTCAATGTTGGCAGCCAACTGAGGCTGATACAGGAGGTGTTGAAAGCTGTTTGCAGTGTCTGGGGAGTGAAAAGGTGAAAAAAGCTTGTGTTATCATGTTCTTCAGCCTCACACCTGTCTCTAGCTTCTGGATCTGTTCCCATTCTCTTCCTAGTGATGCATTTGGACCAGGGAGCATTATCTTTGTACTGTTTTGTGTCGAAACCTATGGTAAGCTCACGCTACTTAGAAAAGGCACTCAATTTAAAGCTAGTTTTGCAGAGATATGTAAACATTTACTTGGCATGGAGCACAAGGCTCATGATTAGAAATCAGATTTCTGTTCAAGTCTCTTTCTTAAGTATCTGAGTTTCAGGTATTGAGATAGAGTTAGGACGCCTGTTTTGGCATAACTTAAGGCATATAGGCACTAACTGGATCTAACTTAAAAGGCTCTGTTTAGAACAGTGAACTAACTTTGATAATGTAGTTCTTTTAAAGAAAGTAAAAGAATAAAAGAGATTACTGAAATACAAAGTTAAGGATGTGTAGTTTAAATTAGTTACTGGTACTAATTAACGGATGCTGATTTGACTTCTGATTCTTCAAATAGACTGTTTGCAAAATTTTCTACCTATGGATTCAAGTTCAGTTTCTGAATTGAGCTGGCTCAAAATCCAGCAACAGCAGTTTGAATAACTTGCTTCTGACTATCTTAACCTGGCAAAATGGAATTCTAGAGTTGGAAAGAACACAAAAGATATTGGTTAAGATGCTTACTGGCCTTTCTGATCCACATGCAGCGCCAAAGGGGCTGAAGGGTTGTAGAAGTTGTATAAAATATTGGCTATGACTTAGTGAGAGGCACAAGCAGGAAGCAAGAAAGGCAAGGTTAGTAGGGAAAGGGGATATATTTTAATACATTAAACAACACTGTTGGAAGAAACAGGCAGAGAAGGGAGAAGTTTTAAATTTGTTTCTGAAAACATGAGAAAGACCCTTAAGTACCTTTAAGGTACTGTGGGGTTCAAACAGACGCCAAACACGTGAGTTGGAGGTAGTTCTGAAGGACTGTCTAATTTCCATGAGGGCCTGTCAGACAGCCTTTAACAGGAAGGGAAACACCAAAAGGACCTGGGGGTGCTGGTGGCCGGCCAGCTTAACATGAGCCAGCAGTGTGCCCAGGTGGCCAAGAAGGCCAACGGCATTCTGGCTTGTATCAGGAACAGCGTGGCCAGCAGGAGCAGGGAAGTGATGGTGCCTCTGTACTCGGCACTGGGGAGGCCTCACCTCGAGTGCTGTGTTCAGTTCTGGGCCCCTCTGTACAAGAGGGACATTGAGGTGCTGGAGCGTGTCCAGAGGAGAGCTACCAGGCTGGTGAGGGGTCTGGAGACCAGGTCATATGAGGAGAGGCTGAGGGAGCTGGGCATGTTTAGCTTGGAGAAGAGGAGGCTGAGGGGAGACCTCATTGCCCTCTACAACTACCTGAAAGGAGGTTGGAGAGAGGTGGGTGTTGGCCTCTTCTCCCAGGTGAATAATGACAGGACCAGAGGAAACGGTCTGAAGTTGTGTCAGGGGAGGTTTGGATTAGATATCAGGAAGAATTACTTTACTGCAAGAGTGGTCAGGCACTGGAAGAGCCTGCCCAGGGAGGTGGTTGAGTCACCATCCCTAGAGGTATTGAAGAAACGTCTAGATCTGGCCCTTCAGGGCATGCTCTAGTGGCAGAGATTGTAGGTTGGGTTTTTTTGTTGTTGTTGTTTGTTTTGTGGGGTTTTTTTTTGTTTGGTTGGTTGGTTTTTTGTGTGTGGGTGGTTGGGTTTGATGATCTCAAAGGTCCTTTCCAACCATGAAGATTCTATGATTCTATTATTTTAGAGCAGCCTGGGTCTGAGGATGTAAGGTCTGTACTGTCTCAGTGGAATGAGCTCTATTGGATTTTATCCCTTGGCTTTGCAGTTTCAACTTGATTTGAGTTTAATGATTGTCATTATGCAAACATTAAAATAAGAGGATAATAATTTTTAAAAAAATGTTTATTGTGTGGGAATGGCCACAGTGTTTCAGATTTTACATCTTCTTTCATCCTTATTCCATATGTTTTACCCATTTGTGTCTCTGTGTTTTCCTTAGCTTTCCCCTTGAAGGCTGAACTTTCCAGGTGTGTTTTTATTTTTTCTAAGAAAAAGAAATATTTTTGAGTGTTTCAGACAGCATTTTATTTAGTTGTTCTTGAACAGAAGAGAACCAAGGATGTTAAAGGGGGGAAAAAATCTGTTGGGCCTTTTGGGCATCCATAGTTGAATTACAGAGAAATGGAAATTTGACTGTAACCTCAGAGAATGCAGAGTTTTTCTAGTAGTTAGTTTTGCTTTGGCTAATTCTGTCCAAACTGTCTTTCATAATGTTAATTGATGTGCTTCGACGTCTATGTGTGACACCAATAGAAAATTGATCAAAAGTTTGCTTGAACACTCTCGAGTTGTGAAAAGTGTATTTTTCTAAAACATCGTTTTTTAAAGATGACATAATGAGGGAAAAATTACGACGGAAGTTTTCAATGACCTGAATTTCTGATTTTGACAGGTATTAGCACCAAAGATGGTACTGCCAAGAAAGACAAAGACTTCAGAGGAAAAGCCCAGAAGCAGGTGCAGTTTAATCCTGGCCAGACCTTAGCTACATGGCGAGTACGGATTTTGAGTGATGGTGAACATGAACAGTCTGAGTCTTTTCAAATTGTTCTTTCTGAGCCTGTCATGGCAGTTCTGGAATTTCCTGGTGTATCCACAGTGGAAATTATTGACCCAGGAGATGGTAAGAACCTTTCCATAAATGTCCTACCAATATGTGCATATACCTAAAGATAAACTGGAGGACAAATGCTATCAGTGACAGCGGATAGTAAAGCTTACCTTTACTCAGAGTATTTCTGAAGACAGACTTGGGCATGGGGTAGCTCTTTGTCTTCTGTCACTGTAAGTGATTCATGAATATGTAACTAAGGTAGCATGCTTCGATGAAATACCTGCATTTTTCCTGTGATGTATTATTTCTAGGTTTTTTGTTTTGTTTTGTTTTGTTTTCATTTTAGGTATAATAGGTTTTTGGTTCAATGTGTTTGCAGAGTATATCTGCACAGGTGGCTGGAGGCTGACTTGATTCACTCTGACATGATAATTCATGTGGGAGAGGATGGTACAGGAAGGTCCGGGCTGGTTGGTCCAAACAAGTTTGGGTCTTGGAGCAGACTGGTTGCATCAGTTAGGCCTTAATATCAAGTTGAGAAGCTCAGTAAGGGTAAGGTTCACTAGACCAAGTACAGCGCAAGCTGTGTCAAGAACAAATATAATTATGGTTAAATGTAAATGAAGGAAGATGCTGATTAAAAAAAAAAAAAAAATAGAATGTGCCCTGGTTGCTTTGCTTTTCAGCTGCATCCAGACACTTGAAGCCGTGGGCCACGGTCACACAAAACTGTCCTTGAAGAATCTTTCAAGTATTGGATGACTGTAATAGCTTGTTCTATGCAGTCTCCCCTAATTAACATTTGAAGAGGACTGGGCACAAAAACTGTCAGAGGTTTCTTAGTTCCTAGTTACAAATGTAAGTTAAAACAGAGGTTATCTGACATTCTTATTTAGTCACTGAGAAAAATAGTGCTTAACTGGAAAAGTAGTATGTATAAGACAGAGAAATTACTTGAAAATGTGTTAAATCTATCCTTCCTGTAATCAGTGACATAGCACAACTCAAGATAATCATCTGAGTTTTCTTAATGCCAAGTGTAGTTTTTTCCATTTCCTATATTAAGATAAAATTTTTACAGTCACAGAGAATTTATAGTAATTATACATAAAGTGAAGCTGCATAGGAGAAAATCAAATACACAACTGCAAATCAAGGAACATCTATAGGAAAATATAGAGAAAGCTTTGTGGGGGAGGACTGGGTTTCCTAATCATCTTTTAAAGCACAGAGTATAACAAGTTCAGACTCTAACTGAATAGGAACCGTCAGAAGTTTTATTCAGCTTCTGGTGAAAATTATTTTAAAATTCATTGATTTGAATGGTGTAGTCTTAGCACCAAAATACTGAGCTTGTTTGAAAAGCTCTACCAGCCCCTCATGTATGGGACATTAGTTAATGTTTTATTCCAAAAAGAGAGTGCATAAGGATATGTTTCCTTGTACTAGCTGAGATGATGGAGATCGTTCTCCTCTGAGCTTTTATGTTGTTCGTAAGGTCTGTTAAACTCTTATATTGTCATTTTACTCCTAGTTGGGTGATTATATGAGAACCAGGAAACAGAACAAATCAGATTCCTGCATTTGTTTTGAAGAATAGAGTTGTTCATTTTGTCAGTTCTAAAGGGGGAAAGAAAAGGAACATTTGTGTGTGTGTGTGTGTTACCTTCTGTTTTACTTTGAAACAAAAGGGTAGGGATTTGGTGGTTTTCACATTGAATTTTGTACTTGCTGGAATCGTGAAAGTGTCTAGATCTTATCAAACCTGAATTACAGCATTTTTAAGGCAGGCTTTTGACCCTTAACTCATGCTAGTAGTATTTTCCAGCTGGAGAAATAAAACCTGGAACATGTTTTCAAAGAAGTTACGTGACGATTTTCAGAACACTGTTTGACGAAGTACTCTGAAATAATGAAAAAATTTGCTTTGTGCAGTCAGCTGATACCACTTGATTTAGTATTACACAAAGTTACATTCTCTTAGGATTGCAGTCATATTAATGAAACTGTAAAGGTGTTTTATAATTATATGCATAACCACCTTTTGTTCTTGCATTTTTGAAGGAACAAGAACAAATTTGATCCTGAATCCTAGTAACAGCATAAGACTCAGCAATCTGTTTATATGGGTATAAAATAATGAAGGGGTTTAAAATGCATTGTAGTGGTTTTTTTAGATGAAAAATGGATTGCTCTCCTGAGATTGCTCTCCAGACTTCACTGACTGTATTGGCTGTCTTCTTAGAGTACAACAGGAGTGTAGACATTTAGCCAAATCAAATCAAATCAAATCTCCAAGTCAGAGTAAGATAGCAAGAGCTCAATCTTGCATCCTCAGTGCCAAATCATTTTCATATTTATCTTGATATAGTAAGTTAAAGAATAACCTTGCAGAACCATTGCCTGTGTGTGAGCTATGCTATTGATACTTCTGTGGTTAACAGTTAATAATGAAATACTATGGAAATAATTAAAATATAGACCTCGTGGACAAATTCTCCAAACAATATCTTGCACCATTAACACTAGATAAGTAAATTTGTCTTATTAGAGACTACTTAGTAAGGACTTCTGAGTTCAGACCTAATGATAATCTGATTTTATTTTCCATTTCTGAAAGACTTCTCTCACCCTTAACTTTAGTATTATTGCTGATAAATATGAGTTATTTGTTGCACTTTAGAATACACTAAAATGCTCCTAGGTGTTTTACAGGTGAGTTTATGAGACCATAAATCTACATAAACAAATGTGTCTGTCATTGCAGAATCAACTGTCTTTATTCCTCAGTCCACCTATAGTATTGAAGAAGATGTTGGTGAATTATTTATTCCAGTCAGAAGAAGTGGAGATGTGAGCCAGGAACTGATGGTTATCTGCTACACACAACAAGGTAACAGAATCTACTGTAAAAAAAAAAAGAAAAGCAAAAATGGAAGAGACAGAAAAGCAAAAAGGATTGTGCCATCTATCGCATAATAAAATTATTTATAACTCTGATAACTGCTTTTTCATCTAAATATCTTCAGTCTCAATTGGAAATGTATTCATCATTGCAATCTGTCTTAAGGCATTATTCAATACAGCAGAAAAATTATCATGTTCCAAATTTCTGCTATTTGTTAAGAGATGAAGAAGATCTGTGTTCTTTATGTAAGATTTTTTTATGCAGCCCCATATATCTGAAAGTGATCAGAACTGAATGCACTGCAGCGATTGCCCAGGGTATCCTTTACTTGCTGTACCTTGAAAAAATTGGTATAAGATAATATTGCTTAACTGTCATCCTTCTAATTCCTCTATCTGTCAAATCTCCTATTGATTGTATCCACACAGAGCATGGGGTCTCCACACCTGTGCTGTTATTGTTATTTTTCACCTGGAGAGATGAAGCAACTTTTTTGGTGAGGTGATCTGGAATAAAAATTATTTGTTTTCATCAAATTCTATCTGTTTATAGCTAATTTCTGGTCCACTGATATCTTCAACTGACAAAATATACTAAAGGAGTTAATTTGTAGTCCTCAAAGGGTCTCCTTTGTCAAGCTGTGTCTCTTGTGATAGACTACAATATTCCTTCTGACTGAAAAACTGCAAATGAATTTGAGGAGCCATGTGCTTGCATTGCATCCTATACAGAAGTAGTTTGTCCAGGGACCTCAGAAATGTAACCTGTTCAGAGGTTTCAGCCCATTTTATCACCTAAAAGTAAACAGAAATTAAAAGATAATGAAAATAAAATTCAGCCTCTGTGAGGGGATCATTATAACCATGGTATGTATAGTGACTGTTTTCCTTTTATGCCACAGGAACAGCATCTGGCACTGCCCCAACCTCTGTACTTTCTTACTCTGACTACATATCCAGGCCTGAGGATCACAACAGCATTCTACGTTTTGACAAAGACGAACGAGAAAAAATGTGTCGGATAGTCATCATAGATGATTCCTTATATGAAGAGGCTGAGACCTTTGATGTTTTGCTGAGCATGCCGATGGGTGGAAGAATTGGTGCAGAATTCCCGAGCACTCGAATTACCATTGTACCTGACAAGGATGATGGTAAGACATCATGTAATAAAGTGGTATTCCCAGTCCAGGACAGAAACTGCAGGTAGCATCACCCGGAAATCAGCATGTAGAAGCTGGATTTTTGCACTTCTTCCTGGTCGTTAAAACACATGCTGCTTCCGTCTTGAGGTTGGAAAATACTATTAGACAGCTATGTGGGGTTTTTAAAGTATTGATATTTTATGGTTTGAGAAAATCACATGAGCAGTGATTGGGAGTAAGGAGATGCACTTTTCCATTCTACCACAGTAACAAGTGTAATCCAAAATCACGGAATCACGGAATCACGGAATCTTCAGAGTTGGAAGGGACCTCTAGAGATCATCTAGTCCAACTCCCCTGCTAGAGCAGGATTGCCTAAAGCACATGATGTCACCCTTCATGGGCACCCTTGTATTCTAAGGTTGTGTCCACAAAGCCTTCAGACCCATTTGCATTATGCTCCAAAGGGCCATATTAGAGGTTCCTGATGGACTAGAAGCCCCCTAACAGCTGCTAAGAAGCAAGCTATATTCCATCTGATTTGATGCTGGATTTAAATTTCTGCCTGGAAGTGTCCCTGTATGCTTCCTTTGTCTTTTTAACAAATAATCAAAAGACTGTAATGTTGCTTTAGAAACCGCCTCAGTAAGAAAGCGCTGACAGAATGATGTCCTTTGTTCAAGTGGTCAATAGCTTTGATATATTGCATTAAAAGGGACATTTCTGGTGGTGATAGAGAGTCTATGACTAAGGAAGAGTAGAATCAGCACACTGTACCACCAACTGCTTTTGAAAATACATGTAAATATTATTGTGACTTAAAGCCTCTCCTTCAGTGTCCCTAGCATTGGTGTGGCAACTCTCCTTCTAGGAGTGGTAGGAAAAAGGTTTCCTGGCATGGAGTACAAACTCCATGCCCTCATTTATGCATGCAGTTTGGAGGCTGACACCTCAGCTGTAAATTCTGTGAAAGGAATACTGATAAACTATTTTAGTCCTCTCTATGAGGCCATAAACCATCTATTGTGACACAGTCATCTTTCCTAAAGACTAAGGCGAGGAATGATATAGTACAGTACGCTTTGAAAGTCTGATGCCAAGACAGACGGTTATTATCAGCACAGTGATTACTCCCTAGTTAAGGATATAAAAGGCGGCTCTTAAACGCAGGAAGTTGACACCCATCTAATTGCATCGTAAATATTCAGTGAAATTTCTCTTGTGTAATCCAGTGACAGAGGTGGCTGTTTTCTCTGTGGAGCATTTGGGTAATCATATAGCATTAATGAACACAACATTTTGAAATAATACTTCTTGTAAGGTAACAGATCATATATCAAATGCAAGCTGAAATAGAAATACATTTGTCTGACTTGGCTGTGACAGTGAATACAGGTTCATTTGTGTAGGGTTTTTACAACAATTTGATTTTTTGAATAATTTTGATGAATTCTTGAATTTTACAGTTTGTAGATAGCATAGCATAGAATATTGAGAGAGTAGCTATATAAAACCATATCCATGAAGAAGCTGATTGCGCAGCTTTTGAAGGTGTTCTGACTGCTTAAAATGTATACTGAAAGTTTAAGATGGGGAGAATGTTTCTCCAAGAGATGATTTGAAACAGAGATGAGCTGAAATTAGAGCACCTAACTTCAGTGAGAACCTCACTGGGAGGGGACACTTTTATATACTGGTTTTGGCATTTAAAATAAGATATTGTCATTCATAGGCTTATACAGTCATTTTAACAATAATGTAGTGACTTGGAGTAAGAAGTGATGAAAGTTAATCAATCACAACATAGTACAGAACGTAACTGTTTATGAACTCCCACAAGATATTAGGGAAGTTAACAAGAAATCTCCCTTAACACTGCCATTAGAAAACATGAGAAGCAATTTGATTTGTATACCAGTGCTCAGTTTTAAGTCCAGTATTTCCTGCATTTATGAGCACAGCTTGCCTCAATGCTACAAACTTATAAACAGGAATTATTTAGCAAATAATAATAATCTTATGGAATTTATTAAAAAAGCTGACATGGGGAAGTGTTTGGGACATTTGAGTAGAACATTTTCACTATGCAACAACTGAAACATCTACATTTGTTGGTAAGAGTAAACAATATTTTGTGTATTGAAAGATAAAGGGGCTTTGAAGGAGAGGTTTGGATTGTTTTTTTACAAACATTCACTTGTCTTTTGTGCCCAAAATGTTGCATACATCATATTTGAAATAGTGTGACAGAACAACTTTTTTGCTTTGGTATCAGTGAAAACACTCCCACAAAAAATTCCAGAGCATTCAAAAACTTACTGACAATTCACTTACCAGTAAAATTTTCCACCACATGCTTTTAGTTTGCACAAAAACATAGTGCATGGTAACAGAAAAGTCTATATGCATTTTTGTTTCATCTGAGATCTGTTGTGCCACATGTTCTATAAAAAGCAGAGTACAGACTACAGAGTAGATAAATTATAAGTTATACCTTATTTATTTATGTAACCACACACACATATAAATATATATATATGCTTATTTCAGATTGTATAGATACACACATATTTATGTAACGTGAGCAATTTAACATCCTGGCAGTCACGATTGAAATTCTGCATAAATAAGCAGGGGATTTTAAGCAGCATTGATTATTATTATTTGCAGTGCACAAAATTAATTTTAGTACGTTGAAACAGTATGCTGTGTGAAATAAAAAGCACTTTCTTTAGCTTTTAACAATAACATTTAATTCAGAAAATACCTAAAACAGAGGTGGATAAAAGCTTTAGCACATACATAATAGCCTACGAGCTATAGTAATGTTGTCGTACTAAACCGTGTAGTCCACTTCAGCCTCTTACTTCACATCTACTGATATATTTTTCTCACTATTTGTTTAAATTCATCCTCTACTTCACAAAGTTTCTTTGGACGAATGTCACAGCATGTCATTAAGTTGTGATTTCTCCAAGTACTGTGACTGGATTAACATTATGCCTTGACTTCTTCAGGTCAAAAGATACAAACAGCAAAGGTCAAAGTTTAATAATACTTACATGAGATCTTTCCTATGGAAGTCAAGTCAGCACTAGCAACATTACCTTATCTCCTCTGGCATTCAATGCAAGTTAATTAGGAAACATTCACCTTCAGCACCTATCATCAAAGTCTTTTCTTCTTCTTTTATTTCTAGAGGAGGCCCTTAGGGTCTAACTAAAATAGCTGAGTTGCTATACAGTCATGAGAATAAACAAAAAGTAAAAGAGGTGTGCTCAACTTTCTAGTGAACCAGAGTATATTAAAGAAATTCCTGGCAACTGAATACTTTAATTGGGGATTATACAGTTGTGCTGTGCTGCCAAAGCAAAATCTGAAAAAAAATCATAGTATGTAGAACATGCACAGGTATATTTAGATATTGTGAAAGGTGATTTTAAAATTGGTGCTGCTGTTGGGACATTTCTTAATTTGGAAGGAACTTTTCCTGATAGGTCCTGAAGTTGGAGACAAATAGAAAAGAAGAAAAGGATTAAGTTAATGAAATACACAGGAAAGTAAGTTGTGCATGGAACTCGGGTTCAAAGTTACACGTGTCACTACCATTTAAACATTAAAAAATAAAAACATGGATCTGTTTGAGTCAGAGGTGGTAGTTACTAACCATGAACCACTGGAAGAAAAGCATTCAGGGGAAAGACCTATGCAAATCATCCACTTTGAGGGGGACAGTAATCTCACTTGATATTAGCCATCTACAAATTCTAGACATCTCATTCAAGCAGGCTATGCCAGGATCCGTCTAGAGTTAATGAAAAGAGAGGTGTACTCCCAGGAACCATGCCATCCTAGGAGAAGTATCTGAACTGTTGAGGTCAGTCACCATGGGTACCTGGTGCATCTGAATACATGGATTTCTGACAGTAGGTATAAACCCTACCCTTAGAAATTTAATTTGCCATTCAGCCCAAAGTATTAATCTCTGCTGGGCACGAAGGAAGGAGTTTTTTCTAATTTTGTGTTAAAAGAGCTCCTACTATGAAATGCCATCAAACAACAAAGAGATACATAGCTATTCCTGCTTCACAAAATAATTACGATTTCTAAAGAAAAATCTAAAAGAATCTAGTTGAAATCTAAAGAAATGAATGCTGAAGAGTGTTTCAATAGGTATTTAGATGTTCAAGATAAAATCCAAAAACAAACAAAAAAACATTTTCCATATAAATGTGAACCTGTGTTACTAAATCTGGCCAGAATTGATGGACTGAACTTCTTGACTTCATGCATCTCAAGGATTTGGGGTATGAACATAAATCCCTGAAGAATTTGAGCTCAGTTGATGGGCTCAGGGCATACCTATCCTGCATGGAGAGCAGAGAGTTCAGCATGAAGCTTAGTCAGAGGAGGCACTTTACATAAAATAGGTGAATATTATGCATCTGGGAAAAGAAAGATAAGGTGGCTGTGCAATTTTTGTTCCCCTTAGAGAGAGGAGTCCTGGAGTTTAGCCTCAGACCCTGAAAACACTCAGATCCCAGTCTTCCATGGAAAAGCCTTAATCCCCAGGCACTTAGCAACTAAGCAAGATCAGCCTGGAAGCGCTCTGTTTTTCCAGCTGAAGCTGTGACTCTGAAGTAATTTCCTATACATAGAGAAAAAATGAGATGAAGCTCTTTTGTTAGGATTCATCGAGGAATGAGGAGCCTGTAATTTGGTTCCAACACTAACAGCACTGCCGTGTTGTGTGCAACAAGTCTGATAGAAAATGCTATAGTCCTTGCAACGAGACTTGCAGTCAAATCTCTGCGCTCTCATAGTCAAGAGTTTTGGTTGCCAGGCTGTTGGTTTGGACTCTTTTTTACTTATTCTGTTTTGTGTTGTGGGCAATTTTTAAACTCTTGGTTTGAAATTGGAAACCAGAAGAGAAGAGGTGTGATGAATGCAGAGCTGGAAGTTTCTGGCTAAGAGGAGAATGCTTACGGTTATTTTGTTTGCTTCAAGTTTTTTGTCAGGGTTTGTCTTCCCATGTGATTTTAATTCTATGCTACTGTATTTAGTGTTGCCATGAGAGCACACAGCCTTACAGCCAGGCTGACAAACAGTCATCTTGCCTTAGTGGAATTGTTGAAGCCTCATGCTGTTCACAGCAGGAAGTACATTAAATACATTTGTTCCACTTCATTCACATTAGATGGGCAAGCAGCCGTTCAGATTTCTTCTCGACATTTCTACATCAAGGCTGGGAAAGCAAAGGACTCGGGTTTATGTCAGAGGTTTGCTTACCATTTTCTTTATACCTGCTCAACAGAATCGGTCACTGGTATCATTCACATGATAGAGGATAGCACTGTCTGGGAATATTTTACAGCTGAGTAAACTGGACAACGGTATCATCATGGCATGATAATGCAAAAAGCTGATGTTAGAGGTCAAACAGAACAGATTAATTCTTTAGTCTTCTGGAGATTTCTTCACTACAGTTAATCAAACTTTGGAAATCCTTAGACCATGTTCTGTAAATCAGTGGCCACTAGGACTTGTCCAGCTTGCTCGGAGTGGTAAAGTCTGTATCAACATTTACTATCGATAGCCTGAAAAGAGGCAGAAAATTAGCTCTGCAATGCTACATTATAAAGATATGCTTTGCATTAAGTGTCCCAGTGGGCATACAGTTTCAACTAACTTTCGGTGTGTGTACTGAGCCACATTTTCAGCTGATGATAATTAAATATTCTATTAGTAACATGGTTTGTCAAAGGGACACCCTTATCTCACAAGACTATCTGGAATCTCCTTATTTCCACTGATCTTCAAGGCAGACAATCAGATTTCTTTTCAACAATAGATGTGCCCTAACGTTAAACTGAATGAGTGGCTGGTTGATCTTGGTAGTTAATATCTGACGATCTATTTGTCCAGTTGTAGTTACAACCTGAACACTATAGGCAGAGCATGCCCAGTGTTAGATGACTGGGGTCATGACTGGGGTCATGATTTGGCCAAGTATCCTTCATCATTCTCTGAAGATGACTAAAATAACAAACTAGTTGTTCTTTTTCCCTCTGTGCAGCCATCTTTGACTGCTTTCTCCCTTTTCTATTTTTGCAGTGCCTGTAGGTCGGATGCCTCCAGCACTTCTGTGCAGCTTTTAATTTCTTTTGTCCTCTCATTAGGTAAAATCTCTATGTGACCCCTCCCCTTTCTCCAGTCTGTGGCAGGTGGCCAGTTCGGCAACTAATCAAGGGAAAAAGTGGAAGACAGCCAATTTATGACACATGTTATACTCCCAGTTTTCTTTACTTACAGTTTCTTATTATCACCAGTTCAAAAGAGTGAAAAATGTTCAATTTATGATGATAGCCTTAAAGATTTTGGAAAGTCCCTGTTTTCTGTCTATCACAGAAATAAATTAATGTCATAGCTTACAGTAGGACATTCTATAGAGGCAACCAGGCGCATTTATGATTTGCTTTTATAGTATTATCTGTTACTGACAGTTTATTATATGTGTGCGTGTCCAGGTACACACACATTATATTTATATGAACTACAGAAGTTGGATTAATCTCATCTTCACTTAGCTGCTTAATAACTAAGTATATAGGCTTCTTTAATTGGTAAGGAGGACAGACCGTGACCTCCAGACAGTATTTTGTCACATCTATTTCAGATGACTCTTACTCAGCTGGTGGAGCAGCATGTCTCTAAGCCCTCACTACTGCAGGTTCTTAAATGGTTAGTTTATGTATGCATTGTTACAGTCCTATGTGAATTATAGTAGTATTTCTAGGAGAGTGTTGAAATATAGAAAATAGCTTTTGAGTTTTGTGCTCAAAGCACAAAAAATAGTTGGTAAGCAGAAGGTATGAAATTACATCAACTGTAGAAAATTGATACTTTTTGTTAAATCTAGAATGAGTTAAATGAGATTATAGTCTTACGTGTACTGATGTTGTTTTCCAGAGCCTAATGGGTCATTGTTTTGTGGTAGTTCACTCAAGAGTGCATTGAAAATCTTTCTCTTTCAAAAGCTTTTGTCTTTGTACTACAGATCTTACATTTATTATAGACTGCTTGAAAATGTAATGAATGTCTAGCAAGCCATTCTAAATTAACCATTTATTCTTGGTTGCTTTCGATCATAGGGAATTAATTTAATGATATAGTCAGTGCTTTGTGTGTTTAAGATTTGGATAATCAAGTTGTATTCAACATCTTGGTGCATTCAGTTTTCATAAGGTTTCGTTAGATCATCTTGCTTCTTCTGAAGCTTCTTATACTGAGACTTCACCACTTTGCTCATCAGTCTTTGAAGACCCAAACAATACTGAACAACAGAGTAACCAGCGTACCCCATTGGGTTTTAATGATGTTGATTCTCCTGTTAAATGTGTAAATCAATAAGAGATTAACTCAGTTATTACCTCAGATTACTGTTTGTCAGGCAACTCTTTTCTCTTCCCTCTGTCACCAATGGGGTCAGAAGTCCAAAAGAGAGAATTCAAGAACTTTTAACATACAGCAGAGCATATTTTCTG
This sequence comes from Chroicocephalus ridibundus, assembly GCF_963924245.1. NCBI lineage: Eukaryota > Metazoa > Chordata > Aves > Charadriiformes > Laridae > Chroicocephalus > Chroicocephalus ridibundus. The sequence goes on from NC_086284.1 coordinate 30,863,199, forward strand.
TCATTAGAGCTGTGCTTTTGTGGTCTGGTGAGTCTGGCTGTTGTTCTGTGTTCAGTTCTGTTCTGTCTTCTCTGCTGAGTCCCATCCCCAACATTAGCTCCTGTAACGGGAGTGTGGAAGATCTCTTGCATATTGTTCTTATCCGACCTCAGTGGGCCAAATGTGTTCTCATTGTATGTGGGCAGAAAAGCCTGTAAGAAATTCCTTCTGCCAGCAAACTGAACATACCTAGCATTGCGACTGAATAGTAGAAGTGCAAAAATCCAAAGTCAGAATTGCAGTAGGGTCTTTCTTAGCCTGTCATATGGTCAAGGTGTCTCCTATCCAGAAAAGTCTGTATATACATAGAGGCAGAAGAATAGATTTAATAAATATCCACAAGGATTAATAGGATCATAATTTTCTTTAAAAAATGTGGTGGAAGCTGTGCCAGAAATTATTTACAAATACCAACAGCCATTGGGAAAACAAAGTATTTTACATTTCTTGGTTGTGCTGTTCCTCTTTTATGCACCATTTGTAGTAAGGATAGTTATAATAATAGTGTCTCCCTTCTTCTTAATTTATTTTTCAGTGAAACCAAACACATTTGCTGCATTGATAACATGCAGATTTGTAATTCATCTAGTTAAGGTGAATTTAACAGCCTTACCTCTGTGCCTGGTAAGATCACGGAACAGATCCTTCTGGAAGATATGTAGAAACATACGGAAGACAATTAGAGACAGCCAACACGGCTTCACCAAGGGCAAATCATGTCTCGCTAATCTAGTGGCCTTCTATGATGGAGTGACTGCATCAACGGACAAAGGAAGTGGAGGTTTAGATTGCATATTAGGAAAAATTTCTTCATCAAAAGGGTCGTCAAGCATTGGAACAGGCTGTCCAGGGAAGTGGTTGAGTCGCCGTCCCTGCAGGTATTTAAAAGACATGTCGATGTGGTGCTTAGGGGCATAGTTTAGTGGTGGACTTGGCAGTGCTAGGTTAACAGTTGGACTTGATGATCTTAAAAGATCTTTTCCAACCTAAATGATTCTATGCTACAGATGTCATCTACCGAGAATTCAAGGCCTTTGACACAATCCCCCCCAACATATGTACCTCTAAATTGGAGAGATATGGGTTTGATGGATGGACTGTTAGATGGATAAGAAATTAGCTGGGTGGCCACATCCAAATAGTTACACTCAAGGACTTAAGGGTCCATATTGGGACCAATACTCTTTAATATCTTCATCAATGAGATAGTGGGATTTCGTGCACCGTCAGCAAGTTTGCAAGTGACACCAAGCTGAGTGTTATAGTTGATAGGCTTGACGTAAAGGGTGCCATCAAGAGGGATCTTGTCAGGCTTGAGGAGTGGGCCCATGCAAACTTTGTGGCCCACTAAGTTCAGGAAGGCCAAGTGCAAGATTGGGACCATCCTCAATATCAGTACAGACTCGGGGATGAAGAGTATCCCCTCTCTTGTGCAGGACTTGGGGATATTGATGGATGAAAAATTGGACATTAGCCAGAAATGTGCTCTTTGCAGCCCAGAAAGCCAATCGTATCTTGGGCTGCATCAAAAGAAGTGTGGCCAGCAGGTCAAGGGAGGTGATTCTGCCCCTCTTTTCCACTCTTGTGAAACCACACCTAGAGTGGTGTGTCCAGCTCTGGAGCCCTCAGCACAAGACAGACATGGACCTGCTGGAGTGGTTCCAGAGGAGGGTGACAAAAATGATAAGGGGGCTGGAGCACCTCTCCTATGAAGACAAGCTGAGGGAGTTGGGGTTGTTGAGCCTGGAGAAGAGAAGGCTCCTTGGAGACCTTATTGCGGCCTTTTAATATATAAAGGGGGCTAATAAAAAAGATAGAGACTTTTTACCAGTGCCAGTAGTGATAGGGCAAGAGGCAAGTTTTAAACTGAAAGATTTAGATTGGACATAAGGAAGAGAGTTTTTGCATTGAGGGCTGTGAGACAGTGGAACATGTTGCCCAGAGAACTTGTGGGTGCCCCATTGTTGGATGTGTTCAAGGTCAGGTTGGATGGGGCTTCGTGTAACCTGATCTAGTGGGAGGTGTCCCTGCCCGTGGACTAGATGATCTTTAAAGGTCCCTTCTGACCCAAACCATTCTGCTATTCTATGAGAAATTACTCTCAGAAAATGCACAATTTGGATTTATTCTATCTTTAGAATATTTTCTCAAAGTCTAATAGCTTTCACTACATAAGGAGCTCACCCATTTTCAGCATGCATTTAGTTTTATGGAGGTCCAGGAATTCTGTCTGCTATTGAGTCTCCACAATTTTCTCGCCATCTTCCTGTCAGCTCTCATTACCAAACAACGAAATGCTTGTTTATCATTCAAAAGCCCTAATAGTACTGCTGGCCAACCAGTGGAAGTCTCAGGTGGCGAGAAAACATAATTGTCATCACTATGACTTCGGGCTTTAAAATCTTAGAGATCAGGGTCATGATTTAAGTGGATGATGTTACAAGGTATTATAAAGAAAGCGTTTGTAGAATGAGTTGTTACAATTTTATGGTTATGTTTCTTGATATGAGTGTAGGTGTGAGGAACACACTTTAGAAGAGAAAAATTGAAAATATTAATCTCAGAAAACCTGTTTTTGCAAATGTACTTATTGCACTGAGACCCTTTCTATAGACTGTTTTTTTCTGCAAGGCCCTGCATTAAATGATTTTTCAATTAAAATGTGAAAAACATGCTTAGAAATGGCTATGTGCTATATCTAAAATGCTGCTCAGCTTCTCCTAATACCATTTCGGTTTGTAAGCGTCCTCATTTGTTATCTCATGTATGAGTCACTGACTGTGAGCTCCTTCATGCCTGGTCTCCTTGTGAGGTACCTTGTGTGTGGTATATTTAAATATTACTGCCAAGCCTTCCCGTTTATCTGCCTGCCTCTGTTTCATCAGTTCATTGAGAATTTGTTACTGCTGCCATTTCCTGGGCCTCTTACATAAAAATCATCTCATTCTTTTTAAAAATAGAATGTTTAGAAGATTGTGAGTTGGTTTCATGCTCTGTGGGAGGTCTCGCCAGTAGGAAAATGATATGTGAAAATCAGATGGTTGCTGCAGGTTATACCATCACGTTTGGGTGTGTCCCCAAATTCCAAAGTGTTTGTTTCTTCAGCTATTAGTCTTTATATTTTTATTTACATTGGTAAATGAGGCAATTATCTGCATTATGGGACAATTTGAGCAAGAGATTGAAGCTTGATGTACTTGCAGCAGGAAAAATCTTTTGGCCCTGTCCACTGCATCTGAACATAGGAAAAGCTCCTCTGACACCTGTGATAGTTCCAGTAATGTCAAGGTCTGTAGGTTATATCCTAGGAGTGCATGCAATCATCATAATAATACTACTGCTAATACATATTTTCACTTATATGTTAGTTCACATATATATGAATTTGGTGTTTTGGAAAGGTAACAATGTTTCTCCGCAAATCAACGAAGGTAAATGAAGTGCGTCCAAGAGAAAGTCACATACGATAGTCAACCTCACACATTATCCTTTCTCCTGAAATGCCAGTTGTAGCTAGGAGACAACTTAAGACTGTTCATTACCATCTTGGACATAATAGTTAAGTAATTGTTGAAAAATTCGTCTTCGGTTTAAAGGCACATGTCTTGAATGAGTTGAGTACAGCATGGCTTCATGCACTCAGATGGCTCTGCTCTCTGTGATTTGATTCAGGCATACTCTGTGGCTCATCTAGTTATTACTGAACCATTATGAATTGCAACCTGCCATTAAGCACAACCAGAATTAGCTCAGTTCTTCAGGCTGTAAAGTAGGCTGCAGGCTATCCTTGCAGCAGGGATGGGACTGACAAGAAAAGGAAAGAGGAGGTGACCAGAGATGGGATATCACTGTAACCATCTTACTGCCACCCTCAGTCTTGCAGCTGGGGCTCTAGTCTACTTCCTTTACTGTGCTACTTTGCTGACATTTGAGTTTTACTTATTCATGTAGCAGAGATGTTAGATGTGCATTCCAGACCTGCTAGGCATGTGCTGCTTGTGATGGTACTGTGTGTAGAGAAACTGAAGCGTGGATGCACTTTAACATAAAGGGTGAGTTAAAATGTAAAAGTCTATACTGAATTAGTGTGCATCATAAATTAATTAAATGTGAATCATATATAATGTCATTGATTTCATAGCAGTTATTGATCTCGATTCACACTGTGTTACTCTACTGGGTTAAATTGCATCAAATGAGAGTAATTCAGCGATGAACCAGTCCAGTCAATGCATGGCATTGCTTTTGTAGATTAAAAAAAAAAAAGGCATGTTCTTCTTACAAATAGAACTGGGTTTGGTAAAGTTTGCATTAATTTGAGTCTGTCCTTTTACCTGTTACAATGTTTGCAGCATCCTTTAAAAAATCATTGTAAGTTGTGAGACAGAAATGGGCTATTGAGACAAATGGAAATGCAGACATTACTTGCTTGAGATAATGTGCGTGGCAATTTGGCTGCAACTAGTAATTTTCATACTGAGGTGAATTTACTTTTTGATTGCAAAAGTTATGACAACAGTGCTAAGAAGATGAAAGCTGTTAAGATTACAACATATGAATTTGAAAAGTAATCTGTTTTGACCACATCAAATAAAAAGCTATTGGCATTTGCACAATAGGTACCTGCTGCAGAACTGAGCTCTGACTGTAATCTTGACCCCTGCTTCTACAGCATTCAGAAAAAATGAATGACTTGGCAAATTAAATTCATTGTGCTAAATGCAAGCTCAGTTGCTTGCATAGCTTTAAGTATGTGTAAATAGATGTAGAATGGTGCTACCTAGTTTCAGATGTTAAAGTCCTCTTTGATAATATCATAATATAAACTTTTTGTAATGGACAGTTTTTCTGAGCTTTTCTGTTGCTCCCATTACCATGCTATTAAACAGTAAATGCCGATTCTTTCTCCAATCTAATGGAACTCTTGTTCTTAACTGGTCTATCTACAACTCACCCACTTCACGTTCGGAAGGGTGGAGTCTCTTGTGTTAAGTATAGACTCAGCAGCTCAGTCATTTAATGCTATCTGTGATACTGAAATGCGAGTAAGCATTGTGTAGGGATGTATATGTTGTCTGGGTATGAGCCAAATCAGGTCCAGAGGAAATCTGGCCATGTTTTTCTGTTGTTATGTCCAAGCTAATTGGCTGTATCAGCCATCAGGGCTCATTACTTTGGAATCAGCGTTGCACTAGCACGTCTAAACTGTACCAGAACAGGCTGGTAAGTGTACAAAGCACTGTTTTGCACCTTCTTCATGACCGCAACAGATTTCTGCTAGCTCTGGCAACTCGTAACGTTCATGTCATAGCCTTGTTTGTACTGTGCCTGGAAAGAAGGAAGGCAAAAGCTTTTAGGAATAAACGCTTTAACACCGTTGGAAAAGATCAAGCATGAGTTCAGCTGTAATGACTGCTTCTCCTCATTCCAATATCTAAATATGTCATAGTGGCAGGTCTTGTTTTCTTCCATTATTTCCCTCCTCCTGAAAATATATACATACATACATACATACATATACATACATATACGTATGTTTGTGTATGTGTGTGTATATATATCTCTCTCTCACTGGAAGCGTATATCACTGAAAATCACTTTAGTATTAAGGCTTTTTGAGGTGTCATCACAGAGGAGTCTGTTCTTTTGTGTTTGTCCTAACTATCCTGCTTTACTGTCAGCCCAAACTGATTGTGGCACCTTGCATATCTTACAACCAACCTACTCTTTTGCCGTGTCCCTCTAAAGCAGATTGCAAGGATATCATTATAAAAACAAAAGCCTCTTTGGAAATAAATATTTTCCTGTTATCTCTGATTTTCTGATATACATTCAAAAGTAGACGTATTTCTAACAGCATGAGAAGTGTGTTTTCCTGCTTGATGACTGACTAGTGCTGTAGTTGATATACGCTCCTGACTCTGTAAGTGCAACGGCAAGACAAAGATTTCATGTCTGTGCCAAGAAACCTGTGACTAAAGCTCCTAACCTTTCTCCTCTGATTATTGTAACTTCATGCCAGTGAAATCTGTGGGTCTGAACAAAAAATCCTCTTTTTAAACTTCCTCTTATTTCTGTAAGAAGAACCATTAAATTTGCAGTGGTCTCTCTCCAGAGTGATTACTAGATTAAAGACCTGCTGTAAGTGAGCCTGCAGTCATTGAGCAGAGTGTTTTCCAGCCGTGACCTGAGAAAGACAATGCTTTCCCTGTTAGTAGCTTGGCTTTGCTGCTTCCCCTGGGGAGCTGCTAACACAGCTTACAGGAAATGAGCTTACAAAACATTTGTAAGGATTTGTTTCCTAGGATGGGTAACCATGCAGAATGTGTCTTTCATTGAAGATACATGCCTCAGAAAGTGTGAAAAACTCACTCTGGAATACAAGGCAGGCTAACTGAGGGTTCAGGCATTTTTATGTTTGGCTGTGACTACAGGAACAAACAGTGCATGAGGATTCTTCTTCAGCAGCAGTAAAGCAAGCAGTAGGATAACACTACAAGAAACGAACAACATTTTCTTTTACATCTTCCATCTAGTTTAAGGCAGGTCATCTAGGTTCCCTGTAGAGCCAGTGAGTAGAAGGGAATGCTTCCAGGTCTCCTCAGATTTTACTCACTGCAGTGGATGAGCCATTCCACCTCTCTTTCTATATGCTGGTTATGCTGGGAAACCTCCTGGAATTGCCTGTCCTTGTCTTTGAAAACTGAGAGCAAGCAGGCTGTGAATGTGAGTAACTCTCACTTACGTGCTTAAAATGAGGTGGGGCCAAGTCCACATCTAATTCTGGAACTACCAGGACGTCATTATAGAGAGAACAGGATTATAAAACCAAGATTAGATTTGGGAAAGTGTGCTAAACTTTAAAAATACTTGTTTAAGAAATGACATGTATTAGATTTGATAATACCTTGATTTTACCATTGACATATTTGTAACCATTTGTTCTTAGTAGACATTCTGTATTTTTAACTTCTGGAGGTTGTGTGAGCCTTTGTCTGTCTTGAAAATTTAAGATCATTGTATGTCTGAAATGGCACATTTCTTTGCAGATCTAATATCCAGTTCTGCAGTATCCCTGTTAGTAGAACTCTCATCAAAGTTATTAGTAGTTATACAAGAAGGTCCAGAGAGTGTATCCTATTCACCTATTAAAAATGTTTCAGAAAAGAGCTTTGCGGCCCCAAACATAAATGCAACTACCGATAACTCAGTGCCTGTAGGCAAATAATGTAAGATTGATGCGTGTCTGTCTGTGCACACAAACACACACATATTTAAATACACCTAATGTTGAATAAAAAAAACTTAAATTGGAACTAAAAGCCTTTTTCATCTATCAGAGCTAGACATTTGCCAAGTTTGTTTTTCATTCTGGAAAGAAGTTTATTCAGAACTTCTAATTAATGCAATTTATGTATATGATTCCAAAATACTTAGGAACCTCTGCCTTCTCAGATAAAAGTTTGTCTTAGTAATAACTAAATAACTACTTATGTTATTTCTGGTTAGTTTTAATTAAAATCCTATTTTACATTGTTCAGCTTTCTATAAAAAGAAATAAGCAATTCACCACAGAGGAGATTGTTGCCACACGCTGTGTTGTTGGTCAGATTGTCCTCAAGTACTTCAGAAAAACATAAACATTTTCCCTGTCTGGTTATTCTACAAGCCTCTCCAAAACCTTCATAACACAATGTCTTCACAATATTTGGCTTTATTGAGCTCAGCTGTGGTCCAAAACAGGTTCTTCAATTCCCAAACATTTATTCCACTGTAATAGAAGTCATAGATTTTGCATATACTCTTAAACAAATTTGGCTGAATCATGGAAATGATGGGACCAACTTCCGCTTACCATTAAAAAGGATTTATGTCTCCTCCATTGAGTAAGTTGTACCTTTTCTACGTGCTTGACATAGCTCTGTAGAACTATAAACTTTTCCAGTAATTTCCTTTGATTTTGTTTTCTTTTTTTCTGTGCTTGATGAAGGGGAACTATTCATAGTGCCACTGGTAGAGCACTGATTAATTACTCTGGTCTTTGTCAACTTAATTTGAGTTGACCATATGCTGTATGGTATTTTCAAGCACATTTGTGATATCGTAACCTCACGATTATAATAAATTGTCACTAGGCAACGTAAGAAAATTGTGATGAAACGGAAGGAGAATTTGTGTAGGTCTTCCAGTTACGTCCCAGACATTGGGAAAGGTTGGTATGATTTCTGCCACGCAATGGGAAAACTGAGGCACTGGCTGTGTGTGCTTACCCTAGTATGTTTGAAACAGGAACGGAAGGGATAGCAAAGGGGAGCTGATACACATCCAGGATGAAGCTGGGCTGTGTTCTTAAGCCTGTTTACTTTGTGAAATTACTGTGGGTAGAAAAACTGAAAAGGGGAGGAAAAAATGAGGATAAAAAATATGTCTGTTAAGTGGGATAATACTTAACCTCCTTTGCTTTTTGCTCTTCTTTCTTATAAACTGTGGAACTTAAAAATTAAGATAAAAGACTATTCATCTCCCAGTTTACATGAAATAAGATTGATTTTGTTTTAAATGCTAAATGCAGGGGAACTAAAATTAAGTTTTGGTCAGCTGGAAAACATTTCCAAAAGCAGCTTCAGTTATATATCAAGTTTCAGTCTGGTTTTAGCAACAGGAATCTGTGAGAACATTCAAGTTAAGGTTTCATTATCTATATTCACCTTTGTCTGTTTGCACCAAAGTGAAAAATGCAAGGAATTTTCTGGCTTGTGCACAGGACCCAGCTGAAATAAGTTTAATGAGATAACACATTTGGTTTTGCACACAGACTCATACCTGCTGACACACAAAGTTGAAAACGTAGAAGGCAAGGAAAAGGGCACAGTGCTGATATGTAACAATTTCTGTCCCAAAATAGGCAAACCAATACTTAAAAGAAGCCAAAAATACCTAGAAAAATTCTAAACCTTAAAAAAAAAAAAGCTTTATTTCACTTACTGAGAAGAGCGAAGTGCTCTCCATTGTCTAACATGGATTTTATGCTCTCTTGTTACCTTCAACATAAAGTAAAGATGCATTTATGGGCATTATTCCTCTTTCACCAGAACCAGCATTCTACTTTGGAAACGATGAATACTATGTTGACGAGAGTGCTGGCTATGTTGAAGTACGTGTCTGGAGGACTGGAACTGATCTGTCTAAAGCTGCATCTGTTACAGTGAGGTCTCGCAAATCAGAACCAATAACTGCAGAGGGTAAGTTATTGGTTTTTTCTAGTTTCATGATACATCTCAACAACAAACGCTGGTACATTTGGTCTTGTTATAGATTCAGCTACATAAGGTGAAATTTATATGTCTTTTGCTCTTAGCAGATCTTTCTTCTTAGGACAAATTAAGTAGCTACAGAATTTCTCTCAAAAAACCAGGAGTAGGAACAACTGTGAAGTCCAGCACTAAGAGAAATACCTTCAGATACTCATATAAAACACTGTCCCACAAAGGCAGCTGATTACTGCCTCAACAGCGTACTCTGGGCACAGAGTTATAATCACTAACAGCATGAAGAGTTTGCTCCTGTCATTTTTACCGTAGACAATGAGAAATTATTATCTAGTATCCTGTTCAGCAAGAGGATTGCTACAGCTGTGTGATTCAGTGATGCTTTGACAGAACCTTTGTCTGCAGAATTGAGTGTTAGCGTACTCTATTATTTTTTTTCACAAGCCACATTCATATAGAGACAACATAAAAATTGTCTTCCTTAGATGCTTATCCTGAGTCTAACTGGACAGTAGAGTTTATCTTTGCACCTGATTTTCAGTGAGGCAAAGTTGTGTAAAACTTCTCTGTCATTTTAAGAGTATCTAAACATCGTCTGTGTGTACCATATAAAACATATATAATGAACATCATATTTTTCATGAAAAAGAAAATTATGAAGTTTGAAAAAATATATAATTACTTAATTTGTATCATATAAAACATATATAATAAACATCATATTTCTCATGAAAAAGAAAATTACAAAGTTTGAAAAGAATACATGGTTACTTAATTTCTGAACTTGCTTTATATGATCTGATGTCTTTATCTCATCCTGAATATTTAAGTTATTTTATTTCTGGGGGGAAAAAACATATTTCCCTACAGTAAGAATCTTAAATCATTGTGCCAGCATCTCTAGGATTCAACACTGGGAATGGCACAGCTCTTGGACTCTCTATTCTCTTTGCAACAGCCTGGAAGCTCTGACACGTGTGGCTGCCTGCAAAGCCATGAACCTGGTTCTTGGTCTTACACAGTGCAGTGGTGGATCTGCTGCTCTGAGCAGTCCTGACATCCTGCATTGAGGCTTAGCTCTGGCGTAGCACAGCAGGGACTCTAGCCAAGTACCCATCTGATAATGGCCTTTAATCTTGACAAATGTTGTCAAATTCACTGAATTCCAAACCCTATTTCAATTTCAATGAAGCGGTTTCCCCCAAAGCTTTGTTTCAACAGCTCTGCTGCTTATTCCCCCCCAAAAAATAAACATTTAAACTCAGTCCTTTACTGAAGTCTTAGATACCTTTAATGCTTTGGTTCCAAGACACAGTGTCATGTTTCAGTCAGTAACTTGTTTTGTTTGCTTCCTTCTCATTAGTTTGTTAAGGCTTGGCTTGCTTTGCTTAAAACAAACAAAAAACCAAAACATAAAAGCAAGCCAAAGCCAGAGCAGTCTGTCTCTAACAGTAAGGTGCCAGACCCCACCTAAACTGGTCTGAGACGAATTTGATCCTTTTGGTTTCCATTCATTCTGTTTTACACAACTCCTCTGATTGCAGTTCTTCCTTAACACTCACCACACTGGCCTTTTCTCCTTCCCTTTTTACATAATAGTCTCAAAACTTCCAACTTCAGTTACAGAATAATATGAAGTTTCTTTCCAAAAAAAGTGTTGCTTCTTCTCTAGAGTGTCTCTCAAAGCTTTGTACTTAGTTTCATTTCCTACTTACAACAAACTTTATTAGTTTTAGTGGAATAACTGTAGGTTTACAACAGACTAGACTCAGCCCCATTTTGTGACTTGTGTCACTAAACAAAAAGTGACTTAATATCGACTTGTTTTATTGTATAGTTCAACTTAGATGGTCAAAAGATATTTTTGCTTTACATGACTGCCAAAATTTAGGAAATTTTAAAATTATATTTTAAAAAATAGATTTACCTAAAATTAACTGCCTAATGATAGATGTTTTCATTTCTAATTGCACGTAATGCTGTTTATTCAGTTGATATTTTTTTTCTCCTTTTCATTGGTAGCTGGAATAGATTATGTAGGCATCAGTCGTAATTTGGATTTTTCCCCTGGAGTCAATATGCAGACATTTCGTGTGGTAATTCTGGATGACCTTGGGCAGCCAGTATTAGAAGGAACTGAGAAGTTTGAGCTTGTGCTAAGGATGCCCATGAATGCTGCTCTTGGAGAACCCAGCAAGGCCACCATCTTCATTAATGACTCAGTCTCTGACTGTGAGTAACAATTTTTTGTGCCTTTTCAGATTTGTGCAGGAGATGGATGACTGCAATACACAGCCAGCACTTCTCCTTTTGAATCACACATGTTTTATCTATAGACAATCTGTTAAATCATTTGCTGCTTAGTTGCTTATGTTATATATCTGGTGCAATGTAACATCACTGAATTTGAAATAGCGGAGGGAAAATACAGTAACTTTTGCAATTATACTTTACACATGCTTTTTATGTTTTTCTGCCCAGTGCCTAAGATGCAGTTTAAAGAATCTGTATATATAGGCAATGAAAATGATGGACAGATTTCTGCCATGATATACAGGAGTGGGGATATCCGATACACATCCACTGTGAGGTGCTATACAAGGCAAGGTTCAGCTCAGGTAATGATGGACTTTGAAGAGCGTCCTAACACTGACAGTTCCATCATCACATTCCTTCCTGGTAAGCTCTTGATCTTATTTTAGAAGTCTTTAGTCTACTATGTTTTGTTTTGTTTTGTTTTGTTTTGTTTTGCCTTTCTTTGCTTTGGTTGTTTTGTTTTATTTGTGTCTTTTCATAAAGTAGTGCCCAAAAGACTGCCAACCAACCAAAAAACCAATGATTTTTTTCCATATGCAGTGAGTAGAGTGCACACAGATGATGTCTCTTTTTACTTCACTTCTGATCTAGAAGGATAATCAATAGCAGTTAAAGGGACGTATCTTCACATAGGTCCAGCCTGAGTGCCAGAGTCTTTTTGATCCATGGTAGGAAAAGCAGGTTCAGAGTAACACAGTAACAGAAGCACAGACCTGCTGTCAGAAAGGGAACTTCAGAAGCTCTGCTCTTTGTTAGGCGGATTTCTGATAAATACATTTGACTTGCACTGAAATGAGTAATAGACCTTTCAACAGGTATATAACTCTAATTTCTGTTTGAATTTTTTCCCAGGGAGGCTTTCCTAAGGTAGTTCACCAGTATCACGTACTTATCTCATATCACAAATAAATCAGGTGTTACTACCTTAAAAGGAGATTGCCTGATTCCCTCTGTTTGTGCAGAAGACAGTTTAATCTTTTAGTCTTTTCAGTTTACATACACATAATATTTTTTACAAGCCCTAAACAAGCTGTGTCATCAGTAAGAAACCCTTGGTATGCCCTTATCACAGAAAATGACAAGCTTCATATTTCTATGTACATGTATCACAGTCCTCTGGTAAAGTGAGTTGTCCAGTTTATCTTTATTTAGAGCTGACCTCAGCTTTTAGTGCAGTCATCTACTCCATGCCTTTGCCATTGCTTCTATGCAACCAGGAAAGAGAATCCAACTTGTTAGGATTAGTGGATCTGGGCCGCTTAGGAAGTGACTTTCTTCTTTTTTTTGAGTGTCACACTACCATTGCTCCATGAACACAAGTAGCAAAACGGTCTACTTGGATCATATCTTGTTTCCATAAGCTTCTTAGGCCTCTTTAAGATGCAGCAGTTTCAGTAAAGTTTTCACATTTCCTGTGTAACAATGAACAGAATGAATATTTTGATTCTTTTTTCTCCTCCTAATGGATAATTTATTTTCTATGGGGGAAAAAAAATACCTCAGAAAATGAACGCAGTCATCATCCTGATCTGGTTCTTCATCTTGAGCCTTGATCATTTTTGCATGCATAATATTTAAAAAATACTGTAAATTGACCTCATCTCTCTCATATCCTGTGCTGTTCCTTTTGTAAGGGACGTAGGAGTCATTGTCATGATGATGAGCTCACTGAGTCTGACGCTGGGAGCCAGACGCTCTGCAGACCACTCATAACTTGCTGCTCTGATAGAAGGCCAAAGACAAGGCCTTTTTCCCAGAGTCTCAGAATATCTCATAAGTCTAGGCACGTTGATTTATGAGTGCTCAGTGAGCATTTTGCAACTCCAAAGCATTTCTAAGGCGATACTCCAGTGGGAGTTTAAAAGACGTTAGAATCACATGGAATCATACAAGTGAAGGTCCACACAGTTGGACAGTGTCTCAAAAAGGCCTGAAATTCTTAAATAAAAAACTCTAGGACAAAATTACCATCAGTATTAGTGAAAGTTTTATTACACTGCTTCCTCGTGCAAGTATGTATTTCTAAAATACATGCTGTGGGAGGTCACTGAAAAGGAGCATTTGATAAAACAAAAGGAACAATGCATGTGAAGTGGCTGTACCAAATAGAAACCTGTCTTAAAGAAGTCCTGTAATGGCACATTTCACTTAAGTCATGAGCTTCCATAGAAAGGTAATGATTACTAATTCTGCTTTCACTATTGTCATTACTCATTAACTTACATGGTGTAGAGGTGGATGCCTTGGCCAGAAGCAGCCACATGTGGTCCCTCAAGCTAGGAGAAGTGCTGTAATAGAGCAAAGAACACCTAAGTTCTGCATGATATTACCTTCAGAATGATTGCAGGTGAAACGGAGAAGCCTTGCACACTGGTGCTTATGGATGATACTTTCCATGAAGAAGAGGAAGAACTACGTCTGGTTCTTGGCACTCCAAGAAGTGATTCTTCCTTTGGTGCCTCTATTGGCGAACAAAATGAGACCCTGATAAAGATTCAGGATGATGCAGACAGTAAGAAATTATTTTGTTGTTATTGGCTTTTGGAAGCCCATTTCTGTCCTCTAAAAACATTTCTCTTCTAATTACAGAGGCTATTATTAAGTTTGGTGAGACAAAATTTAGTGTGAGTGAACCAAAGGACGTGAGGCAAGTAGCAGTTGTAAAAATCCCAGTGCTTCGTCTGGGAGACACTTCCAAGGTTTCTGTTGTGAGAGTTCATACAAAGGATGGATCTGCTACTTCTGGAGAAGACTATCATCCTATATCAGAAGGTGGGATCATTCGGATGATTATCGCATCCTACTTTTTGTTTTTATTCATGACTGTAACATATGATAATGTTTGAAAAATGAAATAACTTTATGAATAGAATACTTTGTAACCACATCCATTAATGCATTTTGCTACTGAGATTCAGTATGGACATGATCCCATGTGGTATGCAACTGCCAAATTGCTCTTGGAATTCTAGATACCAGTGAAGATATTTACAAAAGAATTGTGACTCTTGTAAAAATATCTGTAGCTCAAATAACTGCGGAAGAATTGTGAGTGCCACCTTTAGTAACATTTGCAAAGTGTAATACCAGTACTCTGCAGAAGCATTTACTCATAGGATATCATTGTGTAGTTGTTTCCCAAGCGATTCATTAAGCTAATGGCTTTTGCTCTATGTAGGAATTAATGTCTATTTATGTTTATTTTTCTACTTTCATAATAATTAAGCTTTCTTTCTATATCTCAGCAAGTCGCTGCCCACTGCTCCTCACTAGTAATGGATGAGGAGAGAGGTTGTGCAACAGAATGAGAAATTTCTTAGTTGATAAACTTCTTTCCATTAATAGCCCACCCACATGGTTTAGTGAATGACTAATAGAGTTTGTAGCACTATGCATTTTTTTTCTTCTAAAGTATATGATAATGCATGATACTAATCTGTGTTTTTAGATTAGTCATTCATTGCTGGAGTGTTTTCACAGTTTGGAAGTGTTATCAGTTTTGGATAAATTATTTTGGTGTCCAGCTGAAAGAGAAGACTTACTTTTGAACATCCAGCAACAACATTGGGCCATCTCCAAATTCCAGGGAAGAGGCATTTCCCACTAGTGCTATTTGAAGAGAAAAATTGTTTGCAATTAGAGAATTATCAGCCCACATCTTTCTAAGTCCAGTCACTTTGCCTCCTGCGTTTCAGAGTTTTGCCCTTTCCTCCTGAAAACCACAGGAGTTTTTAGTGTCAGCTAATCCTTATCCTATACACTTTACCTATACACATTGCCTTGCTTACCCTCTCCCTGCTATGCACCAACAGGGCATGGGAGCAGAGTTTTCAAGGTAGTGCAGAAGAAGCAGCTCTGGGCTTTGAGAAAGGTCTGTGATCTGCAGGAGTTGCCCGCCGGTTTCAGAACATCTGTGGGTTTAGGGATCCTGCCTATTCAACCATGGGCACAAACCCCACATCCTTAACTGGGTTGTCTGAAGGAAGTGTGACAAACTGGAATTCAGTAAAATTCTTAGCTCTTACACAGTGTGTTTATTACCACAAAGAATATTTTCATGGCTTAATAACACTTAAGGCTGGAAGGATCATTAGAATACTTAATCAGAATCGCTGTGGATTGCAAGATTCTACCAGTTTCCCCCAGTTACTTCTGTATTGAGCCAAATAACTTTTGCTTAGAGAAAGTATATTCTTTCTAAAGGGCATCCAGTCTTGATTGGAAGGCACTGGAGAGGACGAGTGTTTCATAGTGTTTTGCTTCACCGATCAGTCCCTATTGCTTCTTATCATCTGTGCCTTATTTCATCTCTCATCCACCACTGCTTATTGTACCTGTCCCTTTAGAATGCAGAGCTCTTTAGCACCTGGTATTTTTTGTCTATGATGGTGTTTCAATATACTAATCAGAACATCTTTTCCTGCAAGTCTTTTTTTGTCTCCTGGTCCTCAGTTTCTATTAGTCTTTTCTGTGCTATCCTCAGTTAATTTGACATCCTTTAAAAAGTAAAGAGAGTAGAAATGCATTTACTATTTTAGTATCACTCTCACCCATTCCATGCACAAATGTTTAATAGTTTCTGTACTTCTGCTTCCTTTAGTATTTACCACATTCAAGAATCCCAGTACTCTTCTAACTCTGTCAGATACGATTGAACTTTTGCCAATGACCTTAGAGGCTTTTTCAGAGACGATGCTTTTCAAAATACAAACCAATTTTGCATAACTCCAGCTTCGTGCCTTTTTTTTAGTATACACCATTGTATTAAAATGCATTTTGTTTTAGTAATCACTGACAATACTTTTTATTTAGAATTCTTCAGTCTTTTAGTCATTCACATATGTTACCAACATTTATGTAAGAATTAGTCCAGCTCATTTTCAAAATATAAAGTTCTATTAGACTATGTCCTGGTCTTTGCAGATCTCTTTTGATGATGCTAATGCCTCATTTTCAGTGATTTCTACCTGTGTCCACTGCTATTCGTTATTCTTATTTCAAGTATCAAATAGGTTTAAATATAAGCATCTGTAATTGGAAAAGTATTAACTGCAGTCTTTCATGGCTGGGCCTAGAATTACAACTTGTTATGAACAGCAGATTTATTTTTAAGTGTCTCATTATGTTTTTAGAAATTGAGTTTAAGGAGGGTGAAACACAGCATTTTGTGGAGATTGAAGTTCTCTTTGATGGAGTAAGGGAGATGAGAGAAGCCTTCACTGTTCACCTGAAGCCTGATGAAAACATGGTCGCAGAAATACAGGTAACAAACTCATGCAAAGTCCTCAGCAACAAAATCTGGTAAACAGACCTTTTTGCTTTCTGGCTCATAGCTCATTATAACATAATACACACTTCTAATATAAACAGTATATTCGTCTCATTCTGCATAAAATGTTCTTCAAACTCTTCTTTGGCCCCTTCATTAGTATCACACCAAATATAGTCTGACTCCAGGTAGCCAGACAGCAGAGACACAGCCTTTGCTTATGACAAACACCCCATTTCCATCGGGCATTAAAGCATACAGTGCACATTCTGTCAGAATACTGAAGTGATCAAAAAAGCTGGGACACAAGAGATTATAGGGTCTGGTATCATCAGTGTTCTGAAAAGAAAAAAATCATTTTAGCTCTTACTTTTGTAGTCTGCAATATATTTTCCAGTGCTTCAACCCCTTCTCAATAGCTCATACAGCTGAGATTTCAGAACTTATTTTGGGACAATGTTTCAAATCTAGACATATTCAAGGTCCAGCTTGAACCCTCTTGTTTATTTAAATGTTCACAGAGAACTTTTCTTTGTCAGACAGCCAAGGCCATTGTTTACATTGAGGAAATGAACAGCATGGCAGATGTCACCTTTCCCTCTGTTCCTCAAGTTGCATCCCTTTTGATATATGATGATATTTCTAGAGCCAAAGACAGAACCAGTCCCATAGCTGGCTATCCTGTCATCTGTATCACAGTAAGTATCTCTATGGAAAGATGAAAAAAAATCAGTAGAAGAATGTTTTTCAAAGGAGCAATTGGATTTTAGGCACTCAATCCATATTGTTGTGAGTCACACGTGAGTTTAAACTAGAACTGTCCGAAGAGCTAGTCTGATTTGTCTGGATAGCAAATCAATTTTCAGGAGGACAAAAAGCATAAAAAGATGTTTCGTGTGTTCATCACTAAGAACAGTTTAATACTCGCACAATATCTGTGATTTCATTACCTTACTATTTCCTGCATTGTCTTGCCTTAATTTGCAGAGTTAAAATCACTGGAGACAACAGATGAGCCATTGTTTTCAATGAGTGTCACAGACTGAAAAATGAGTCCTGTTTGTTCAAGTACTACAGGCTTCTTTCATTGTAGTTTTGCAACTGAAAGGTTTGCATGAATATGAATATGCATATGCATTGAGGAAGGTTTTGATCCACCTGCGTCTTCAGTTTATTTCTCACACTGTTCGTTATGCACAGGAATGGATCAGGTCTTGAATGGTTCTCCTAAATATAAACCCAAAAGAAATCTTGAAATGGAAAGTATACTTGCAGAATTAGATCAAAGGGTGAAATTCAAGTTAAAGTAGCATGTGGAAGTGTAGTTTATGCCTTCATAACTATGCTAGGTTTTCACCCATAAACCATATTTTAAAATAATATTTTTTAATTCAATAAGCATAATTAGACCTGCCTTTTAAATCTACTATAGCAATGCTGAAAGCACACCTGTCAAAATAAGGTAATTTAAGAGATTTACGGGGGTGGTCAGTTCTGTGATTTTGCGACTCGTGATAAATTCAAATTCCTTTGCCATGAAGCAAATACATTTTCAACACATCTGCCTTGTTTTGCAGGCTTGCAGTCCTAAATATGAAGATTTTGAAAAGACTGGTTCGATATGTGCCAGCGAGAACATCAATAATACTCTGACACGATACCGGTGGCTAGTGAGTGCACCCACTGGTCCTGATGGTGTGACTAGCCCCATGAAGGAGGTTGACTTCGATACCTTCTTCACTTCCTCCAAGATGATTACGCTTGACTCCATTTACTTTCAAGCTGGTTCTCGTGTCCAGTGTGCAGCTCGTGCTGTGAATTCAGATGGGAATGAGGGTCTTGAGCTTATGAGCCCTATTGTAACCATAAGCACATCAGAAGGTAAGACATCATCACCTATTGCAAAAACCTCAGACCTCCTTTGGATCCCAAATTCCATCCTAACAAAATCTGGTGACAAGATCGGGTGTTTTAATAATAGTGTCTCAGTTTTTCTTCTGTTGTTCGTAGAGATGGTGCAAAAACTCTTATGTTTAACACAGAAGAGAATTGTATAAAGAAAATGGTTTTCATCTTTGTTAGTTCTCCACGTCTTTAAATAGTTACCCACGTAGCAAACTTGTATGTTCAGGAGAACAGTATATGATGTGCATTGGAAATAATGAAACCTGGTTTCTGTTGGCTTTTGAATTCAACTGTAGTAATGTTGTAGTACAATCTCAGCTCCTATTACACATTGGAGAATCGACATAGGAGTGCTATTACAAATGCCTAGCCAGAAGAAAAGCTTCATTTGGCATTCAGGCCTCACTGGACACCTGAGAATCAGTTTCTTCCTTGACTAAAGCAACTGGTGTCCAATAACAAGGCATAGGCAATATTTTTCATGGTTGAGATATTCATAATATTCATCCTTCTTCTTTCTCTGATGCTCCCTTTGTTGATCTCTGATTCTCTGATATCTAATCAATACCGCACTGATGCTGTATTCTCTCAGCCAGCAGAGTTACTGTAGTCTGCCTCCTTTGCCCAGCCAACTCTTTGTGAAACTCATACTGGATATCGTTAGGAAGCAGAGGTGGAGAACTGACATGCACACACATACAGTCTGATGAAATCACAGATACTTTTGTTTATTTTATAATATAGAGAATGGGTAATTAATAACAATCAAGGTAGATTACAAAACATTGTATTTTATTACCCTTATGCAGCCATTTTGCATTCTTTGTGTCATCTCTGCTGCTTTTGTAGCTACGTTAACTCTTCTGGTTTTTATGAGATCTTACAGTAGATAATAAATTACATGATTAGTAATTTGCAATATCATTTTAATTTCCTTGGCCTTTTCAACTAAATATTTTAGTTAAAACTAAGTTAGGGCTTTAGGAAGCTTAATGAATGGAATTTCTGTTTGCCCCTGTCCTTTATTGCACACTTTGACTGTAGGCTCTAGTCGCCTTTGTTTGCACTATCAGGAATCCTGCACCCTGAAGAGGACTCTGTCTAAGGGTATTGTCTACAAGGTGCAGTTTAGTGCTTGTTGGAAGCAGACAACCTTGTCCTGGGTGAGCTAGTCTGATTGTGTGAAACGGGCTGGCTATGTTAGTGTTGTTACGCGTTATTTGTATTACACTTTAGAAATCAGCAGGGCTAATTAGCTGAAGCTCAGGACTGATGATCATGCATGTATTACTTCCAGTACCTGAGCTGACTTGCGGTGTGGAAGCCAATAATGCTGATGATCATGTACAACATAAAGGGAATTGTTCGATGCTATTTTGAAAGAAGTTCAGTGATCAGAGTAACCTGCCAAAATCCTAAATATTTTCAACTTCGAGGATGCTTACCTCCAATGCATAGACCAAATTTTCAAAAGTCAGATTGTGCAAAAAATTGTATGTAGCCTCTTCAGCACATCATACGTGCATTTGAGGAGAAAACGACAAAACTATCGTGTCATGCCAGAAGTTTCCAACTTGGAGCCATTGAGCCAGATGAGGTCCACCAGAACCAATAAATTCTCCAAGAGGAGGGCCCTGCCTGCTCTTTTCTTGTAATCCCCAGGAATGAGCAAAGAGCTGAACATGGGCAAAGGGAACTGTTCTGATTTTCCACTTCTGCTGGTTTCTTTCTCAGAGGGTCTTGTGATCCTTTGGCCATCACATGACAATGTGCTATGATGTTTGTGGACAGAATGCAGACACGTCTGCACTGAACCACACAACTGGAAGTTGCATATCTCTCGGATTATATGATTACAAATCTAATCTTCTGATTTTACAAACCGGGTCTATTACTGGAACAGGTTGAACTAACCGTGGAATGGGTTGCCTCAAGAAGTTATAGATTCTCCATTCCTGGAGAAATTAAAAACCCAGCTGAACAAGGCCCTGAGCAACCTGATGTAACTTTGAAGCTGGCTCTGCTTTGACCACAGTATTTCTAGAGCTCCTTTCCAACTAAAAGTAGTTCATGACACAATTACTCTAATTACATTTTGGTCACTAATGGAACAGGAGGCTCATAGAGTCCTGTGAAAGCATATATAGGTCCACACCTCCCTACAGTGCCAAAACCACCTGAACACTCATCAGGTACCCTCTGTAAAGCTATGGATGTGTTTAAGGGGGTGGGAAGAATTAAAGAGTATCTCTAAGGACCTCTATAAGAAAGTATGGCACTTCACACTCAACTCTGTGAGTATGGTTGACGCATACAACTGCAAATGTACAGGTGCAGTATCATCACCTGGTTTTAAAATGTGATCCAGTTGATCAAGTAATGATTTCTGTTTGATTCCTCTTCTGCATAAATTCCTATTCAAACATGAACTCTCATAAATGCTGCCCAAAGCACTTACTCGTCATTCCAGAAAATTCTTCTGGTTTTGGAAACTTAGATAGTGGAAAGAACTGCATCTAAAAATAGTGCAAGGGAAAGTATAGATTACTTACTCTGGACATAAAGTAAATTTCTTTCTCTTTTTTCCATTAGGTCTTTGTCAACCTCGTATGTCAGGAGTAGTTGGAGCAGAACCATTCTCTGCCAAATTGCGCTATACTGGCCCAGAAGATCCCGATTATACCAATCTCATCAAATTGACAGTTACAATGCCACATATTGATGGTATCTGAGCTATTTTTTTTAATGTTATTTTAAATATCCAAAATCATAATATAGTCTTTTAAAATGTGGGACCAGTGAACAATGTGATGAATGTAGAAGGCGGTTTGCAATAAGGTGCATAAAATACTGTATTGATACATAGTCTTTGATGCAAAGATTGTTTCCACATTAATTGCATAGTTTACCTAAATTGGGCTGGACCTACACTTTGTAAAACTCCTTTGGAGCCCATACAAATACACCAAGGAAGAATTTATTTATTAAAAAAATATAAAGCCATTTAATTACTATCTGCTTCTGAAAAAAAATCCACAAAAAATCATGACTGAAAAACACGTTGAAGATTCAGAAGTATTTTATTTGGCATTTCATAGTATAAAGGCGTAATTATTGTGGATAACATTCTCATACACACTTAGCATATCATCTTTCTTTGAATTCTAAACTACGTTAATTACTGTAAGTACAAAATACAGAAGCACTGCATAACATGCTTAATGTTTAACAAACTTTGTCTAAATTAAGCAACTCTAACCACTGAAATTTAATGATAGTGATGGAAAATAATTTTTTTTAGGCATGCTGCCTGTTATTTCTACAAGAGAGCTCTCCAACTTTGAGCTGACACTTAGCCCTGATGGAACTAGAGTTGGAAACCATAAATGCTCCAACCTGTTGGATTACACAGAAGTGAAGACCCACCATGGTTTCTTGACTGATGCTACCAAAAATCCAGATGTGATTGGAGAGACCATTCCCTATCAATACAGCCCAACAATTAGAGGCTTCAAAACCTTACGCTTCTACCGCAATCTGAATCTGGAAGCCTGTCTATGGGAATTTGTTAGCTATTATGACATGTCTGAGCTCCTTACAGATTGTGGAGGCACCATTGGGACAGATGGACAGGTACGAAACTGTAACTTGATTTTGTACTGTGTTCTTAAAATGAAAGATTTCCCTTATAATGCATCTATGCTAGAAATAAGTGGGTTTAGAATTAATTTAGTTGAAAAGTGTTGGGTTTTTTCTTAGGCTTCCCCTAAGGCCAGCTTATTCCTTAAAGCTGTCAATGTCCATTAAGTACTGGAAGGCTGCATGTGAAATCCTTATCGGGTTGAAATTAAGGGAACGATTTAGTTTGAATTAAAATTGCTGTGATTTTCTCCCAATGCAGTTTTGAAGTATTGTAGGACAAACCAATCACACTTTTACTATACCGTGAGCCGCCTTAGTCTTTTCTTAGAATCAAAGCCTTCTAAAGGATTGCTTTTAGGGCATTGGTAGTACTGGGCTATTTAGTATTAATCATGGTGTATCTTAAAATCGAGTTTAAAAAAACTGTGAAGAGCCTTCCTGCTGATAACAATGGACTGCACTGTCCTACCAGCTGCTTGGCTCTGCTGATCTCTTGCTCACTGTGTAACAAGACCTGCCAGTGCAGACAGCATAATGGTCTCGCATTACCCAGAAGAAAATTCCTTGGTCAGGAAGCAAAGAGAAGCTGCCAGTATGGGATGGCTGAAGAACAGAGATGTAGAAGTGGTTGGGGGTCAAAACAAAGAGGTTGGAGAGATCTTCAGGTGTCCTTTGGAAAATTATTTCTGGAGATCTTTAATAATGTGGAAACAAAAGTGTGCAGCATTTCTGCTGGTGCAATGGCAGTGAAGTTAAACTGTAGGTCTTCTTTGTATAATTACTGCATAAACTTGTCTGATCCCACTCAGGCTCTGGAGTACAAAAGGTGTAGCTATGAAGAGTGATCTTTTATGACACAGAAAAGTCCCTTTGGGGAGTAATCCTATAGGCTGGAAAAAGGACTGGAAATGCAGTACCTCATATCAGAGAAGTCCATCCATGGCATGATAACTGTGTGGTAAAGCTAACCCTCTTTCCACCTTAGTAGCCTTACCTGTTGAGCCTCTGTGGAAGCGATGAGGCCACTGCGTGAAATGGCCATAATTGCGCTGCTTTCTAACAGGTTCGTTTTGCCAGGGACCCATCTGCTTATCAGACCTCAGTAGTCTTGTATGCACGAGTTCTTACTTTGTCAGTCCCAAATGACATGAGGCCTTAACAGATGAGAAAAAAGTGTGCTGTTGCCCAAAGAAACGTATGGGCATGTGCAAAACCAAAGCTATTTCACTACTAAAAGCATGGGTGCCAATGGATGTATAGATACCTAATCAGATAAGCTGATTTTTATTTTTTTTTAATACTTACATGCCTAAAGTCCACTTTACTCTGTGGGTTTTCGCAGGTGATCATACAGTCAGGATGGACATACAGGACAAGAAATAGCACCAGGTTCTCTTTATCCTTTGGTTAACTTCCTGACATTCTGGCCATTTTAACTAGAGATTATATACTTTGTAAAGTCTAAGACCAGAACAAAATGGAGCTTCTGGCCTTCTTAGATACAAAGACCTTGATGGAGATGTCGTCTCAGTGCTCTGTCATCTGTCCTGGTTCCTTGTCTGTTACAGGGACCAGTTCAAGGTCTCTGCCTTGATGTTGAGAGCTCACTGTCAGTGCATCTGCTTAAGGTTGCCCCTCTGCTACAAGCAGATCCTCCTACAGGTACATTCCACTGGAACCATGAACCTGTCAGAGGGAAGGGGAAGGCATGCGAGTGTGGGATGTAAACCTTGCACATTCCCACAAGATAAAAATGACAGCAGTCTTCACTGTTCTTAGAATGATTTCATTTCTTCAACTCATCATTCCTTTGATTATCTCCTTGTGCCCATGCAATATGCGACCATATATTATTTCGCACACAACGCGATCATAAGCACACAATCCCACACAGCTGCCAAGCAGCTGTCCTCTGATCCTCTGACCAGTGCAAGCCACTTCTCCCACAGTGAAGATGAAGAAAGAGCTGGTTTGGATCCTTTCCATTTTAAATACTTCTGTGTCCTTCAGAGAAAAGGCTGAATAGCTAGTTTAGACAAATGTGTGTCTAAATAAAACCTATATATTTCTATATGGACATAAACAGAAGAGAAAATGAGCAGTATTCCTATATTTTAATGAATGAAAAGAACCTGCATGTTCGGTTGTGGAGGACGTGCGTAAATGGTAATGTGGCCGAGGAAGAGAGCTGTACTTGCCTTAAGCTCCGGAACCCTTATGTACTTTAGGTAAGAACCCTCATTTAAAGGCAGAGAGGAATGAACATGAGCTATGAGAGCTATGAAACTGCAGCTGAAGTCATCCTTTAGTGCCTCATAGGTTGTGGCTAAAAGGTTACAGTGTGTTAAGTGAAATATCAAGCTGAATTACTTCTAGCAGTGAAGCATCGCCCCATAGCCAGTATGCGCTTCACTGCCCTCCCTGTTTCCCCCACCTCCATTTAATTCTTCTCCAAGTTTGGTCTTTATCTTCACATGACCCCCTCCAGCTGAGAGGGGAGGCAGTCAGTGCCCTACCTCTGTGGTTGTCACCATTGTTGTTTTTTTCTCCTTCAGTGAACAATTAATAATCCTCTACTGTGAGAGGAAAGCTGGCAGCTATGGTTTTCACCATGTTTTTTAGCACACAAAGGAAGCTTAAGTTCTATTATACAGACAGAACAGATAAGTAACAAAAACACTCTTACCACATCCTGCTACCGCTGCAAATTTAATAGCTTGAATTTACCAGATATTTTGGCTAGATCTTTAAGCTCAAAATTCTGTTTCTTGATTCTAGCTCTCCAGTACCTGTATGGTCAAACAAAGATAGCACTGTTGATTCAGACAGAGAGATTTCACAAACTCAACTGACAATATCTTGCATGATGTGGACCTTTGCGTTATGGGAGCTCCTCCTAGGGTAGGGGAAGAAGATGAGCTTCAGTCAGCAAGAAGTGAGGTGGGAGACCTGCAGCTGGTGTAGTTCTTCTGGCAGTGCTCCTAGCGTTTGCTGCAGGCTGCAGCTGTCTTAGCCAGTTCCCATGAACTCATGAACTATCATAATACATACAGAGAAGGTCTTAGTTTTCTTTTCTTTTTTTTTTTTTTCTCCTTTGAGGCCTTTTGCTTGTGACCCATTCTCTTTCTCAATTACTCTGTGCATGAGCAAACCCTGCGTGAGTTAGATGCAGCCCTCCTTTCAGTATACAGCTTGACGCTTTGTTCCTGGGGTCTGCCTATATTCATCACATCTGAAAAATCAGGCATTTATGTATCTAAATATGGATTTAGATATGCAGATCAAGGAACTTATATTTAAAAATAAAGACCTGCTCCTCTTTATATTGAGCTAATTCATTTAGATTATAGCTCTGTTCTGGTTAAAGTTAAGGTCAGCTTTGATGATTAGCAGCAATGGTTTTCTTCTGGACAACATGCAGTCATAGCCTAAAATTAAATATCTGTCTTTGGATATGTATAGGCCTTAAAAAGGTGGAACTCACTTACCTGAGGGCTGTCTTCCTGTATTTTCAGGTAAGTAACAAAGGTTGGACTTTACTTCCTGGACGTTACTCATTGTGAGAGTCAAGTAGTACAGACATCTCGTGTTCTCAAGACGCAGGTGCTAGAACAATGACAGATACTCTTGAAGTTAAGAGGTGAAACAGTGAAAACCAAGCAAGTGACTATCCTTTAATAAAGTATATATTGAAGTGTTGGCCTAGACTTACTTGATAGACGGTGAAGTATCATTTGGTCTCATTTCCTGCTGTTACAACTGTTTGCTGTAGCCAGACAGTTTGGCATCTGAAGGCTTCTGTGTGGTTCTGGCCAAGTATTTATATGTGGATGTTGCTTTCCTTAGTTCCAGTCCGTTGCCAGACTTGGCACAGGGAAGCAAGGAAATTACCATTCAAACAAATTTTATTAACAACAAGTAGTTAAGCAAGTCTTTGACAGAAACAAGAAGGTGAAGAACATGTATTAAAATACTTGAAAGTATGGATTGATACCTTGAAGCTACTGTAATTGAGTACAGCTGAATAGTTTGTTTTGTTCTCTATCAAAAACTGTTATTTCTGGCCAAAACTGAAAACGTCTCTCTTCAGTTGACACTTATGCTACACATGTTATGGCAGTGAGGTGTTTGGAAATCCCACCTGAAAAGAGGTTTTAAAACCACTAATGTATTGCCACAGCTTATATGAGGCAGCTTGCAGAGGTTTTTTCTTACACAGAAACAGCATATTTCCAGCTTTACTCGTTAAATTTTTACCAAAATCATACTTTAAGGGGAAAATGCAGCTTTTCTGAATATCTCATTAGATGCTCTAAAATGCAAATAGACAGAAAGGTCTATTTTCAGATTTTTATGTTCAGTTCAGCAGCCACAATTAAGTTTAAGAAAACCCTGCAACTTGTATTCCCGTGACATGGAAGCTCACTAACATTCAAACCTTTTTTTTTCTCCAGCTGCAAACACATGCATTTAGTAAGTGCTGTGAAGAAAAAACTGTACTATAAAGTTAATGCAGCAGCTGTGTAACAAACTCAGAAGTTAAACATTTCAAGGAGCTGGCATTTCAAGGCTGTATTGCATTCTCCTCTCCATTCAGACTTCTTTAAACAAACCTGCTTTGCATTTCACCTGTGACCTACCTGGCTGCATGCCTTCTGGGGGCCAAATCCTAGCTTTACCATATTGTTATTGTGTAAATAGTTAATAGATAACATTGTGAAGCTTGTGTGACTCAAATTCGCAGGCAGAGTGAGTAAATGCAGTAGAAAATGAGGCTTAGGGTATTTTGGAGAACAAAAATGCAGTTTTCATGAAAAGTTTGTTTCATTGGGAGATGCAATATGAAACATGAACTTGTGTTATTTCTAATTCTGATTTTATCACTGCTAACAGTGCAGGCACACACATTGCCAAGTTCTGCCCTCTGGAAATGTAAGCCAGATAAATAAAATACAGTATAAATGTAGAACAGAGTCCATACCGGAAAGCCTTAACTGAAAATATTTTTTTTCAATATTCTCACTTGTTACATGACAGATTCTCAAACTAATTATTTATTTTTTTTTACTTAATGAAGTTTGACAGTTTGCATCAGAAAAGGGAACAAAAGAAGAACACCTATAGAAACTCCCATTAATATTTCCTAAGTCTCTAAATGGGAATTGCCAGTGTTCAAAAATAGAACTTATGCTCTGTGATAATTTGTCTTGCAAAGAAAATGTATGAACCTCTCCTTCTTATATCAATGTCTAGTATAAATTGTGTTCTTCCCTCACACACATGAATTTTTAGATGCACTGTTGGAATGACATGTGATCTAAATTTTTTTCAGATACTAACTGTAAGTCTGTCCCCTGCTTGAAACAATTTTTGTCTTCCACCTTCTCAGGTTCTCCAGACCTGGCATTGCCACAGACTATTAGACACAATTTCCCCAATTCAGCTCAGGTGTGGCTCCAGTCTGTATTTCTCTCCTGGTATCACAAAGCTAAAAGTCTCACCTTGTGTATGATCCTACATTTATTGTTGTATAAAACTAATGTTAATGAATATAAGTTGTTCAATACAACTGCTAAAATTTCCTGTGCATTGGATGCATAGACACGTAGTGCACCTGTTCTGTCTCTCCGCAGCAGTTAAGCTGATCCTACACTTAACACAGCTCTAAGTTACTGGTTTGGTTTCATCAGTGTCACATTGAGATAAAATATGAACAGCTGGCTACTTTCAATAGGCTTTGCAGTCAGTGCGGGGAAATAAAGATAACTCAATGGAAAGAATGTTTTCTTATGTTTGCCTAAATGGGATTATTAAGGGGGCTAGAGAAGACTCTTCCATCTGTGTTACACATTGCATTGATTCTTTTGTTGGGGGGTTCTGCTCGCTTACTCAGACACAGTTTTCCTCTGCAGTTAATGTCCTCTTTTTTTTTTTTTTCTAATTTTTATTATATCAAAAAGATCCCCTCATATGCCTTGAGATTTTTCTGTTCTGCCTACTGAAGAGTAATTTTCCCCTTGTGGCATTTTCGTTCTCAGCAAGAAATAAGAGATCCTTGTAAGTTTTAATTTAGTGTTAGGAGAGATAGAAGTATTTATTCAGTAATTCTTTGGCTATCAGTACTGTAGGTTTTCCTCCACACCTGCAAGACCGTGAGTGCCTGAGGAAGGGTTTGTGTGCATAAAAACTCCATCAGCTGGTTTAGCAAGAACTCCTTCCTCTCCTTACGTGCCATGAATCACACATAGGGGCAGCTATACTGGTGGAAGCACATAGATATTCATAAGTACGTGAATAAATTCCCAGGCTGGGGCACTCAGCCCTACTGCCCTGACATCTGTTATGGGTTTCGCTGAAAGAGAAGAAACTTCTAAATTCTAGGGTCCTAGAAATGAAGACAATTCTTTAGCACTATGGTTTCAGATTTTCCCACAGAGCAGTGGTAGTGTATGGCAAAGGAGTAGTGTTTCATCTCCAGAAGGGATCCTACTAGATTTCCACTAGCACAAATGAGTCAAGCTCACTAACACTATGCTCCCATTGAAAGGACACAAGAAAACGCTAAAATGTGGTTTACAAACACCATTAATGGATTACTTTGTGTACAGGGTACCTGAAGAGCCGATGCTATCTTGTACTTAAAAATCAAGAAAAGCTTTGAAAGAAGTTGTTGGGTTTTTTTAACTGAAGTGGCATAAGATAGTGAACTAGAAGGGGTTTTGTGGATCACCCAGTCCAGGCCACTGTCTTAACTCTCTCTATAATGTGGTTCCAACACTAGTAAACTTAATCGAAAGACTAATAGGATTTCATGGCCTCACTTCTCTTGTTGAATGCCACCACAATGAGGGCTTGAAATTCTTCTGATTTCTAGGCTGTATTTGTCATGGCCATGTTATGCCCGTTTTTTCCCATGTCAGCTCCGTCCTTCATCATCAGTGGCCTGTCTCCGCTGTTCATCTCCTGACGTGTATAGACAGCATTCTTGCCTCAGCCTTTGTTGTACTAGGCTAAACAACCTGGCTATTTTAGTCTCTTCTCATCAGATAGTTTTGCCATTCCTGTGATTATGTTATTTCTTTCTCTACAGTCTACAATGCAAATCAGGCTTTTTCAAGCATGGATGATCAAAGCTATTCCAGATAAGCTCTCACTAGTGCTCTGTATAATGGCATGCATGCTTCTAATTTCCACCCCATTCCTTAGTTTATCTTAGGATCATATGGCATGGAAAGGGTAGGAAGGTCATAGCTATGATGTGATCAACTCACATACCAAAATCTTTTTTCCCCTCTGT
Organism: Chroicocephalus ridibundus; assembly: GCF_963924245.1. Classification (NCBI taxonomy): domain Eukaryota; kingdom Metazoa; phylum Chordata; class Aves; order Charadriiformes; family Laridae; genus Chroicocephalus; species Chroicocephalus ridibundus. The sequence continues at coordinate 30,892,936 of NC_086284.1, forward strand.
CGTTTCTAACCAATGTCTTTCATTTCTACCAAAAATCCCTGTCACTAGGTTCTATTACATTCTACTTTATGCTATAAAATTTAATCTCACTTCTGTTGTTCTAGTCCTCAAGGTCATTACATTCTCCCTGTGTGATATTCCAGTCCTCCTCTATGTTATCAATAAGCATTGTGTATGCTGCTTTTCAAGAGGATAATGGACATACGTTAAATCATCATCTTTGTCTCTTCCTCACAGGCAAACTGAATTTCAGATCTTCGACCTCAATGTCTAATTCTTAGTGTACAACATGCAGGTGTGGAACAAAAACACACACAGAAAAGCCAGCATAGTCTGTCTGAGATGACTTTTCAATAGTAACATATTTGTTGTGCTACCAAATGTATTCAGTTCTTGATACTGTTCCAGAAATGATAAACGTTCAAGGTTACTCCTGAATCAAAGGCAAACCATGATGCACTGTAGAGTTGCATCACAGCTATATATATTTCTTTTTTTTTGTAGAAGTGAGAATTCTGTGTTGTTATTTGGAATAATTTAGCAAATCTGTGTCTGAAATAATTGCTCAGATATCCATGCAGGTATCCCAAAGATAAAATTGCAAATTAAATAGGACTAAAAAATAATATTTTTGTCTGACTTCAATTTGTCATCCAATACATACAGAGAAGAAAATCCTTTTTTTTTTGTTCCAAATAGTAGTTCTTCGTTGTATTTATGTAAAACCAACAAAGAAGCATTGATATAAAATAATCTATAACTGTAGCATCTCATATTGTTTGCTAGGCTGCTTTACTGCATGATACCGTGTGTGTTTACAGACTGTCTGCTGTCTAAATGCTTGCACATTTTATGGAACGGTGCAAACAACATAAGTGGAAAGGGTTTTTGGAGCATAGTGTGTAGATCAAGGAGCATCCTGCGTGAAAGTGGGTTGTGGCAACAACTATGAACATTTGCCGTAATGAACTCCTTAATTAGTTCAGCGAATTTAGCCAGTGCAGGCAGTAAATTTGTGGTTTCATAGTACGGCTAAAATTTTTGTCTGGCATTTGGAAATGTAAAGCAGCTGTAAGGTAATGGACATTCAGGCCCCTGACATGTCATTGGGTGAGCCCAGAAACAGTTTGGTTTTTACACGGCTTGTAAAGATCTTTGACTGTTGGGGTTTTTTAGTAGAGCAAAACACTATTTAAAAGCTTGTAAGGTAATCGCTCTAGGGAAATGTTCAGATGTACAAATTTACCTATGCAATTTCTATTGGAAGCAAATGGGTGTTCAGCAGCATTTGTGCCTTTGAAAAGTTTCCCATTGGGAGATGATGTCAATGCCTTTCCTTCTGCGTCTTTGTAAGAAAATCCAGAGTGTTCCAAAAGGATCTGGATTGCACATTTCTAATCAGAGAGGGGTGAATGAAAAATTATTTGTAACAAAGCATAAATGCAAAGTCATTTCAGAGAGGTTTGGATCTGTGCATCATGTAAGATCTATCTTAAGAGGTGACAGTTTACTGATACTGTTCTTCTTGCCTTTTTTCATCAGAATGTATGTACAGAATATGTAATTCCCTGAAAGATAATAATGAAATGCAGTGCTATTTTTGTACAACATATGCATAAAGGATCTACTTTTAAAGCTATATCAACCTGCATACTATTTTTAGTTCTTCCAGAGAGTGATAAACGGTATGATTTGCATGTTTGCATGCAATATGTTAGCTACTATCCATGCCCAAGGGAAGAAATAGTTCCAGAGACGGATTACGTACAGTCCAAGGATTCAGTCTTGCGATGACATCTGAGCAGATTCAGGGTCTTCCACAAGAGCTTCTTACAGGATAGTAACATAAGAATATAAACAAAAGAGTTGGTTAAGGCGTAAGGGTAGAGAAAATGCAAAATGATATTTGAAAGATTTCTAAAGCCTTCAATTGTAGCCATGTTGTTTATGTACTTAAAAAGCCTAAACAAAAATGAGTCAAAATTGAGGGGTTATGTTTTATCAGAACGCATGTTCAGTTTGAAATACCAAAATGCAACTTGAAAGGATTTAAGCTCAGCTGAAATCCATTGAAATGTGGAGTTTTGCACTTCATCTGTAATTTGCAAACTGAGATAAATTGATTCAGTCACAATATTTATTTCAAGTTCTGTCTTCTCTTTCTCTTGCATTAGGTTTACCTGTACAGTGCTGCCTTTCATGACCACTAACCCAAAGACATAATTTTGGTTTTTATAGGTTCTCAACCTAGTACAGTCCTATGTCACGCTGAGAGTCCCCTTGTACGTCTCGTATGTTTTCCACTCTCCGGTGGGTGTAGGAGGCTGGCAGCATTTCGACTTACAGTCAGAGCTCCGGCTGACTTTTGTGTATGACACTGCCATCCTGTGGAAGGATGGGATCGGTAGCCCGCCTGAAGCAGAGCTGCAAGGTGAGTGTTTGATTTCTTTGCATCGAACTCATGTTCTGTTACTAAGAGTACAATAATATACACAGTGGATAATTTTTAAATCATTCTAATACTAAAAAAAAACAAACCTGTATATCATTTATTATCAGTTGCAAATAACCTGTCATTTCCTAGCACTCACAGCTCTCTGCTGGGGTGGTCATGAAATCCGTGTAAAGTTGACATCAGTTCTTTTATTGCAAAGAAAGGTAACTGCTACCTTATGTTTGAAGTACATGTGCAAAATTTAGCACGTTTATTTCTACTCAGGTAAAAATGACTTCAAGGTTCACTATGTATTCATCTTCTGTTACCACACAAGATACTTGCACTTCAATGAAAAAAAAAATTGAAACTTTTCTGCAATATTGTTTTTTTCTGGCCATGAATGTACAGTTTCAGAAACTTTTGATATTTTGAAAACATTAATTGTGAAACATTCAAAAGATACAGAAATATATAATGGGTATAATAGCCTGTGCTATGTGTTAGAGTAGTAAACTGTAAAACATTCTTTAAATGTGATTGATACTGTCAATAAATGTTTATAACTATAATTAGTCAACAAATCAAACTCTATCATTACAGAATTTATCTTGGCAAAAAGTTAAATTATTTTTTAAAAAATCGTGACATGAAGGTGTCTGTGAAAGATTAAAATGTATAGTTACACCTATATGCTGCTTTGTTCTATTTATGCAAATTCACTTAGTATTTCCCAGCATTAAACTTCAGGTGTTCCATGTCTGTCTCAACCTAAGGTAGAATACAGGCACCAGCTATAATTATGTATAAACACATGTCAATCTTAGGACTCCAGTGAACATAAAACCATTTTTGGTTTCTGCAGACTCTGTATGTGAACTACAGAAGTCATTGCTGTGCAATTCCTGTCCTCATGTTGAAGGCAGGAAATGAGGAGTGGCAGGGGGAATCTACAGTGCATCAACAATGAAGCACATGTCATGCCATGCCTAAAGAGTAAGCCACAGGCCACAAATCATATGATGTACTAGTCACTGTATAACAACTAGATCTAATCCTCAGTCTCAGCAGTGACGTGGCACGTCTATGGCACCATTTCCCTGTTGTTGATGCTTTAATGTTTTATTTCTCTGTTTAAGAAGCTGATGGCCAGGTCTTTGGAGATACTTAACATTGGCAGGTCCCTTTCAAAACAGCCAGCACAAAACACATGATAAACACAGTGAGGTAGTGGAGGGTAGACCCCCAACCTATCCCAATCTGATCTGGGCAGTATTTTCTCACATTGTGCCTTGCACAATGAGCAGCTGTTTTTCTGAGCAGGGAGGGATTAACTAGTTCCCAGTTTATTTCCATACCTCCAGATACATATAATTGTTCTACGCAAATTCAACATAGAACTGTAAAGCCGTCAAGGTCTTCTAGTGCCATAATTCATGCACACATATATATATATTTCTAATGTACCAATAAATGTGATACAAATGTGATAAAAATGTGGTACAAATACAGGTGATTTTGTACAGGTGGTATACATTCACATTCTGACACGTTCATGAAGGAACATTTCTGTTTCCTTCTTGCCCCTGGCAGGCAGAATGGTGGCACATCACCGGCTCTCTGTAAGGGAGCACTGAAGGAAACACTTGAACTGTGAAGCTTTGCAGAGCTCTAGAGAAAAAGGGACTTGGCTGCAAGCTACGGCAAGAAACCATTTCTGACATATACACAAGACCTTGTAACCTGAAATTAGGAAACATTAGGCCTCTGTTTTGGGCCAGATTCGTGCCAGACATCAACAGCAATGCAAAGCCTGTCAGAATGAGTTTCACAGATTCAAGCACCCACAAGCGGGTTGCCGTGGCAGCCACAACCAACTGCTACAACTAAATGCTGGTGGGTGCTGCCTTGGGACGATGGATAGGGAGGCACTGGAAAAATGTCTCCGAACCAGCTTTCATCAGTAGGGTCAGCTTGAGTACCGGTGAAAACAAAAGTATCCTTCCTTCTACAGACCCGCCTGGCAGCTGACCATGCTGTTGCCTGAACACAAGCACGGCCTGTGCTGTGGACTTTCCTCATTTTAGTAGAGTGGCTGTGTGGGTCCATGATAACTTGTAAAGCCATGACTTCGCTGGGAAGTTCTGTATGTGCTTTGGAAAGCTGAAGCATTGTGAAAACTCTAGGCCCCACTGTGTAAACTGTTGTTTGAGAAGAATCTCAAGTCAACCCAAAAAGTTCCAGCAGGCCCTCTCCCAAACAGCTGACATGACAAGGGGAAATGAGAGAGGGATTAGTGTTTTGTAGGAGTGTGATTTATTTGTCATCTGCAAGTGGAATAAACTTTGTGAATTCGCTTCTGCTGCCAGGTTCCCTGTACCCAACCAGCATGCGTATTAGTGAAGACGGGCGATTGGTTGTCAACTTCAAGACTGAAGCCCGGTTTCATGGTGTCTTTGTGATGTCCCATCCTGGTAAGTTTAATCTACACTTTATCAGTACTATAAAAACAAAGACATCCCTCCAAAACTTCATACTGTTCTTTTTTCTTATTTCTGCTACTGATATCTGATATTTTGCTGTACTGTGCTCTTCAGATAAGGATTTTTCATCTACTTGGGATTTTTTTGTCATTGATGACTGTATTCAGATTGTCAAACAATGAAATATGGATGAATCTGAGGGAAAGCAGATAGTTCCCCTTGATCAAGAGCCTCATTTATGAAAGATGAAGAACTAGGGATCTATAAATATATGTTTTTAATCCAAAAGTTATGATTAGCTATTTACTTATGTTGCCCTAGGAACTTACATAGCGTTAACATTTCTTGTCTAACTTGAAGACTTCCTAGGTTATTTAGACCTTTTTCAGAGAGTAAGTAAAGGTCTTCTATGAGCATCGTATCACTCTGTTAATAAAACATTCTCACTGCCATTCAATTAGTCATTGCTAAGGACGTGATCCTGCAATTTAATCTGTTTAAACCCCACTGCCTTTGTTCAGAATAATCACAGGTGTAAGACTGTCTACAGACATAAATCTGAGCATGAATGCTAGCCATGGAAAAGATTATCTAGCTAAATTAAATCTGATGAACAATAATGAAAAGGGAAAAAAAAAATTAAGAAATCTTTTTTAGTTTAACTCAGTTTTATTAACCTGTAAAACTCCTTCGTATTGCTTCTGCTTTTTCTCAGCAGTTCCTCTAGCATGTTAAGTTGTGCACATCATGCAGAGCCGAAAGAGTTACACTGCTAAGAGAAGTTATTTTGTGTTCCCTGGGCTGACATTCCAAGTTTAAAACAGGAGGGATTATAGATCTTTGCCATTCCACTCTCACTGTTTTGCCTGTCTGTTAAATTTAATCTTCATACAGTTCTGGTTGTGTAGCCCAAAAGCAACTGTTTAATAGACACTTGAACAAGAATCAAGGGGGCCCAGCTGTGTTGACTGTAATTGGTTTTGTTAGTTTCAGTTAATAAAACCCAGTGCACTGTAAAGGTATTAACATCAACCATGGCATCATGGTTTATGAATTATTGTGAAAGTTTTTCAGGCTCTGAGAGCTCACAGTGAAATACTAAAGGTGACAAATCTGTCTCTTGGCATGTTTCTAGCTTCATCTCTAACTTCCATGGTTATGTCAGCTGATCATCCGAGCCTGACGTTTAGTCTCAGCCTTATCCGAAGTGAGCCAACGTACAACCAGCCAGTACAGCAGTGGAGCTTTGTTTCAGATTTTGCGGTAAAACCCCAGCCTTCACTGTGTCTTCTCTTGCCCTAGCCTGGTAGTTAGGATGTTGATGGAACAGCTCACTCTCTCTCTTTTCAGGTTCGAGACTATTCTGGAACATACACCGTGAAGCTGATAGCTTGTACCACTGCTCCACATCAGGAGTACAGCCTACCAGTGGTCTGCAATCCTAGAGAGCCGATCACATTTGATCTGGATATACGATTCCAGCAGGTAACACCCCAGTGATACCTTCATCATGTTTCCTTTCTATTTTGATTCCCAAATTGCCTTTTTTGGTCTTGTAATGGTGGTGATAGAAACTGAATTTACTTGCTTATCAACAAACCAATTTCTAAATTGGTTGGACAGCACACACTCCTCTCCTGGTATTTAACCAGTTTTACCCAACTGGGAGCACAAATATTTTTTGTCCTCAATGCATGGCTGATCTTTCATAGCCGGTAGGAAGCTCATTGAGATTGGTTTGGGTGATAGATACTGTGATACGAGCTAACCTTTGGGAATTCTTTACCTATCTGTTGGCTTTGGCACGAATTAGTTTTATCGGATAATTAGGAAAATATAAACCTATTATCAGAAGGTTTTCATCTGACACAAAAATCAGAGCTAGGTCTCTGGCATAAAAAGTGGGACCTCCAGAGGAAGATTCATTCGGTCCTAAGGTAGGACTTCCTTCACTGACTATAGAGGAAGTGTAGATTGCCAACACTGGTAAAATGCTTAGCTTTAAAGACTCACGAGAGTGACTGAGAGAAATCCCACCCATAGTGATATGGAACATATGGTAATGTGGGAACAGGCAAAGCGCATACCTTTCACAAAGCCCAGCTGTAAAGCTCTGTTGCTGGGAACAAAAAATGGAGAAATGGACTCTGCTGTAGAAAGCATTGATTAAAAAATATCTGGGGGTCATGTTGCGTAGTTAACAGAACATAAACTGCTAGTTTTCAGTGTTACCAACCGAGCTAGTGTCACCTTGGGATGCGTAAGGATGAAGTTTTATCATTTCTGGTATTTGAAGCCAATACCATTAACACTGGAACAGTGTAGCTGTGGTTTCATGCTCATTAATAGTATAGATGTATGCTATTAATCACCTTACAGTATAAATCCGATCCGGATCAGTCAGGGATACACAATTATTGAATTAGCCAGAGTACACGAGGGAATGTATGCAGTCTTTATGCTTTGATTTGGTATTATGCCAGCTATGGGAGAACAGATGATTCCTGATATGGCATTAAGTGAGTCCTGGCAAAGCAAAGAGATGATACATGAACTGACGTGAAACCAGCCTTCTCAGAGTTAACCCAGCAAAACAGTTTTTAAAAGTTTGAATGGAGGGAGGTAGGGGGAGTTTATGCAAGTTCAGCACTTTGGCTTTTGTCTGGCATTTCTAATCTTCTAGGAGCTCTAAAGCAATTCACAGCAATGCTGAACCACAGCTTGTGTCTGGTCCTAATATGAATGAGAAGATGTTGATAATTTGAAGAAAATTCAAAAGACCTGCAAAAATCATTGCAAAATGGGCAAAGTAGCCTGGGGAGAGACCTAACTCCTGGAAGGAATGTATGACTAAGAACTATGACTAAGACTAAGAACTGCCTTGGAAAAAATAAATGGATACTATAGGGGTCATTATACCAGATAAAGCTTTAATAATACAGTATATGGAAGTTTCAGGTACATCAATTCAAAATAGAGATAAGGTGCAAAATTGCAACAGTATCATAATCACCAAGGACTGTGGCCAATCAGTCCCCCATCCCCAGCAATTTTCAAACCAAGACCAGCTCTTTTTCGTGAGATACTCATAGTAAAAGGAATTGAGAAAATTCTGTGCACCGTGATATTATTCCCTTTGATCACAGATTGAAATACTATGTGAACATAAAGAAGGTCCCAAAAAAGCAGCAGTTAGCAGCAGCACAGTAGCACAAATTCACTAGGCAGTATCTAGCACTTTACCTCTAAGATTTCTAGGCATCCTGCAAAACTGAAAGAGCATTAGTATCCATGTTGTAAATATAAGAAACAAAAGACAGAGAAGTGAGCATAAAAGGTCAGACTGTGACACTGGTCCTTAGACTAGGAAACACCTGATACCTTGCACAAGCCCACTGCATCCAGTTGTGGGGTCCCCAGTACAAAAAAGACATGGACCTGTTGGAGCAGGTCCAGAGGAGGGCGACAAAAATGGTCAGAGGGATGAAACACCTCTCCTTTGAAGACAGGCTGAGAGAGCTGGGGTTGTTCAGGCTGGAGAAGAGAAGGCTTCAGGGAGACTTTATTGCAGCCTCTCAATATATTAAGGGGGCTTATAAGAAAGACAGAGAGAGGCTTTTTACCGAGGCCAAGGTGACAGGTCAAGGGACAACTAGTAGAGGGTAGATTTAGATTGGACATAAGGAATACCTTTTTTAGGATGAGGGTGGTGAGACAGTGGAACAAGTTGCCTAGAAAAATTGTGGATGCCCCATCCCTGGAAGTGTTCAGGGCCGGGTTGGATGGGGCTTTGAGTAGCCTGATCTAGTGGAAGATGTCCATGTGCGTGGCAGGAGGTTGGGCTAGATGATCTTTAAAGGTCCCTCCAACCCAAACCTTTCTATGATTCTGCGAAGTCAGTGTGTCGAAGTGTCACATCCGGACCAAAATGACTTTGCCTGTAAAGTCTAATGGTGAAATGACGGGACAGGAGTTGTTTCTCCCAATTCTTAGTTTAGTGCCCCAGCTGCTGTGCTGAATTATCATCTTGGGCTTTTTAATATGAGGCTTTTCATTTTCTTGGAAACTTTTTTTTCTGATTTCCTTCACAATTGTTTTCACTGTTCATGAGTGAGGGCCCATTTTAAGAATCAAACATCAAAAAGACAATATATTTGGTATCTCCCCTCTGGTGATTTTTGTTCAACATTTCCTTCTTTAACATGTATCTGCCCATCTCCTTTTTCCTCTCTCTGTGGCCCCTGACAAGGGAGGCAGGTAGCCTGGAACAATAATGAGTATTGTATTACCACTATCTCACTCTGGGATTTCCTGTACATGAACAGCATTCAGCCTCCAAGCTCTGTTTTATCCCAGCGTTTTCAGTGTCTCCTTTCTTTAAATGTGCATGACTATTTCCTGAAAGAAGCACTTCCATAATCAGGTTACTTGCTGCCTTGGGATGGACCGGTCTCAAGAGCTCTCTGCTTCTTGAGGTACCAAGTATTTCATGGGCTTTGGTCCCACAGAGGTGAGGATGTCTACCATGAGTGATCTTCATTGTCCCCAAATCATCCATATGGGCATGGCAAATAGGCAGAATAAAGTGATCAACAAATAATTGATGGGCATGGCAAATAGGCACAAAAAAATTGACAGTACTCTTCTCACCCAGCAGACCCTCACAGATAATTTTTCTAAGCACTCTGGTTTAAAATGCCTCAAATGAAGGTGAAAATAATTACATTTAAACTACTGTCATAAATTATAGCTATGGGTTAGCCACTGGCTGCACTGAGACTTACACATAGAACTGAAATAAAAACAGTAACTTAAAACAGGATGCCTAAGAGATGTATTCGCAGCTGTATGCATAGTACTTCCCCAGGCCATTGCTCTGACCATTGTTGTACACTGTGTGGCTGACGTCCAGTGCCTGTAGCCGAGCACACACTTCTTGTTTCCTATTCAGTGGACATTTAGTCTGCCCAGGAAGAGCTTGATGACACCGTGTTTTATTCTCTTTCAGAACCACAGCTGGAAACCAGTTGTGTCAGTCAGGTATTTGAAGCTGTGGCACTGCAATCCAATAGCCTGAATCCCAGGCATTTAGAAAAAAGAATTCCGAAGAGAATGGAAATGATATTTTTAATTATTATTTCTGTGAAAAGGCTATGGGAGTAGGGTTCCTCTTTCTAAAGGGTGGCAGTGGGTTTATAAAAATACTGCAGTTATACATTCTTTTTGCCAAATCCTGTTGCTTTGATAGTTTGGGGACTCTATTGTGAAAAGGGGATTTGAAGAATAAATGTGTCAGCTGTATAACTTGCAGCAGTAGTTTCTGTTGATATCGTTATATCTCATTCCATCAGCCCCTTGTCCATGAGCCAGCAAGAATGTTTTCATTCCTGTTTTCCTCCCTTCCTTTCCACACGCATACACATATATATACATAAATATACGTATACACGTTAGCATTTTTTTATTTGTTTAGTGGCCTCTTCTTCTTTTATCTTTTTCTTTTTTGAATGTGTGCATCTTCTAGATTGTTTCCTCAGGTACACTGCATCTTTTTGAACTTTGTGCTCTTCCCAGTTCTTCTGTTCACTGTATTTTTTCCCCTTTTGTTATTCTCTGTCCCTGTGTAGTTTGCCTTCCAACTGATGGCCCAATGAAACCTGCTGCTGATAGTATTGATTTATTTTATTCTTGTAATGTAATCAAGGAAGAACCATAGATAACTGTGTCAAATATATAAAGATAAATATTAGCATAAAAAGATGCTCAAATTGTTTGGTGCATTTTCACATGCGTGATCTGATGTCCTGCAGCACATCAGAAGAACTGATACTTGCAAATAAATCCTCAGCAATGTGTACTTTCAAATAATTGGCAGAGGATCAGAAGCAGAGGTGGGACGTGCGTGTAAGAATGAAAATGGGATAAAGAAAACAGACTGTGGTGAGTCAGAGGGAGCCAAGTTATTGAGGGAAGTATTTTCCTCACGTTACCCCCACACGTGCCTTGTGCACCTTCTTGGCTGGGATTTGGAAAAATGTGGTGGGAAGAAGCTAACTGAGAATCCTGTCAGATATCACAGAGGCAGATAACCCAGAGGTTGTTTGTGTGTAAAATATATAGCAAGATATGTCTACTACAAAGAAATCTTTTTGGTTAAACTGTATTATTGCATGTAGATGTGTGGAGCTGATAAATAATGTACCTTGGGAGAAGATCGTGCTGTCTTTTAGGAGTCATTAAAGAATGCTTGTTGAAGAGCCTTAATGCTGTTGTGTTTTAGGTCAGTGACCCAGTGGCTGCTGAGTTCAGCTTGAACACCCAGATGTTCCTGCTCTCCAAAAAGACACTGTGGCTATCCGATGGCTCAATGGGCTTTGGGCAAGAAAGTGATGTTGCTTTCTCAGAAGGTATTATTGTACACAGATCGTGCACGTTCAATATATGTTCCACGCTATGAGGATCAGTCAAAACAAGAGAGGAGTGAGGGTTTGGACTTGATGCTTGTGTTCTTTTGCGTTTGCCTTTCCTACCTGGCAGTTTACATCAGAGCTGTTGTCCAATGTGCACAGAAAGTATTATGCCTGGGGGTTACAGTACTGGTGCCATTTCTCGTAAGCTGAGCACTTCATAAACATTGGCTGATATTAAGAACATTCCCAGTTGATAAGTGAGTATTACAGAGTTTTTGTTGTGGGTGAGTGTACTGGGTCTGGCTGGGATGGAGTTAACTCTCTTAATAGCAGCCGCTATGGTGCTGTGCTTTGCATCTGTGGCTAAAACGCTGTTGATATCATGCCAATGTTTTGGCTATTGCTGAGCAGTGCTTGCACAGCGTCAAGGCTTCCTCCCTTCCTCTGCCTTCCACCGAGTAGGCTGGGGGTGGGAAGATTGATTCCATTGATACATCTGCCAGTGGACCTAAGCAGTCGCTTCATTCCTCTGCTTTCATCATGTGCCTCTTTTACCTAATTATTGGAGTGTCCGTACCTTGAATACATGACTGCCTTTTGAGATATATTTGCAGCCTCTCGAACAGCAGGTGCCTGTTCTCTCTCTCTCAAAGTCTGCAATTGCTACAAATTGATGTAGAAGCAACACGACATTTCTCCTTTCCTTCTTCAGATTCTGGACCTTCCTAACCACTTTCTGTCATATGTATCTGACCACTGCACATAGTATACTTTTCTTGCGTGCATAGCAATGGCCCAGGTTGTTTGTACAGGCCTGGCATTTCTTATCTTAAACATTATCAGACAGCTGAAATGCAATTACGCTGTAGGGAGCCAAGTCTCAGAAAATGTCTCTGTGACTTTTCATAATGTTCATTCCACTTGTACAGTATGCCAGTCTGACCAAGTATAACCCTTATGCAGCCTGAACAGGATTCTACTGACAAAAAAACACATCTTTTTAACAAAGTGCATTGTCAGGAGGCCAAAACCTACACCCTGGTCTGGTGTACGGGATTACATTGGAACAGGCTGCCCAGGGAAGTGATGGAATCACCATCCCTGGAGGTATTTAAAAGATGGGTAGACATGGTGCTTAGGGACCTGGTTTAGTGGTGGTTTTGTCAGAGCTAAGTTAATGGCTGGACTCTATATCTTAAAGGTCCTTTCAAACCCAGACAAATCTGTGATTCTATGATAAAGTTTCTTTAACTCACTTTTTGAATGAAGAGCCCAGTATAGCCCAGAATTTAAAGCAGCCCCTGAACTGTTTCAGGTTATAGCAGCAGCAAATGGCCTCCTACTGCTATTGTGTAAACCGCAGTGCACAGAAGAGTGTCCACTCTGCTCGTGGCCTTTGTCAACCCCCTATGGGGGAAGCTGGGTAGCAAGTGTTCCTCAAGTAGACTTTGGATATAACTATAGGCAGATTGAGAATCTTCAGCTCGAACCTTTAACACAACCAGAAACTGCAGTCACATTACACTGCACTGAGCTTCTTGACTGGGCTTATTAACTCAGCCCAGTACTGCGCTAAATGTTCCACTGCAATGGGACGTGAACTGTGTGCACTGTTTACAGGTGATATCATTTATGGTCGGGTGATGGTGGATCCAGTGCAGAATTTGGGTGATTCCTTCTACTGTAGCATCGAGAAGGTTTTCCTGTGCACAGGAGCTGATGGATATGTACCCAAATATAATCCATCCAACACTGAGTATGGGTGCCTTGCTGATTCTCCATCCCTTCTGTACAGATTTAAGATTGTGGTAAGTGTTCTAGTTCTGGGAGGATGCACATATATATTTTTTATTTTTTCTTTAACTTATTTTTTATCCAAAACCAATTGTTCTTTAAAATGTTCTCGACAGCACCAGATTTTTGACTTGAGCTCCAGGCTAACATGAATTGATGAAGGCAGTATCTTACCTTTCTCCCTCCTGGTTCTATTCTTAATCTTTCTGGGGACTCTCATCATTTAGAGTTTGACGTAAGTTAGAATTCCAAGATAGGCTTTTTCTCTGCATCGTCTATATCCATTAACAATAAAGGGAGTCTTAGGAGACAAGCAAGTTAAGGACTGGAATTTGTATGATCTTAAGCCATCCAAAATTTAGTGCATAATGTAAAGTTAGTCATCCAGTTAGTTGCCTCTGTAGTCAATAGAGATACCTCTAAAGCTGTCATAGAATATCCAAGATTATTTCCCTTCTGAAAATAATTATAGAGTAAGCCTAGATGACTACTGACCCGATGCCCAACTTCTAGAGAGTTAACTTTAAATAAGGTGGTTAATTATCTAAACTAATCTATATGAATGTCTGTTAATAGAAATGAAAGGTAGCCTCATTAAACTGGGAAACAGACTCCTTACTTTTATTTCAGAATGCGTTTATGTATCTTTTTTGTTTTAGAAAAGTACCTGTAGTTTTTCTCTAGTGTTTCCACATTGTATTTCAACAAAAAAGTCTTCAGGCATGAGATTAAATAGAAGTTAGTACAAGTCAGATGTCACCACAATTGCTTCTCATGTCTTTTCTTTTGGTATTACACTGGACTGCATAAAATAGCATATGTAAATTACACAATTTATACATTTCCTATAAATATTAGAACTGTTTTTCCTAGAATAAATGAGTCTGTGTTTTAAAAACTTTTTTTTCTCCTGTGTGACCATGTAGGACAAAGCTCAGCCGGAGACGCAAGCCACAAGCTTTGGAAGTGTGCTTTTTAATGCAAAACTTGCAATAGATGATCCTGAAGCAATTCCGTTAGTTAAACAGCCAGGTTCTGATGGGTTTAAAGTAGACTCAACTCCTCTATTTCAGGTATGATTTCTGTAGCTCATTAGCAAGAATACTGAACCAAGAAAGAAACACTTGCACAAGAAGTGCAGTTAACAGAAAGTCATATTGAAGCCAGTAGAAGGATTTATTCTGATTTCAGTGACAGTCAAACAGGATTATAAATGCTTAAAAATTTCTAGATTTAAAATATGGAGCACTTATTAAAAGATACTTGTGGGGTTACTATGTGTTTCTCTTGCCTAATTCTATAGTCTAACCAGAAATTATACAAATTACTGTTATGCATTTCTTCTAAGAACTTGTTAAGTTTCTTGTTACATGGTATTGTTTTATGGCCTGTCAAAGACAAAAAATAAATGCATCATAAGCATTTATAGTGAACTTCATCAAAATCTAATTGATAATAAGCGTTTTCTCTGCAAGTCTCTCCTCACAGACTAGCACATTATGAAATACCTAAGCACTGGAAAGCCTAGAAATTAACATCTGAAGGGTGCAACTGGTCCTTAATTTAATATAATCCTTCAGCTGTGTGCATTGATCCCTTTGATCTCTATAACCCAGCCAGGAGTTCTCTTTTGAGTATTTGCAAAACTGCATGCAAAACCTCAAGTGTATAAATTAGTAGAAAAAATATTGAGGAGACTTTAATCTTACTCCTGGCCACTTCAGTATTAAGGGTCCCATTGTAGCCAATGGAATATTTAAGAGAATAGCCTACTTATCAGCATAAAAAGGGTTTCATCATCTCTCCCCACGAAAATGAAATCTCATTTTTGAGATAAAGAATCCGTTTCCAATAATGCAGTAATTTTTTGTCCCTATTCTGTCAAAAGAATGAAAATATGAAGCAATAGTATGTCCTGAGAAAGACTTAGAAAAACAAGAGTGAGATGGAAAATGTGTTATTTCTCACAATAACAGAACTTGGATGCAACCACTGAAATTATCAGCCAGTAGCTTTAAGAAAGTATTCAGGCAATCCTACCAGACCTTGTGGAGTCCAAATTTATTATGTATCCAGGAAAGACAAGACAAATTCAGAGAAGATAGCATCATCTCAAGCAAACTGCAGGGGATCATGGAATCACAGAATGGATGAGGTTGTCAGAAACCTCTGCAGACTGTCTATTCCAACCCCCTGCTCAGAGCAGGGTCACATAGAGCAGGTTGACACAGACTGTGTCCAGTTAGATTTGAATATCTCCAGTGGTCGAGATTCCACAGCCACACTTTTCCGATGTTCAGTCATCCTCACAGTTCAAAATTCTTTTCTTGTGTTAAGATGGAAAGAAAGCCACAGCCAGGGCCTAGTAAGCTGTCAAGTTGGTCCTGCAAGGTCCTCTACTGCCTCCTGTCTACAGCTGAGATTCTTTGTATGGCCATTGGTGCTAACAGTACCAAAAAAATGCTAAGGTCATGCTTCTTCATCTGCACCTGATAGCCATAGAGTCTGGCCATGGAGAAGAATAGAGACTACCCCCTCTTAAAATTTTGGCAGAAAACAAGACTCCTCTGTGGCACATTGGCACATAGTGGGGGTTATCTGTGCATCATTTTGAAAATACTTGTCCAGGCAATCAATTCAGAACAGTGATTGGTTTCCTCTGTGTGTAGTGCTCTCCAGATTGTGTGCCTGTGTGTTTAAATACAAAACAATTGTGTCTTTCTAGGTGTCTTTGGGTAGGGAGTGGTATGTCCATACAATCTACACTGTACGTTCAAAAGAGAATGCTAATCGTGGAATCGGCAAAAGAAGCGTGGAGCACCAGTACCACTCACTCTCTAGTGGTGGGAGCTCAGGAGCATCCGCACAGAGACGTCAGAAGAGGGGAGCTGAGCAGGCCCCAGAACTTGCAAAAGACATTGGAGTGGAAAACAACCGAGGAACAAACATACAGCACATAGCACTAGATCGCGCCAGCAAGAAACAGGTTCCCCAAAGAGAGGTTGCAGTCAATGGCGTTCTCCCCAGGGAACTGAATAACCAAAGTGCAGGGGTCAGCGTAGTCACAGTCATTGGTGGAGCTGCTGCCGTTTTCCTTGCCATCTGCTTAATTGCAATCATCATTTTGCTGCTAAAACGGAAACGAAATTCTGAGAAGAAGGAAACCACGAAGGAGTCGGGGAGCAACGAACCAATGATGCTACCGTATAATTACACCAGCGACAGCTCGGAGGTTTGATTCCGAGACCTCAGGATTCAAGCCAGAGTCTCCAGAGTGCCTAAAAAAAAAAAACTTGAACTGCACTTTGTTTGCAGCAGATCATGGTGACTCATGAGGAATAAAAGGTTCATATGCTTCTAGGTGTACTTGAAATTTTTTACCCTGAACTCCTGCTGCCATTATCAACAGTAGAAGAGTCCATATCGAATCTCCCACTTTGCACGACAGGTAATCCTGGCGTCCGGATATCATGCACTAAGCTTAAGCAGCAATTCAAGGAACTGCATTGTAAGGGAGAGGTTTTTGTTTTGTTTTTGTATTTTCTGACGTTTAAAAATGTAGAAGAAACTATCCAAAGGTGCTATATATCCCGTCTGCAATAAGAAAGGAAATCTGTTTCTTCGGAAACACAGAATACTTGAGAGGAGGAATTCTTACACTCTTCAGTTAAATGTTGTGCTGTTTTTCACAAAGAACTCAGTGTCTGCAATTAGTCCGAAAGGTGATGAAGTGCCTCGGGCATGAATCCTCCCTCCTATAAGCTTTTGACTTCACTTAGCTATACCAGTGATTTATTTTTTATTTTTTTTACTTATGTGTAACTGAAGTTTTTCAAAAGACAGCTAGATTAGCCAGTATAACATTATAATCAGTTGCATGTCACAGGATGCAATACATACTTTTTATTCAGCTATTTAATCTGAGAATTTTTTTCCTTATTTATGATTTTATAAAGCCAAAGAATACAACAAATCCAGAAAGAATTTTGTTTTTCGCTGAAACTGGACGCTTATGTCCTCTTAAGTTTATAATGGATCATGGAAGTGTTGTAAGGTAAATTATATTTGTTAGTGCATATCCACTGCTGGGAAATGCAAGCATTAGTATTTCAGTACCTAGAGTTAGATTCAAAATGCAGAGGACAAGGTTCTGCCTGAACTGAGCCGAGGAATCACGATACTGAATCCAGCGTGTGATTGTCAGTTGCCATATTAAATGGCAAGAAGGTGAAGAAAAAATTAACATTTGATTGAATCAAGTAGCATTTATTACTGTATAATCATAGCATCTCTTGACAAACGTGCTGGGTCATCGTTGGGCATTTTTTAACAAGTGACTACTTTTGCAAGAGTAATTCTAATTTTCTGTCAGTGTTCTCGGTTTAGGTAACGTGACAGCATGATGTTCCACGGAAGTTTGGATCAGCAGTGTCCCATGTCAGTTCTTATCCAGACGGGACCTGTTCTTTCCCAAAGATATCCTGCCAAATGCTTGGCCATGAAACATATGTTAACCTTCAGGACAGATTGTGCCATTTGTCACGCTAGCGTTATACACCAATAAGTCATTTCAAGTCAACGGAGTTAAACTATATAAACTATATAAAATCTGAATCAGGCTGTTGAGGCTGTTGCTAAAATACCTGTTCCCTTCCACCATCTGGTGGTGGTGGGTGCGGGCAGCCCCCAAACTATCTTCAGCTGCAACACACTTGGCATTTGGTATTCTGGGGACCACGCTGCCGAGATCTGAGTTAGCGGAACAGGATCTGACTTGAAAGCAGCCTGGCCGCAAGCACACAATGCTGCTTCTCAACTAAAAAATGTACCCAAAACGCTTCCTGACCTAGTGATTCTGCACAATCGTCCTCTGAGCCATAAAGACTCAGAAATGTTGAGGTCTACCAGCCTGGGGATATCTGTGTTACGATTCACGGTATGGTGTGAATATGCCCACAGAGGACTCACACTGATATCTCTTGCTCTGGATTTATGTTGTTATAACTTCACTGATTTAACGAGATTTCATTGGTTTTTCACCAAAAGAATCAGGTGAGAATCTGTCATACCTTTTCTAGGTTTTCTGAAGACTGTGATTCAGGCTGTGTAATTGAAGGATGTTTGCAGCAACCTAAGGGTCAAACTCCATTACTAAAACCATGCAGTCATCTTTTATTTTAATTAATCTGAGTTCTAGCCTGAAACAATTATCCACAAGACGTGCCCAGCGCATTAGACCTTTTCCCTAGTCACCTGACATTAATTTACTCTTTTAATGAAGTTCCTGGTTTTGTGATCCATGTATTATGTGTGCAAGATTGATCAAAGACTTAACCCACAGATACTTTTCGTATTTCAGTTCACAACTAAGTTGCAAATGTAACCTAAGATCAAATTTGCCTTTGTGCCTCTATGTGAAATCGCTGCGATAATGAGAAATGCAGAATTTGTCTCCTAGAAACTGCATGTTTGGATAATAGCAGTCAAAGATTCCACAGTAAAATGGGACACATGTAAATAATAGAACATTTTAATATTTATAAAATGCCTGTTTTGTATAAGCAGAGAAGATCTTTTTAAAGATATATATATAAAATACAGAAATTAGGTGTTTATCAGTAGAGCTATTTTTCTGCTTTTGAATTTTAACAGACTGAAATATCATTAAAGCTGCTTGCAGGCAAAATCTTTTTTTAATTATTACTTCTTTTTATAAAATCACATCAAAACCCATGTGTTCCACAAGCCAAATATTTAGCCCAGTAAACAACTTGATCTCTGCTTTGAATAGCGTCTGATTAAAACTCAAATGTTTAGGTCGATGGGGATTATCAGACTAATGGTTTTCTAACAATATATAAAATAATAGTGCAAACTGGTGATAACAAAGGAAAACACAAAGCAAACACGGAAAAGCTGGACAAGCCTGAGTAAGATTCATGAGTCAGATTTCAAAGTCCTCTGCCTGGGAAAAAAAATCCCAGTGTTTTCAGTAAGGCCTGCCGGATTTGTCCCATTCTTAAGAAATTGGATTTCTTGCAATTCAGTGAACTATAAATACATCTGTGACAGCATGCCTTTTTTATTGTGGCTTCAAGGTTTTAGATTTCGGCAAGACTTTTTGGCGGCTTATTAACATTTTCCCTTCTACTTAGCAAGTGGCCTTGTTTGTACTAACCTGAATAAGTGCCTCATTCCCAATTATGTGCACAAATATGTTAATATTTATCTACCCATGCAATAAACTGAGTATATTTTATATATATATATTTAATCTATTTCCAGGTTATGTATTCAATCCTCTTTTCACTGGAGTTGCTTATTCTGCTGTCAGTAATACCATTTGTTAAACCCTTTATACAATAATTACTGTGTTTAAATCTGTTATCAAGCTGTCAAAAATCTTTTCCATGCATATTTATTTGGAACAATTTTTTGCTTATGTCTATGGCTGTGATATTTGGCATTTGTAACAAGAAGAAAAATAAAACTGCTTCTCGTTCAGTTACTGAACTAAAAATTGTGTATAAATATCACTCTGTGGAGAGGTGTCGGTAATGTTAAGTGTCAGTGTTAAGAAAAACTGATCTGCCAAATGGACGGAAGAATATAAACTTACTACTGTGTTTGCAATAAATCTCACTGCTTTGTTCCCGAAGTGATTGTCTTCTGGTCATGAAGTGGTCAGCTCAGGGGTTTTTTAATCATTGTGGTTGCACGCGTGGCTCAGAGAGGGATTTTTCTTTCAATTCCAGAACATCAAAAATCTCTAGATATCTACAAGTCCTCTGTAGGTTGGATTGCCGTGATCCTGGGTGCTGGCAGGGTTTATTGAACTATACTCATTGACAGGTGAAGGTGGGTCTGCAGCCGGCCGTTCCCTTGCTCCTGCAGCGCCGATGTTGCTGTCAGTTGTTTCTTGTGTCGGCTCGTTAGATTCCTTTCCCAGTGGCAAATATATCAGGTTAGGAAATACGAGATGTAGACACTTAGGGTGAATCTGTTATATATACACTATGATGCAGGAAGAAAAGGCAGCTCTGAACCTTTCCCCTTCCACCCCACCCTTTCTAAACTGGCCAGCACCGACCTCTGATTTCTCTGTGAATTTAAGTGTCCACCCACCTCCTTCGCTGTCAGAAAGGTAATACTTCATGCCTAGTTACACAAGTAACACACACAGTATATTTACTAAGTGCTGTAAGGAGGGATGAACTAGCAAGGCAGGGATTCCTGCATTGCTACGTCTGTTACCGCCTGCTACCTAAACTTGCTCCTGGGGATTATACCCTTAGCAGTTCCTCAGACTGAGCTGAGCCATCCAATGTCATATCTATGAGCTCTGTGTTGTGATTTCTGCCAGGGCAAATCAGATTGGAAGGGTTTCTGCCCTGCTCTGCTATAAATAGCTATATATGATGTAAATGAATAAATACTCTGGTCACAGGACTATAGCACCATCAATAAATCAAAGGGCACTAATTTCCCACTCCGAGATGGACCACAGTGGCCAAATCATAGAATCATAGAATGGTTCGGGTTGGAAGGGACCTTAAAGATCATCTAGTTCCAACCCCCCTGCCCTGGGCAGGGACACCTCCCACTAGACCAGGCTGCCCAAAGCCTCATCCAGCCTGGCCTTGAACACTGCCAGGGATGGGGCACTGACAACCTCCCTGGGCAACCTGTTCCAGTGCCTCACCACCCTCACAGTAAAGAATTTCTTCCTAATATCCAATCTGGATCTACCCTCCTTCAGTTTGAAACCATTACCCCGCATCCTATCACTACACTCCCTGATAAAGAATCCCTCCCCATCTCTCCTGTAAGCCCCCTCTAGGTAGTGGAAGGCTGCTATAATGTCCACATTTGTTTTGGCACTTGGTAGAATTCTGATACTACTAAGGTGACTTGGACACCAGCGGGTCCAGGATGACTTTCTCTTCACAGCCCAAGCATGGTTACCTTTCAGCATTTATAGGAGTCAGGGGTTTTTAATGCATCCTCACTGTCTTTTGAAAGAAAGACTCAGCTCCTACCCTGAAAGAATTCTGCTCCCACCACAGAGTGCTTTAGCTTTGAAAGCTGTTCAGTAAATTACTCTCAAGTGATTGGCTGTTTGAGTTTTGGTTTTCTTATTATTTGTCTCAAGACATGATCCATTCAGAATTTACCTTGCACTGCTGTTGCTTTGGTAAGTAACCATTGACTTCCAGTAAAAATGAAGGGAACAGCTGGAAGATGCTTAAAGGATGCATCTGTTTCATTTCATGGCCAATGCTGAAGCGTGCGCTGGATTCCTGCTGTCTCCTCTTACTTGCATTTTCATGATGCGTGTTTTCCCGAGCGTAACTTTACATGTAAAGCACGAATCTGCAGCTGCACTAGTTGAAGTGCTCCAGGTAAACTGGTGCAACTGGAAGATCAGGTGTAACAATTGTCGTCTGTAGCGTCTTTTTGACCATTTTTGTAGCAAAACCTCTAACTCAGTTACCATGGAAGACAAGAGGAGGCATTCTGGAAAAGTGCATGATGTATCCACCTCTTTAATAATAGAATTTCTGCTTTCCTTCCTCTTGCATTCACTTCCAAGGAAATACGTAATTGAACTAAATGAGACAGCAAATGACAAAAAGACTTGTAAAAGGTAAAGAATGTCTCCCACATAAGTAGAGATTAGCTAGATAAGATTCTCTTCCACTCTTCACCCTCAGAAGGTAATACCCAAGGGAGAGTGTTATAGAGGTGCATTAAATCCTGAATGTTACAGAGACAGTGAGTAGGGAGCAATGATTCGCTATTTCATGTAATATTTTAGAGAGGTTCCACCCAAAAAAATTTGCTGGCTACAAGGATGAAGCAAAGTAGGCAACACTTAGTCATACGACCCAAAATTAAAATTTCAAGACTCATTACTGAAAGAAGATGTGTATCCCAAACTAAAAAAGAAGTTAAATTAATGGAAGAAAAGTCCATTGACATCAGCTATTGTTTCAACAGCTAGTTCTGAAAGCCTGGACGAGAAAAAGTTGTGAGAATTCAGGAGAAGGATCAAGCTGTTTGTCTTCGCTTGCCTTTCTCTTCCCTCCAGCTCCACTACTGCACTGCCAGCGGTGGATCGCCCAACCCAGAAGAGCCGCTCTCGTGCCCTAACAGTTGTACAATGAGCTGCCAGTTACACTCTTGGAATTGATAATATAAAGTACAAAACACATAAAGTGGTGGGGTTTTTTTTCTTGGGGTAAGAGGCAACGAAATTTCTAATTTGTCAGCACCCTGGGTCTCTGGCAGCTGGTTTACCTGCAGCTCACAGCTGCCTGGTCCTGCTGAGGATTGCTTGAAACGGTAGCCTGAGTCAATAGCCTTTTCCTGGCCCCCATCCTGTGCAGGCAAGTGATCTGGACAGAATGAGGTAAAGCATCTGGAGAGGGGAAAGTGGGCACAGAGGTAAAAGATACTCTTGATTATTTTATTTACCTTATAAACATGCTCCATTTATTCTCTGCTGTTTTTAACAAAAAGTTAAAAGAATATTTCTTGGGCTATCGAGTGTCTCTTTCACTGATGCATTTTTTCTTATGTTTCTAATGGCACCAAAATGATCCTGGCAAGAAAGAAACATAAATACCAAATTCTTTAAGTACTAGTATCTCATGGGGATGTGGCTGGACTTCTCTTCCATTTCTTGGCGGGAGACTTGGATTTCAATACAGCCAGCTGCGCTGTGCCCCACAGGGACTGGTCCCCAGTATTGTCAAGTCTGTGAAACAGAGGCTGGAGTAGGATCTGGCTCTTCGTTCAGAACAACAGAAGCCTCTGTTTGTCTTTGGGGACAAAATGATGTTGATATATCAGGAGGCTGACTTCATACGAGGTGTCCTCCTACGCCCACATCTCATGGCAGCATCACACAACAGTGCCACAGACCGCCTCATCAGCCGCGTGCCTTACACAGTCTCCCAGAGACAGGATTCCTGGCCTCCCATTGTCAGGGTCTTGAAACACCCTCTCCCAGTAGGAGGAAAGGAAAGATTTGTATCCACTCTCAAAGAGCATCAGCTGGAGAGAGATTTGTAATGGCTTCGTGGGCACCAGCAGCTGCCCATGCATCACACGTGCAGCAACTTTCATGTTCCCAGGACTTCGCAGAGGTGCCACATGATGCCCTCAATAATGCACCAGAGCGTGGAGTCCAGCAGAGGCATCCTCTGGGATCTTCTGTACCCCGGGAGGCTTCTTCCATCTCAGGTTGTAATGTCAACCACTAACTCGCCATGCCACACAGGGGATGCGCTCATTTATGTCACGTCTTCCAAGACTTCAGAGGCAAAAGTCTCAGCAGACTGTGTTCACTTCACCTAAATGCCACTCAGATCCTAATTTAGATGAACTGTAGTAACAAGGTCAAAAAAAAAACCACATTTGTGGACTGTATCATGAGGGGCACAGACACCTCAGAGTGGCTGAACAGAAGTGCCACAGAGGAGCGCAATTCTCACTGCTGATTAAGAGTCTACATGCCGCGTTCGGTTATGGGAAAAGCTTGGTGGGTCGGCGGAGATTCTCAGCACAGCAGGCTGTGCACTGGCACCTAAACCCGCCTGCAGGAGGGGTGGGTGGCTGCAATTGTTTCTTTGCTAACTTAAATGTTTTTAACCCAAGTGGCATCTCAAAAAAGATGAGTTTCAGAGGCAGAACCTGCTTCTTGCTTTCATGTAGCCAGGTTAAATGTGGACAATTCAGAAACAGTTTTCTCTTCCTGACGGGTTTTTTCTGCGTTAGTTATATAGCTAGACAGCTCGTCCAGGAAATTCACCTTCTGTTATCAGACGTTAGCCTGAAGAGGTTTGTGCACACACCTCCTGCGGCAGTCGCTGCACCCATTTATTACTATTTCCTCAGCTGTGGTGATTTTCCCACCTGCAACACTGCGCTCAGAACAGGACCATCAATAACAGCTTCTGTCTGAGCTCTTTTGGCTTGGTGCACTGCAGCTTGGATTTCCCTTCCCAATTTGGCTCTCAAAATGAAGGTGCTGGGGAGATATTTCTCCCCCAGGAAATTTCAGTTTCCTCAGGAACCGTGCATTTGACATCCGTAACATCATTATGAATGGTAAGCGTGATGCCGACAATTCAAAAAAATTCTTGCAGCATTTTGGCGTTGCCTGTAGTTCCCATCTGGAGCTGTCAGCTGTGGTAATATGCGTTACCCCAGTCTCCTCATGAAGTGGCTGAGAAGTTTTATTCTCCAACAAAATGATTGGCTTCAAAGCATGACGGCAGCAAGTGCACGTGTGTGCACACACACAAAGAGTATGTGTTTATTATTATATAAATTTTATATCTTTTTATTATGTAACATATAAGATAAACTTTCCGTATATTTATATGTGTATTTTATATAGTAAGTCATAGATATCAATGTATGTAAATAGTACATATTTTATGTGTGTTTTTATATTTTAGTATTAGATGATACAATTTTTTATTTATATGTAATTCCTCAGATAAGATTACAAGGATGAAGTGTTACAAGCTGGGAAGCAGAATTCAAGGTGTATTTGCCCAGAAGGAATCACAGCAGCCAGACTCACAGCCAAAACCTGAGAATGCACCTCCCAGCCCTCGGGGTCAGGAAGACTGATTTGATACACTCTGCTGGAGTCCAAAATAAGCAAATGGGTGGCATTTAGGACTGCATTCCAGATGGTGACTTCAGTGGTCACAGCTCCTGGGACCAGCTTGAGCTTTTCAGTCCTGGTCTGTTGCAGGATGTCAGGGAGCCGCACCACCATTCCTGCAAAATACCTTCTGTTTCATAGAATCACAGAATCATAGAATCATAGGGTTGGAAGGGACCTCTGGAGATCATCTAGTCCAACCCCCCTGCCAGAGCAGGGTCACCTAGAGCAGGTTGCACAGGAACGCGTCCAGGCGGGTTTTGAATGTCTCCAGAGTTGGAGACTCCACCACCTCTCTGGGCAGCCTGTGCCAGTGCTCTGCCACCCTCAGGGTAAAGAAGTTCCTCCTCATGTTGAGGTGGAACTTCCTATGCTCAAGTTTGTGCCCATTACCTCTTGTCCTGTCCCCGGGCACCACTGAAAAGAGCCTGGCCCCATCCTCCTGACACCCACCCTTTAAGTATTTATAAGTGTTGATAAGGTCACCCCTCAGACGTCTTTTTTCCAGACTGAAGAGACCCAAAACCCTCAGCCTTTCTTCATAAGAGAGGTGTTCCAGTCCCCTAATCATCTTTGTAGCCCTTTGCTGCACCCTCTCCAGCAGTTCCGTGTCCTTCTTGAGCCGGGGAGCCCAGAACTGGACACAGTACTCCAGGTGCGGCCTCACCAAGGCAGAGTAGAGGGGGAGGATGACCTCCCTCGACCTGCTGGCCACACTCTTCTTGATGCACCCCAGGATGCCATTGGCCTTTTTGGCCACAAGGGCACATTGCTGGCTCGTGGTCATCCTGTTGTCCACCAGGACTCCCAGGTCTCTTTCAGCTGAGCTGGTCTCCAGCAGGTCAGCCCCCAACCTGTACTGGTGCATGGGATTATTCCTCCCCAGGTGCAGCACCCTACACTTGCCCTTATTGAATTTCATAAGGTTCCTCTTTGCCCAGATCTCCAGCCTGTCCAGGTCTCTCTGTATGGCAGCACAGCCTTCTGGTGTGTCAGTCACCCCTCCCAGCTTTGTGTCATCAGCAAACTTGCTGAGGGTGCACTCTATCCCCTCGTCCAGGTCATTGATGAATATATTGAAGAGGACTGGACCCAGTACTGACCCCTGGGGAACACCACTCGTCACTGACCTCCAACTAGACTCTGTGCCCCTAATCACGACCCTCTGAGCTCTATCTTTCAACCAGTTTTCTATCCACCCTACTGTCCATTCATCAAGCCCACTCTTCCTAAGCTTTCCTATAAGGATGCTGTGGGAGACCGTGTCGAACGCCCTGCTTAAGTCAAGGTAGACCACATCTACCGCCCTCCCTTCATCTATCCATCCAGTCATGCCATCATAGAAGGCTATCAGATTAGTCAGACATGATTTCCCCTTGGTGAATCCATGTTGACTACTTACGATAGCTTTCTTTTCCTCCACATGCCTTGAGATGACACCCAGAACGAGCTGTTCCATCATCTTTCCAGGGATGGAGGCGAGGCTGACGGGGCTGTAGTTCCCCAGCTCCTCCTTCTTGCCTTTTTTGAAGACTGGAGTGACATTGGCTTTCCTCCAGTCCCCAGGCACCTCGCCTGTTCTCCAGGACCTTTCAAAGATTATGGAGAGCGGCCCAGCAATGACTTCCACCAGCTCCCTCAGCACTCTCGGGTGCATCCCATCGGGGCCCATGGACTTGTGAATATCTAATTGATCTAATTGATCCCTCACTCCATCCTCCTCAACGCAAGGGAAGTCGTCTTCTTTCCCCGTTAGTTCCCCCAATGCCTGGGACTCCTGAGGGTTGGGCCGAGCAGTAAAGACCAAAGCAAAGAAGGCATTCGGTAACTCTGCCTTCTCCGCATCCTCCGTCACCATGGTTCCTGTCTCATTCAACAGTGGGCCCACAAATTCTCTGGTCTTCCTTTTGCTTCCAATATACTTGTAGAAGCCCTTACTGTTGAGCTTGACATCCCTGGCCAGGTTTAATTCCAGGGCGGCCTTGGCTTTCCTTGTTTCATCCCTGCACGCTCTGGCAGCATTCTTGTAATCCTCCCAAGGGGTCAGTCCCTTCTTCCACTTATTGGAGACTTCCTTCTTCCACTTGAGCTTTTTCAGAAGCTCCCCACTCAACCATGCAGGTCTGCTGCGTCCCTTGCCTGATTTCTTTCTCTTAGGGATGCAGAGATTTGGAGATAGGGATGCAGTGTTTGGAGAGCAGCAAGTAAATGTATTGAGAAAAAGAGAAGTTACCTGACAGAAGTTCTCCAAAAGTCCATGTATCAGTGCCTCCTTTTTTCATTTTATGTCAAGATGCTGCAGTAGCTGTATTTCCCCCTCCCGAGCCCCCACAGCTTGAGGGCTGGAAAACGACAGCCATGGTATCAGCTTCTCCTTATGCCCCTCTCCTGGGCTGCTGGTCTCTCCGCTCCCCTTCTGCAACTGCTGTGAGCTGGTTTTGGTCACTTATTAGTTTGGAGGCCTGGAAAAGCCCCCAGACAGGGGGCAGGCAGCAGGCTCAGTCAATGAGCTTGTGCCTCCAAGGGCCAGAGAGAGGGGATGCTGCCAGCGTCTGGGCCACGTGAGTCCTCTCTCCCCAGTCCCCAGATGTTTTAAGAGAGTCCTTTTCGTTTGGTGAAGGTATGAAATCAAAAGCTAATTAGCTGCCCAGGGAATGAGGGAATTTGGCTGCTAAACAAAGAAGAGCCGTCTGCTGTCGGACGCAGTCCAAGATATCTCAAAGGGCCAACAAAAGTGACGCTTTATTCCCACACGAGTGCCCATGGATGTGGGCTTTAACTCCTCAGTGGCTCCTGGCACTCTCGGATGTGGCAGGCCAGGTCACTTTGGTCCAGCTCAGACCAGCCCTCGCCTGGAGCACTCAAACCTAACTTCCAGTCTGCTTCTCATTAAACAACCTGGGACAATTACTCCTAAAACAAAGTGAAAAGGAGAGCTCAAGAGGCAAGGATCATCCTACCCGGTGAGTCACCAACATGGGCTGCAAACGGGTCTTTTTCGTGCCGCTGTCACACAGTGTGAGGTGAAACTGCTGCTTAAAATAGATTGGGAGGTAAGAAAAAGGAGATAAATGTGTGCTTTAAAGAAAAGTAGGCAGGCCAAGAGGGTGCCTGCAGATTGAAAGGCACCTGTTTGTGGTAACAGTCTCAGAAAGCCAGGTGGAATATTCGGAAAGATCTTAATCTAATGACTTGAGAACAAACAGTTCTGTTATCATCTCTAATTTATTTCTTTGGAGTTTTTGCTTCATAATTTTCTGGGAAATGTAAATTCATTCTCCATTTTCACCTGGTGTCATCTCTCACATATCTGCACTTTAAAGGGAAACTGTCAGGGCCATGTTTACCTCCCTGATTCAGATCTTGATAAACTGGTCACACAGTGAGATTTTTATTAAAAAAAAACAACAACAACAAAACACAAACAAACAAAAAGCAAAAACAAACCAAAAAAACCCCAAACAACAACAACGGCAAGAACAACAAAACAGAAGAAGATACCCAGCTGCATTTTACAATTTTCAGAAAATATTAAAGTACTGAAAATGAAATGCATCACAACTGACCAGGCATTTTTCAGAGTGTACTGAAATCATGCCATCAGTGAATTACATTATAAAAATGAGGAAAATAAATAGCCTTCACTGTTAATACAATCATTAACAGCACAGGTATATCAAATTAGATATGGTCTGGGCTTAGCTGTCTTCTTCTTCCTGCTGTATCCTTTTAGTTTATGACCTTCTTAATTTCCTTTTAATATAGCTCCTTCCTGCATTTCCTTTACTGCATGAAAATGTTGAAAACGTGCCACCTTCTGTTCTGTTCAGCTATTGCACAGTTCCAAGAAAACTGACCTCTGGAAACCTCCGTAAAATGAGTGCGCATCTGTGCACAGATACATGTAGGCACACGCACATACATATAAACCTAATACACACATATCTCTTAAATCCCTCTGAAATGTCAAAATCACTTTATTCACAGGCTTTTCTTTAGTTACACAATTTGCACTCAAGCTGTTACAATAAACATGCTCCATAAAAGGTTTCCAAGGAAACCAGAAATTAGGCCAACTCTGACCGCTGTTTCTGGAAAGCAAAGAGGGAAGAGGAAAGTGATTCTTCATCCAGTCTCTCTTTAATGAGTGCAATGGAAAAAGATCTGTATCTCCTTATTTTTTCTTCTTATCCTCGGCTCCTCACGTCCACAAGTACAGCCAACACCCTTCCCTTCAGAGCTGCTCTGGGAAAATCTCCCTCCTCTCCTTTCACTGATGCAGGGATGCTGAAGAGCTTCTGCCAGGCCACATCCCCGCTTGCACACTGCCAAAAAAAGCAGTAGGATGGGGAGATCAAAGCACAGCTCCAGCCCCAAAGTTTTGCTTTTGTGTTTCATGACTCTTAACCTGGTGATTCCTTTTCCCACAAAAAAACCACAAGGGACATTTCTTACACCACTACCCCTCCACAAATTTATCCCAGTATATTAGTCTTCTGCTATCCCAAATAAAGCACAATATGGGTATGAGCAGATTCCTCTGCATATATTTTCCTACCCATATTTCCTCTTGCCATTGAAGGAGTCACTATAACTACAGATAAACTCGAACTTTGGCAAGTTCTGTTTGGCTCTCCAAACTCCGAGGTACGGGAAATGCTTTATTTTCTTTTCTCTGAAGACTAACAAGTAGCATTCTTCTTTCTAAGAAGCTAGGGAGGTGTTCAGAGCTCTTAGCTTCTTTTCACTAAGGACTTTGCAGGGGAAGACTATGCAGGCAGGAGATATTTCTGTGTTAGCTAGTAGGGAAGAAGAGTAGTACATAAGTGAGGGCAGGGGATGTACACAGCCACTGAATGTTTGTGGGTTGCCTTTGCAGGCAGATAAGGACGTGGTCAGGTTACATCTCTCAGGGCTGCAGGAAAGGAATGTCTTATTCTTTATCTGCTTTGCCTGAGGAGTGTTTTCCCAAGTTCATAGCTGCATTCTTCTGTACCTTATACACATTATCTTGCTTTTATATGGTCTTGGACGGCTCAGTGTAGAGGATCCTGCCTGTCTGACTCCTTAGAGAGGGCACTTTCAGATATCTGAGTTGCAGATAGGGTGATTTATTCCTGAAGAGCACTGTAAATACAATTAAGCCAGCCTTTATTTCGACTATAACCTCCATGGTAGAAGGGCTATCTGCAGCCTGTAAAGAGGAACAAGTAACTAGAGTAAAATAATTATCCTTAGAAGTTGTATTTTTTTCTCTGTTTTTTTTAACCTCAGAGATACGGGTTACGACGGAGAAGAAAAAGACACTTTCTGCCTATTCCTGTGTGCCAGAAAGGTGTTAGCATTCCTGAACAGCTGGCCTTATATCACAATACCTCAAGGCGCTTTAATTCCTGTTAGAAGTGAAGCTAGCCCTCTGCCTACCATGACATATGGGGAACTTAAAGATGATTTAAAGTAATCTTCCCCCTCCCTTCTAGTCGTAAGTGGAATTTAGCTGGAACAGAGAATAGGATTCCCATGTTTTCAAGATATCTCTTTTCCCAGATAAGCTCGACTCACAGGGAGTGGGAAGAGAAAAGTGTGTCGCAGTAAACCAGAAAGTCCCTAAGGCATGGAGTGGGGTCAGGCTTCTGACCACAATAATCACTTCAGAAAGGATGCAATGAGATAAGCCTTGCTCTTGGCAACAAACTGTGGTGGTCAGCACAAAACACTTCATCTTGCCTTCCAGGGTTAATGCCATGAGGCTGGTGTAGCTGGGTAGAGCAAGGTGCTCGTGACAAGCTCTCAACGGTTCTGCCAACTGAGAATGCACTGACTTTATAAAAACTTACCCTTAAATTATGGCTTGAACACCACTGCTTTTGCTAGGCAGTATGTCAAAAATCTGGATAGAAAAATGGACTTGTATCTAGACCAGTTGTTTTTGGAGACAGCGATGTCAAGAGGTGAGCGTCTCTCAGTATCCCAAAGCAAATCCCACCAGAGGTGCCTCAGAAGATAACACGTGTTTGATTCTGAACTGCCAGTGGGTCACCTGGGACATGTTTGTCATGCCAGGCTGCGGCCGATGGTCTGCTCTAGGTGCCAGGGCCTGCGGGGGATGGCTCGGTGCTCCACGTCAGCGCTCACAGCCGTCTGCTGGAGCAGAAGGCCCGCCTGCAGCATGCCCTTGGAGGCCTGGAGAGGCAACTGCAGGAGATCATCGACCACCTGACGAGTCTTCCAGTGTCACTGCCCATCCAAAGCACCGCTGATGAACCGGGCATGAAATCCCTGCTTCAGCAAAGCGCTGGAGAAAGGGAAGAGCCTGCCAGAGCAATGCTGGAACAGAAGGAGAATGAAGCCTCGCAGGAAGTGGCTGAGGATCTTCAGAGCCAAATGGATGCAGACAAAGAGGGCTCATATTATGTGAGCACCCTCAGACAAAGGTATGAGGAGTTAAAGGTGCAGCTTATGGAGATGGCAGATGAAAACATCAGACCGGTGGAAGAAAATTCTCACCTCCGTGAGCAGATGCAGTGGGCAGAAAAGGTTGAAGCTGAAAATGTTAACCTGAAGGGACAACTTAGGAAAGTGGCAGAGAAGGAAAATTCTGCCAGACAAGACATCAGCTGTCTTCAAACCAAACCGGAAGATGCTGAGTGCGAACTGAAAGCCCTGAGAGAAATGGCAGAAAGGTGGCAACAGCTGGAGAAGGAAGGCGAGGAGACAAAGGCAGAGCTGCAGAGGAAAGAAAAGCAAGACAAGTTTTTGCAGCGTGCTCAGACAGACGGAAAAAGGGAACATCAAGAAGCCATGCAGCTGTTTCAAAACCAGGTGAGCGAGCTGGAGAATCAGTTTCAGAGTCCTTCAAAGTCAGCTTGGGCAGAGGACAGCCTTGGGTCCTGCCTTCTTTCAGAGGAGGACTCCGCAGGTGAGGCAGAGAAACTGTCCATCATCCTGAAGGATCTGGGACCACAAACAGGAAAGCTTTGAACATTCATAGCTCGATATAGCTACGATCCTTTTGATGGTGCCAGTCAGCAGCATAGAGCTTCCTCTAACTGCTGGACAATATGTTTATGTCTTTGGACAGGTGGACGAATACGGTTGGTATGTGGAAGAGCTGCTGGATGGCAGAAGTGTATTCATGCCCTTGAATTGTGTTGAAGAAGCTTCAGGTGATGACCTGGAAAACAAAAACTGGAATGATCTTCATTGTTATCATTGCTGTCTCTCGCCTATTTTGGAGGAAGATGAAGAGGATCTAGGTGTGGGTGTTGGGGGATAAAAACCACAGAAACAATAGATAGTAATAAACATAGCTTATATAACCTTCCAGAATATCTGCAGAAGTTAATTTATACTTAAAAGGGGTTTGGTTTAGACTTTTAGATTTCTTAGAATGGGGGGATCTCTGGAGTGCAGCAGGGGCCTCCAGCGGGCCCCAGTAAATCC
This sequence comes from Chroicocephalus ridibundus, assembly GCF_963924245.1. NCBI lineage: Eukaryota > Metazoa > Chordata > Aves > Charadriiformes > Laridae > Chroicocephalus > Chroicocephalus ridibundus. Next base: position 30,925,183 of record NC_086284.1, read on the forward strand.
TGGATAAGGCCCTGGGGCACTCTGGGGAATAATTAGTGCCCTGCAAAGGCCCCTGCAAAGCCCAGCAATGGCTCCTCGGGCTTTCTGGAGCGCAACTCTGCCATGTCAGAGCACCACTGCTGTTGGCAGCTATGGGGACTCTCCTGTCGGGGCCAGTTGCTGTGTATGTTCTCACCTTGGGGAACAGAGAGAAGTGAAACAGCTTAGTGGTACTGCCAAAGGTACCACCTGCACTCGTATATACCTTTTCTAACTGTAGGATAGTGGGAAAAACATGGTTTTTTTCCACAAACTGAGTTGTTCCAAAGCTTCCTTCAAGCTACAGCAGCAGCAGTATATAGATGCGAGAGGTTCAGTAGATTCTATCTGCAAGATTCTGTGTCTTAGAGTATAGTAACATCCCTCATGTGACCCAGGTCAGAGGTGTTGGTGCTGCCACAGTGAGTTAACCCTTTTTGCTATCTCAGCAGAGAATGCATGCAGCAAACCGATGGCAGATATTTATAGAACAACGTACAAGTACATGCTGTTAATATTCTTCTCCACAGAAACTGAAGCTGGGCTTGCTGCTTAAATGTACACCTGCAGTGTACCTACTGAAGCCAACAAGCTTTACTAAAGTCACCAAAGAAAGGGGAGGTGTTTGGAAATTTAACATTCCAGTACATCACATTGCAATTCTTAAGGAACTCTCATGACTGTTTATTTATGTATTTGTCACTGCTCAGGTAGAAATGTTAAAGCCTGTGAAATGGGAGCCAGCCCCAAATTTTCTTAAGAAACTGCTGCTGGTGGCAACAAGGAATGAGGGAAAACCTGTAAGACAGAGCACAACAGCCCAATAATGAGATGTTTGGTAGGGGCCAGCCTTGGCACCCCCATGCTGTATATAACCTTGAGGAGGAACCTGCCTCACCATTTGGATGGCAGAGGCCAGTGGGCTCCAGGTGCAGGACTATTCAGTATCCAAGCCCAGGACAGCATGAGCAGGAAGGGAATTAGGTCTCAAACCTGGAATTCCATCTGAAGCTTAGAGTGACATGGGCACTGGCTCTTTCAAACCGGGTATTTATTTCTTCTACCCCATCAAGCCAGTGACAGCCACGTAGAAGAAGGAAAACTAAGAGAGATACCCAGATGTGGGTGGCACCAGCTGCCAAAGCTCTCTGCTCCACTACCCCAACGAGGTACAGCCCCAGCCTTGGCTTTCACAGCAGGTTTGCAGGCTGGGCTTCTGTCAGAGATGGCAGCAAGGTCACTGCTGAGACTACAGGCTGAACCAAAACAGTGCGGAGATGTTTTTTAACCGCATCCCGATAAAACTGAAAATTCACATTTGCCATTCAGGAGTCAAGTCAAAATCGAGCATGAATGGCCTGAAAATGAGACCCACATCATAAAAATACATAGCAGGACATGCGCTCACATATTAGCAAGGGCAGATTCATGCTTCTTCCAAGACATGTTGACTAAATAAATGAAAACATCCTTTGTGGTCACATTTCTTCTGTAGGTTCAATATGTAAACTATATAATCTGGGCAGAGTGTGTCTGACCCACATACCATCAGCAGGGCACTGGGGACTTCCAGCCAGTCCCCTTCTGAAGGCATCAATATTCCCCTCTGCACCTAAGCCACTGAGAGGGCAGCTGAGTCGTCTTCTTTTGCATTATTTTGCTGGAGGCAAAATTGGATTAGCAAGAGGGAAGATTGCTGCTACGACCACTGTGTCCAGACTGGGTATGGCACCTATCCCTGACAGTACAAAAAGGCACAATGTTTATCCAAATAACTGCCTAAAAAGCTGATGGCTGCAAAGGGTCTGAGCTCCATGGCTAAATTTCTGCAGAAAGCAGAGATCAGCAGACATTACCTGAATAACTGACCCACTGAGCTGCTACAAAAGTCATACAGATTTTACTCCTCTATAACAGGAGAGCAGACGCTCTGCCTGCTGCCTGGGGAGGTACTGCAGCTCCTGACACTGAAACGTGGTGTAACTAAGCAGCTTCTCCTTTACAATAAAAAATAAAACTCTCCTGACACTCATATCCTGTCTCCTTTTCCCCTTTCTCTTTGAATTTCATCCTTGAGCATTCAAGTCAAGGGATCAAAAAAAGTAGGACAGCTTCTGATCTGCCAGTGGACCTGACCTAAACTTGGCTCAAGTGCAACGGAGGTCACAGCAGAGCCTTGTCCCAGGCTTGGGAAAGGAGAAGCTTTCTTGTGTCTCATGTTTCTCTGAGTTACGGGGTGAAGCGAATGCCTTAGATTTAATTTGCAGATCGGAACAAGGAAAGAAAGCTGCCAGTGGCAGATAGGCACGTGGCTGGCTGTGGTTCTACATGGTAAGTGATTTTTTTTCTCCTTTTGTTTGCGAAGTATTTTTTAGTACAATTGTTCTATCATCTGAAACATTGATTTAACAAGTCAGGAAATACAGAGAATGAGGGTCACTGATGGTTATAAATTACTTCTCTAAATTTTGCCTGCGTAGAAGGCTGGTTTTCCTTGATTTCATTGTATGCTCCCAAAACCACAGAACTTTTACTATTCTTCTTCTCAGCTAGTTAAAATTTTAGCTTTTGCCACTGATACGTTCAAGATGCTGTTTGCTTTTTTAACTTATTCTTATCTTTTGCTCCCATGAAAAGGAGAAGAAAAAAATCCCCTAAAAAGACAATTATATTCATTACATTCCAGAAGAATGGAGAAGTTGGGAAAGACAAAAATATTTGAAATATGTTAAATTTTGTAGGTAACGTGTATTTGTTACAGTTGGTAACAAAGAAAAATTGGGTAGTTTTGGGGTTTTATAGTGAAATTGAAAGGAAAAAAACCAACAAACAAAGCACCAAGGATGGATTTGAGACTAAGACTCCAGACAGAGTGTCAGGGTGTTCGGGTGCAATGGCTGTACCAAAAAAGCCTTGTGTTATCCAGGCCAGTGTTTTCTTCCTCATTTCCAGCAGTTCTTTGCTTTCTCCTGAAGTGAGAGAGCCACCTGCATGCTCAGACATCTCCTCCTCTCCTGGCCATGACCCATCCAATGGCTTTTTCTCTTAGCAAGGCTCTGATTGGTATATTTATTAAATTTGACCTACATTTCTTAAAGATGCCAAAAGCTCTGATATCCTAAAAAAGGTATCTGGCAAAAAACCCAGGGTGCATTATTACAGTAGGGGGTAATATTATGTCAGTAGTATAATGCAATTATTGCTTGATTAAAAAAAAAAAGTGCTGTTTTTTACATTTTTAAAAAAGCCTAATTTTTTTTTTGACACTATGTTAAGAAAATCACAGAATTGAGCCTACCCATTGGGAAAATGATGGAGGAACCCATGAGGAAAAATTAAAGCTCATTGCTTAATCCCCCCAAAACCCAGACTCCTCAGTGAGAGCAGAAAAGCTCACGCATATATAGGTTTTCCTCTTTTAAATAGAATTATTTTATTTTATTTTCAACAGATACACTTAGGAGCACTAAATGCAGAACATTTGAAGAAAATATAGATGAAAAAGACAATTTTTCACGGCAAAAGCAACTAGAGCCTAGATTAACTTTTTAATTCATAACCTAGATTACGGTAAAAAAAAAAAAGTATAGTTTCAATTTACATTTTCGATTTGTATTCATGCTAAAGAGATGTTATGCTGCTGTTAAAAGGAACTTTTGAAATTAGGCCCACACTTCATGGTCTGCTGTTAAAAAAGGATTTTAAAATCTAATTTTCTGAAATGTCAGAATTAAAATATTGCCTTTTGTGTTTGTCACAGTTCCCTGTAACCCAGAAAAGAGGATATCACCGTGGCGCTTATTTGTAAAATATGCTTTGTGAAGCGGTCCTTTGTACCCTTCTGCCAGGCAGAGTTGAAAAAGTGCAAGAGGAAAGTGAAAGGAGGGTTTGGTCTTGTTAGTATTTAGGCAGATTAAGGGGAAAAAGGCTTTTGGATGCGCTTCAAGACAAAAACCAAACACTGCTGCTGGCGCTCAAAACACTGCGAAAACCTACAAAGTTCAAATGAAGTTACTGAAAGGAGAGATAGTTTATATTCAAAATAAAGCAAATTTGTCTCCCTGAGTTCTGTCTTACACATACATCAATCCCAGACTGTCCTTTCCACATGCTGTACTGGACTGGGGGTCAACTGAAGAATCAATATTGTACCTGGTGAAAAGTGGCTGATGAGTAAACAGGAAAGGACTTTGCCTTCAGAAAAAAAACAGATGCACACATTATTTTAGGGTGAGTTTTCTGTGTTCTGTCTTTCATGCATGTGCTGGAGACCTTCAACCAAGATAATTTATGTTACTTTATTTCATTTTATTTTATTCCATTTTATTTTATTCATTTCATTTAATTTCATTATATTATGTTATGTTTTAACGTGGCTTTGGACTGGAATATTTTACTTTGTATTAGAAATCCCAATCCCAGCCAGTCTGAAGAATCTGTGGTACTAGACAACCAGTGTAACAATCATTTCATACAAACATAGAGACAGACAAATAAAGCATAAGGAATTTGAAGTCTATAAATGGTTATATATACACTTGCACTTCTATGTATGTAAGAGACAATGAGAAAAATCCCTATTTAATTACAGTTATTGGTTTGTATTTTGGACTAAAACTGCCTTTATTAAGAGACAGAACACCTCCTTAAATTCAAGCATAAAATGGTTATGCAACATATTGCTATGGATAGCCGTTATGTACACTCATAGAATCATAGAATCATCTATGTTAGAATGAAACTTTAAGATCATCTAATCCAACCATTAACCGAACACTGCCAAAACCACCACTAGACTATGTCCCTAAGCACCACATCTACCCATCTTCATATATGTATTCATACTTCACAAGGAAGCAAAAGCGTGCAAATCCAATTAAAAAGAAGTGAAAGCAAAAAAAAAAGGCTTTTGCAAGGTCCCCTTTAAAAAAACGTCTGTGAAAATATCTTACTGTGAGTTCATACATGGCTATTTGTATAGCTGTGCAAATAGACCTCGGTCCCCTGACAAACAAGCCAGAACAGACAATGGAAAGCCCCTCTCCTGCCCTCTGATAAAAACCGGCACAACAGGGGATTTTGGTGTGACCCCACAGTGCAGAGTTGCCTTTCGTGTGACTTCAGGAGTAGGAAATCCATGCTGGTTGTGTTGCAGTCTTCTGCAAGTTGTTGACTTTTCAGCTGGGAGAACTCCATATGTGTTCCTCAAGGAAAGGGCATTGACCTTGCGGATGTTGGTTATTTTTTCTCCTTATTTTTTATTTGTCTGAAGCAAAAATAAAGGAGCCACTCATACTCCTTTCTTGTTCTGTTTTAGTGACTGAGATTGCTCAGTGATTGCGTCAGCCCCGACCTTGGATGGCAGCCATGTAAGACCTAGCAGTAGAACTGCCTCTGAAAATGGCAGGAGCCTTCGCATGCTCCACAGCTAGTGCTGCTCTTAATTAACTTCCCCCATTATCTTCTCTTTGTTCATGCAAGAGTGAGAAGTCCTTATTTTACCCACTGGAAGTTCAACAGGAGTCTTCTGCTCCCCGGGGAGAGCATGAGCCCTGTTCCCAAAATAACGTCTTCCATTAAACCTTTGTCTTTGTCCTGAGCACAGATCAGCTTTGTGGTGGAAATCTCTTGCTCACCAGCTAGCCTGGGTTTGGGAGGCCAGAGGCCCTGAGGAAGACGATGTGCTTTTGGCATGGAAATGAATCAGTTTTGTCAGTACATAACTGCAGAGGGAACGAGAGGGTGGAGAGGGGACGCAGAGTGAAAATCATTTTGGTCTTAACAGTTCCCATTTCTGATCTCCTGTAAACATCACCCAAAGAGAATGGATTTGGGTGCTAAGGACCCACAAGTACCTTTCCTCACCTCATCCCTCTTGACTGACAGCTGAAGTGAGAGTGGAAGCCAGAAGAGGAAGAGTGAAGGCAACTGCCTGTCTCTTGGAAAAAACCTATACCTGGAACAGACAAAACTTTGCTTTTGCTGATATGAGCATGAAGCCAGAAACATTCTTGTTGCTACTGCTGCTGGTACTTTCTGTGACCACCAACAGACAGAAAGTACTTGCCATCCATCTGTTTTTGTCTCAGAGGGAGCTACCACACTTGTGAGACGCTCAGTGTAAAATAGCAAACGAGTTTGTTGACACCTTAGACCTTCTTCACTTCCCTTACCTCCTTGTCTTGAGGCAGCTCCTACTGGAGCTGCTTATGTCTGAAGAGCGAGGCAAGGGATGTCTCTTAGGCAAGGGGAGGTGGACATCCCTTCACCCTCACACTGCAACATGACTGTGGGCAGTGAGCCCTTGCTGTGAGTGTGAATTCACCTCGCAAATAATGGAGTGTTGATTTAAGACATCCGTTGCTAAGAATTAAAGACACGGACTTAAATGTGGTGTATTAAAGGGCAGTTTATCCCCAGAGCTTGTGGGCAGCCATGTGATCATTTATGGGATTTGACTTGCCTGTAGATCAGATGGGCATTTTTCCATTCTCATGAGTCAACAAAATCATGTTTGGGAGACAACGATCCAGTAAAGGCTTGCAAAAATGAGACCTGATGAGAGTTTCAATTTGTTCTTTCATTTGCCTCTGATCAAAACTGATTCCTGCACAAAAGGTTATTCATCAGATTTTTTTTTCCCTTGTTTTTGAGTATCCTGCCTTTTAAGCCATAATGTGTCTTTCCTGCAGTCTGGAATGCTTTCAGCTGATGGATCTTCGTATGTGCTTATGCTAAATTGAGGCTAATTACCCTGTGAAAAAGCTCTCAGTCTTGACCATAAAGGAAAACTGGGCTGAGTAGCTCAGACAGAGACATCCATTTTGTTTCCACTTAAGTTAAAGCAGATGAACGCCTTCAAGAACTACAGACTGGCACTGAGTTGTACAGGCAGATTTCCAGCACTGTTCCTTTGGTGCTATCTAAACCAGAAGGAGCTTTCTCTCACCTTTGCTGGACCACGGAGATGCCTGGAGCTAAGTAACACCATAGAGAAGGGACCTGTCACTTGCATTTGTCCCCATTTAAAAGTGCTTTACAGCCACTCTTTTTTTTTTTTTGTTTGATTTTGGGATTGCCTATGCAGTGTTGTGAAAACTTCTCTCTGCGCATGACTTTTAGTTGCCAGAAACTAAAATATATTGAAGTTGGAAAGAGAATGAATGAATAATCAAATGTAAAATTGTGGCTTAGTCCAGAGTGTCTCTCCCCAGGCTATTAATTTGTGCATCACCAGCATGTCCTTCATTATTGGTTGCACAGTTTTGCAAGTTATTAATAAATAACCAGGATAGGTAATGTTCTTTGCTGCAGTGTGCCATCAGCCCATTCCTTAAAACCTGGACCTCAAGGGTAGATTGACGGTGGCTGTTTGTTATTTCTGTTTTGCAGATGTTGTAGAGTTTTCCAATGGAAAGGCTGGTATTTTTGGTGAGCTTTTGTTCGCTGTTGTCCAATACGCAGCAAGCGCCATCGTAAGTACATTTCATTATTAATTCTTCACTCCAAACAGATCCCTTGAAAGAGAAAGTAGGAAATGATGATTGTCTTGATAGAGAATCAACAAAGCATGTTTCCTGGACCACTGAAAAAATTGTGCAAGCTATAAATAGGTAGAAAGTAAAAAGCTTAAAACTCCCCTTTATAAGGCAATTTTAAGGGGAGAGATCTCCATTCAGTAACAAATAATTTAAAATGTCCTACTAAAACATGCTTTTCATGCTGTTATTGATGCTTGTTCATCTTTAGTTCATGGCATTTACCAGATTGGAAAATCTTGGGAAAGATCTCTCCTTTCTGTAATTGGTTTATACATTGAAGAAAGCAAAGGTTTCACATTTAGGAGAGCTTCAGGTTTTTTCTGTACTTATCCTCTATTTTAGTGGAGATTTATGTATGTTGATACTGGTTCTTCTAGTTGGACAAATTCCTGCGTTTGGGAAATAGATGTGACTCTTTGAGAAAACCTATGGATCAAGTTAACGGTCCTTCAAATCGACCTTTATCTGTAGGGCAGGTATAGGAGAAGAGACTCTTGCTTGTTCCCACCATGATCAAGTGCATTCATGTACTTAACACAGCCGGATTTGCACAGTCAGGCCAAGCTCTCCTCCTCTTCCGTGTCAGCCCACCTTTGAGGTTATCTCCAGCCCCAAATACTTCTTTCTCTTCTGGTTTTAGCCAGATGCAGACTTCTGCCTACAGTCTGGTGTTGACCTCCAGTGTCCACGTCAGCAGAAAAACTACAGCCCCACAGAAACTTGGTATTGGGGTATCTATGGTGCATCTTGAGGGACACTTCATCTTCAGTAAAGCACAGGCTTTGTGTGCTTTGTGTGATAAAATCTTAGTGGAAATGGGGACTGAGATAGTTTTTTTCTGAGGTAATTGGATGTGGGAAACACAAGATGATGAATGTATTAGGTATATGATACTGAACATTATGTCAGGAAAATATTGTGACACTTCGAGACAAGGCTTGTGTCTGCCTACCTGAGATTATGGGTAGTGCAGGCTACTGACCATGTCTGCCCGAGGTATTGCATAGGTAAACTTCTAAACAACTAACTATACTGCTGTAAAGAAAAGACCCTAAATTTCTGTGGACTATGGCAGAGGGCAAGCGTTGTGATCTCTTTTCCCTATGCAAGGACAGGACTTGTATACAAGTTCACTCACCTTTTGCTAAAGCCAACAGACTCTGAGTGGATGATGCAGTGACACTTTTAGAATAAAACCGCTTCAATGCCTTTGAGAAAATGCAATGATCACAGCTGAAAATGAAAAATTTCTTCTCAAATTTCAAGCATTGGAATGTATATAGATGCCAAACCTGCCTGATTAATGAATTAGAAAAGACAATTAGGCAAATGAAAACAAGAAAGATGAGGATCAAGCATTGTATGAGGGTAGATGTAACTGAAAGACAAGTTTCATCATTCATTGTAAACTTGAAACATTACAAAGTATTGTCACAAATATATAGGTAAAAATGATAAAACTTTTTAATGTTTATTGAAGGCTGTTCTGTTTTTCTTTCCCAAGATCCCTATGTTAGTGTGAAGACTCAGACCACCTATGATGCATTTCACTAATCATATGGAAGGAGAGAGATACTTTTTATTCTGTTTTCACAGTGCACCGTTTTTTAATCAGAAAAAAAAAGAGAAGTGAATTTGAGTTTCATTTGAAAAAAAACCATATCAGCTTTATTCCTTTATTTCTAAACCTCACCTTTCATTTTAAAAATTTAAGAAAGCAGAAACATTAAAAAAAAAGTGAAGAGAGTTCAGCCAAGCCATTCTGTTAATGGTAAAACCATTTACCTTTCTTCAGAATAATCATTTTCCAAAAGCAGCTTTTTTGACCTCCGAACTGTTGTTTCTGTATGTGCCATTATATCATAAGGAGGACATGGACCTGTTGGAGCAAGTCCAGAGGAGGGCCATGAAGATGATCAGAGGGCTGGAGCACCTATGCTATGAGGACAGGCTGAGTTGGGGTTGTTCAGCCTGGAGAAGAGAAGTCTCTGGGGGAACCTTACAGTGTCCTTCCAGTACCTAAAGGGGGCCTACAAGGAAGACGGGGAGGGATTCTTTATCAGGGAGTGGAGCAATAGGATGAGGGGTAATGGTTTAAAACTGGAAGAGGGTAGATTTAGATTAGATATTAGGAAGAAATTCTTTACTGTGAGGGTGGTGAGACACTGCAACAGGTTGCCTAGAGAAGTTGTGGATGCCCCATCCCTGGAGATGTTCAAGGCCAGGCTGGATGGGGCTTTGAGCAGCCTGGTCTAGTGGGAGGTGTCCCTGCCCATGGCAGGGGGTTGGAACTAGATGATCTTTAAGGTCCCTTCCAACTCTAACCATTCTATGATTCTATGATTAAGACATAGCTCCTCACATAGTGCTCTGATTTTTGTGTGTAAAAGATACTTGAAAAAAAGAGGGCAAGAATGATGGTGTACATTTTAAAGGTCACAAAATGAATTACCAAGAAGCAGAAAATAATCAGAGCAGAGTTAAGAATAAAGGAAAGTAATAAAAAGAAAAAGCTAAATCTCAACCAGTTTAGCCTCCAACTCAGCCCTTTCCAGGGCTGTGGTCTCACTTGAAACCCCATACATATGGTTATATAGGAAATTGATTACTCCTAACATATCGAAACATAAACCGGTGTAATGTGGGTGCTAGTACATGAAGATACATGACTTTGTAGTATCAAATATGTATTTATTAATATCTATTCATTGTCTCAATGCATGGCCTGGTTTTGTTTCCAGAAAGTTGAGTTTATAGAACTTTCTCTGAGTTAAACCAGGCTATAAATGGCATTGGCAGTTCCTGGGACCTATTGCAGGTTTTTTCTCTTCTATCTATAGGGACTGATCTTTTGTAGGACCTAAATGTGATGGTCCAGAATTTGTTCATCAGTCAGAGAGAAACTGTTCTCATTTAACCTCTACTTTGACTAACAGGGGTGGTGAACTAGATGATCTCCACAAGTCCCAAACTCAACTATTCTGTGAGAGTCTGAGGTTTTTTTCTTTAAAATTTGTATTGGTTGGACATTCTCGTGTTATATGAAAATCAACATACATTCTGGACAATCTGTTTCTATGTTGTTTTAGATTTCTTATTACTGCCCCAAATGTGGTGCATTTGGGCACACATGAGACAATAACAGTTCAGGTCCACGGAGCACAGCGCCCTGTGCAAGTTACTGCGTACTTCAAAGATGAGACAAAAAATCAGCTCCTGTCAGAGAGGATCATCTTTAATCTTAATGAAAATAACAACTACCAAGAGATGAAGAGAGTAATGGTGAGTCTACCATTATAGCGATGTTAATGTTTTCATCTGGTGATAAAAAACACAAAATCTGTACTACGAATATGTTGGAACAGAGACAACTCTGATCCCTAGAGACAGATGACAAAACACCAATTCCAATGACAGCAGCACCTTATTCACCCAACCAGCTAATAAAACATCACTTAATATAATTTCAGTGGTGATTGAGTGCTCTTTTGTGCCCAACAAGCAAGCTCAAAGTTTTGTCATGTGCTGATGAAAGATCTTTTCATCGCTGTAGATCAGTGATGAAATTAAATTTAAAAACATTTAATTGTTTTGTCACTGTTGTTCTGCATGACTTAAACTAAGACTGCATTCATGCCTTTGGCATACTGGCCATTTGTACAAAACAGGAGAAACCTTTAAAAATGTGCGGTCTCTCAAACCAAAGCCTGTGATGTTTCTGCAAACCTGTAAGTTGATTAATTCTTCTTTACATCCTGATTTGCATCATTTGCTTCTGACATGACTCTGTGAAGTCTGGCAGCATTTAGTCCAGGAGTACTAGTTCGAGCTATTTGGTTGGAAAACAGCACACAACAAGACTCAGTTTAGCTCTGATTGATTACTCCCAAAGCAAAAAACTGAGCTTTCAAATCAGGTTCCTCTTGAGCATGATGTTTAGAAACATCATATTAGCCTGCATGAGATAAAGCTCTAATCTCATAGCCAAGATTTTAGCAAGTGAAGGATTACAGGATGCTGCCACAGCTTCCAAATGACATGGTAAGTGGAGTTTAATGTGCATGTAGACTAAAGAAAAGTCACTGGGCTTGAGTTATTGCCATTGGACAGAAGAATGTGTATTTCTATGGCAGAAAATGGGGGATTAGATAGTATTTCTACTTAAAGAGAAATGTTCACCCAGTAAGAAAGATGTAACACCTAATAAGAAAGATATAATTGAGTATCTTCTGTTCAATAGTGCTAATAAAATTATTTAAGCACTTCAGCTCTTTTTGGTCCTCAGCTGTGTGTCTCCGAAGGTACCAGGTTCATATCTGACTCTGTGGGCTTTTTCCTTTTGTTCTCTTCAGGTCAAGCCGGGGCCTCTGCAACGGGATCTGTTCAAGAAGAGTAATCGGCCGCATGTTCTGCTAGTCACCGAAAGCAGGGACCTTCATAAGGAGACCGTTCAAAGCACTCGCATCCTCCTGTCTTCCAAGAAAGGCTACATTTTCATTCAGACAGATAAGCCTATATACACACCAAATTCCAAAGGTTAAAATACAAATGCAGCATTTCAGATGTGGAATACAGATGTTACAAGGGCATGATTAGAAAAAGTAATAATGATTTGATCCTTCCTAATGTTAATCCTTCTCGTTTAACCCCACCTACCTCTGTGCTGACCAACCAGTCCAGATTTTAAACTCACCTTCTGCAGCCAGGGTCTGCACTGCACATTGCAGCAAATCATGGGGAAATGCCACTGGAGTCAAAAAGTCATTCTTTCTTCTAGCAGGAGCCAGACAAAATCGGTTCCTTTTTGTTCAAAAATCTTACAAATGACTTTCCTTTGGAAAACAAAACTGTGAGAAACCTGCAAAAAACCTAAAACCTCCTATTGCTTATGCATGTAACACCAGCAATAAGTATCCTTTTCACTTTAAGACTACAAATGTTTTGTTACTTAACAATTTAATTAAGTAACTAGAGAGGGAAGTCAAAAAAGGTCTTCAGTTTGGTTGCAGGCCTTTACTACAGAAGGAATACAAAAGTGAGTGAAGCTCCCTGAGGATTTTTCAGAATTTATTTCTTTAAAAAAAAAATGTGTTTGGTCAAGTAACATGCAAAACCTACGGAAGAATGCAATTCTTTTTTGTAATTTCTCAGGCTTCTTTTCATTAAAAGAAAGTGGTTTATCCTAAATTCAGTAACTCAGTCTAGAGCTTGTAATAATTACTGTCTAGAAAGGCATGAAATATATGTGTGAACACATTTATTCTCCTCTTAAACAGTAAAATACAGGATCTTCATTTTGGACAATGCTATGAGGCCAACAGAGGACACAGTTACAGTTGCTGTGCTAGTAAGTATACAAAAAACACTGTTAATGAGTTCTTCTTCAGCACAGGAACTATGAAAAACTTCCACAAAAGTTCCAAGAGTAAAACTATAGCTATGACTCCTCTCCAGAAATCAGTATTTATACATTGTGAGATATGTCTACTCATTTTTGGCCAAAATCAGGAGGATGGAGGGAAACATAATATGTGAAAGTAGGAAAGCAAGCAGAGCATTTTCTCTTCCTTAGGACTAGTATATGAACTTGAGCTTTCGGACGTAAATGTTTGACACCTGGTATGTAACTTTATGTTTGTTTTCTCTCTCTCAACAGAATTCAAAAGGAATGGTGGTTAAAAGGTCAGACCGGAAAATAAAAACAGCGTTCAGTGAAAACTTTGAAATACCTGACGTTGCCGAGTACGTTACTGCTGTGCTTTGTGCATTAAAACAGTTCATGTGTCAAAATGCCTCTTGCAGCAGAACTATCTTCAAGCTAAAAAAAAGAGTCCTGCCCCTCCCTTCCCTTCTTCCTTCTCTGCCCCCCTGTTTTCCTCTCCGCTTTTTTTCTTGCTCTGTATTGTCTGCTTTATTTCAAACAGCAGAGAGACACAAAGTATACTAAAGCTGTCTTGCTTTGATTACACCTGGGGAGTACCACGGTGCACTGTCGGCACACGAGAGCAGGGAACCATGCATGGTTGCTCTGGAACCAGCCCTGGAACCTCCTGCTGTGCTGGGGTCTACACCCAAGCTGGTTACCCTCCACTCCCTTCTCTGACACTGGACAGAAATTCACCTATCTAGGTTGCAATTCATCTCACCTGTTTTAAATGCCTGTGTCAGGATGAGATGTACCGTGCCTCAGCACTGGAAAGAAGCATTGTGCTCTCCATTGGCTGTAGAGTAGACAGAGGGGACTTACACATATCGAAGACCTCACAGTGTAACATCTAAAGTGAGGAGGACTAACCCCACCAAGATGCATCCCCCTTACCTGTTGAAGTACTTCAGTACTTAAGATTTTTTAACTGCTGAGTTGCTTGAATTACTTCTCCCCTTCCCTTCCCTTCCCTTCCCTTCCCTTCCCTTCCCTTCCCTTCCCTTCCCTTCCCTTCCCTTCCCTTCCCTTCCCTTCTCCTCGTCTCTGTCTCTGTCTCTGTCTCTGTCTCTGTCTCTGTCTCTGTCTCTTCTATTCTCTTGTCAAAATTGTCTCTCTCTCACCATGGAGTAGAGTTTGAGCCTACAGTTAGTACCTTTCTACCTTTATGCACCTCATCTTGGAGACATGAGTCCAGAATCTATGTTAATGTGCTGCAATTAGCAACATTCATCCTGGTAAGGCACAATTTAGCAAACTACTTGCATATCTGCTCAACCATATGACTACATTCAGAACAGCACTTCTGTAAGGGCTCAGTTTGTGAAGTGTTTTTTACTTAACATTGTGTGTTCTTGCGTGCTAGATTGATTTTGACATCACAGTGAAGATACGCTGTAGGAAATATATGATGAGTTCTCTATTTCTGTGGGCTTTTCAAAGGCAGTGCATGTTACGTGTGGTTTGCCAATATGGTATCTTGTGGTATCTATATGATATTAGACTCATAAAGTCTTTTTGAGTGTTTCCTATGACATCTGGAAATACATTGTTGGTTCCTCCCAGCAAAGAGAAAGCCATTAATAAATTAGTTTGGGATGAGATCAAAGCAAGGAAAATAGTGGCATTTAGTGATAATTTAAATATATTAGCATTGTAAAACATCTGAGTAATCCTAATTAACAATTTTCTGCTGAATCTGAACTTTAGGCCTGGAACGTGGACAATCAAAGCCTGGTTTCATCAATATGAGATGTCTAATGTTTCTGCTGAATTTGAAGTTAAAAATTATGGTAAGAGAATGTTTAATTTGCATTATAAATATATGAAGTCATCACTATGTGTTAAAAGATATACTGCAGTAATTAACCTGTCTGTAGTTAGCTACTAAGAACAAGATTCACAGTGTTTCAGTGCCTCATTGCTACCTCTGATGCACAGAAGGAGAACTCTGGTTTTGTGTGCCTTCCACTTATATTTGAAAAAAAACTTTATTTTTATACAGACTTAGTAACTTCAACACCTTTCACAAAACATCCTTTTTTGGAAGTGCTCTCCTACTGAAAAAAAAAATGGGCATGAGATCCATTTTAAAATCATTGCAATTCTGGCTGAAGTTTTCAGTAAAGTCTGGAATGAAAGAAAAAAAGCTACCTATTTTCTCTCAGTAGAATTCACTTTGGAAGTTGATTAGAGTTGTTCCTGTACTCAGAGAATCTTTTTAAAAGAAAAGTAAGGACACTGTGGAAAAAGTAAAAATGTAGAAATTTAACAATTTGGTGTAAGAAATGGCTTGATTTATTTACGCTGAATATTTATGCTTTCTTGTAAAATGTAGTGTGGGTTTGGTTTTTGTCTTAAAGGCAAAAGAAAATGAAAAATCTGTTTAACCAAACTGGTTTTGCGTTATCTAGTGGATGTAACAGAATAGTGGAGACTACTGCATCCTCTGCAAACACCTACAGCCAGGACCAAGTTACTGTGGCTGTATCTATGGTAGCAAATAGTTTGGCTTTATAGGAGGAAATTGCAGAGTGACACATGATGCTGAGGACCTCGTGTCCACACTCAACCCGTTTCAGGGTGGGTTTATTTCAGACTGCTTCTAGCCCAGGGTACTTAATGCCCCTTAGCGTTGGGAGCTCATCTTCTGACTTATTTTCATTGGAAATCCATTTTGTGTGCTCAAAGACTGCTCCACTACTGAAGCAAATCAGACTAAGGGAAGATGATCAGGAAATATGCTTCAGAAGTGCACTGGTGATTCAACCTAAAACGCTAATGCAACTGCACCCTCTCAGTGGGTGTTGCCATGTGCCAGAAGTTTAAGGTATGTTTGAAACTGACATGTCATGACTTGTAGTCTTTTTTTTTTCATGCAGAACTTCCATCTTTTGAAGTCAAACTCATCCCAGTTCAGCCATACTACCACATCTGGAATGAAAAATTTGTGTTTGATATTGAGGCAAAGTAGGTGTGCTCAGATGGAGGCTGGTTTAGGAGGCAGATAAGTAGATAATGAACTTTGCAGCTTCTTCTTCTTCTCCTTGTCATTAACAGTTGGTCATTTTCTGGCTTTACTGGAATCTGACTTTAACCTTATATACTCTCTGTTTCCACTACTAACTTGAGACATCAGTGTAAAGCGGTGCCTGGGTCCAAGTGGTGGTAATCAAAATGGTACACTATTTTCTGAATATTTTAGTTTAATAGTAAAAAGGTGATGGATTAGATCTCCCCTCTGTGTTGCTAGGTAAGGTTCCATGAAAACCAACAACCTGGTTTTCCTTATACTTTTTTGGTTTAAACATTTAGAAACATTCTAAAGCCTCAGATGTTGCTATTCAATGTAATCCAAGTAGAGACGGATTCAAGTTTGGGTATGAAATTTTCTCAAAACTTGGTGAAGTTTGGAAGTAATAAGCTAGTGCTTATTTGAGAGTAATGTTTTTATGTAGAAATGCTTCCAGGTGAATTAATACAGTTGATCAGAGGAGTTTCCATGTCTATGGACATGTGCATTGACGCCCAGTAGGACAACACTAGTCTGAATCAGACATGGCTACAAAGCTCTCAAACTGGCCAAACCACAAGGCAGTGCTCTGTGGAGAATGACTTACACCTGATCCCATATCAAATCAGGATGGCATCAGACATACAGTACCTTATCTCTTAGAAAGTCAGGCAGTGAAAATTTAACCCATCAAAATATTTTGAATACTTTTGAAGAATCAGACTGAGCCTGGATTGAATGTTTCATGCTGTGTGGCTCTGCTATTTTTGATCCCACACTGACAGGTCTAAATCTAAATTTGCTGTATGGTCTAAAAATGGATTATAAGTACATACCAAGCCCTCTTGGCTGTTGAATTTTCAGGGTTCTTAGGAGTGGAAATACTAAACCACTGCCTGCTAGGAGAATGTTCGTCTTTTATTTACCGCTTAGCTGGAATCCAAAATGATTGGAATATCTTGGCCACCTTGTACTTTGGGAAGGTGGAGAAAGAAATCAGATAGTTGTCTGGAGAACTGATGATGTATTCCCTTTTCACTAAAATCATCCCTCATGCAACTAAAACTGATGACTTCCATAGGACATATTTTTATGAGATTTTTAACTCCAGGATCTACGTGCCAGTCATTTAAGTGAAGTGGTTCGATGTGACATTGATTCAGATGTTATAAATTTGATTTAAAGTTAGATTTTAAAGTTATTTTAAAGATGACTCAGTGCAAAAAAATTTAAAATCCTGGCACAAAAATGGCACAATTTTGATGAAAGAGTATGTGAAGTTCCTTCATGAAAGCCAAAATGCTAGAAATAGGCAAAACCAAACTTGATACTGCACTTGAACAGAAGTTAATGTTTTCTGAAGCCAAAGAACCTCTGTGTGAAAAGTCAGATGTCTGAATCAGTGTCTCTATGGTGACTAAATTACAACTTGATACCTTTATTTTTTTTCTTTTTTTGGAGAGCAATCAATTTAATGAAATGAGAGCAGGCAGATGGAGGCAGCTGGCCTTCTCTCATAGTTGGAAGAAATCTTTTCAGTTTCAAAGGAGTGAGGACACTGACCACCTTTTTGCTCAAGTTTTATTTTCTTTGGTTTGGTGTATTCCTAATTTTATATATCTTTAAAGATCAGAAAATAATATTAGCAACTACTATCAAATTGAGTAGGCATCTATAATATGTCTAAAATATTGCCAAACGCACCAGATAGATAGTTGGTTGATATGGAAGAAATATATTTTCTGAAATAAGATACTCTGCATTATCTAAATAATGCTGGAATAGTTATTCTGTTTATTTCTCCCTGTCTAGACAAAACCTCAGAATTATTTCACTAATTCTGATGTGTCAGCAGAGAGCTGAACACACAGTATCGTCAAGTAATGTCAGACCTTCACCAAGAGCAGCTCCTTAAAAAATAAGTCAGCACCTCGTGGCTTTTTGAGGTTGATTCACCATGTTTCTTAAGATTCTTTAACACAGAACCACAAATAGGATCATTCAAAGTTATTGTAGCTCGTATTGTTAAATGTAGTTAGTGTTAAACAGTGGGCAAATTTTCTGAACAGCAATGATAGCCAAGATAGTGGAAAGTGAACTGGGTATATTTATTAAACAAACAGTAGTTTTGAAGCCTAAGAAGGCTTGTTTTATCCATTCGCTTTTAGTATTTTGATTGTTAATTATTCACAATTATTTTTGAATAATATAAAAATATACAGGCGACAATGTTGGGAGTTATCAGGTGAGGTTAGATTCTAATAACTTACTGATTCTACAGAATAACGTACAATTTTAACAGGGTATTTCATTAAGCTTCCTAGGCAAAGCCCATGTGAGTGTTGCCTTTTGCAAACATACACATAATTGAATAGTATAAGAGTATCTTATTGATAAGTCACTGTTGGACAGTAGTTCATTTGAGATAGTCTATCTTGATAGTGAAGGGGATGGCAGGGAGGAGACAGTCCATACAAAAGGGAGGAAAGATCCAGGTATAAAAATTGCTAATGTGATATACAGACAAGAATAAAAAAGTTTGGTCTATACAACTAAAGTTCATGACTTTGTTGAGCACTGACAGTAACCATGTGAGTAACTTGGCTTACAGTAGCCTTTAGTTAAACAGGCATTAAATATTAGTATTGAAGTATGTGAGTGCATGTAACTAAAGTGTCATCACTACTGTGAACATTTGTGTTTCATCTTGTCTTTGACTCTGGAAAACCCTCCAAATTGAGAGCAGCAAACAAACTATTATTATTATATTCAAACATTATTTAATATCCTTTGAGATATATAATTTCTTAGACGCTTTCCTTATAAGAAGAACTATTCTCATACAGTAGGAGCTTTGGTTGCATTTCAATGTGATACCAGAAAAGAGATTTGACTCACCTAGGTAGAAAATCAACCAGTTGCAGGAAAGATTCCTGAGCCCCAGAGCTCAGCAGACGATGGTTCGGATGGTGCATGGCACAGGCTCGGCCTCAGCCATAGACCCCCTCCCCAGATAATTCCTGGAAACTTCAGGAGGAAGCATGGACCAAGGTCCACCTCAGGTCTGCACGTGGCCACCCTGCTGTAGAAGATGGGGGATTTAGTAGAGCAGCCGTGAGCTGTGCTGTGCCAGCCAGCCTCAGTCTCCGAGGCAGCACCGCACTCATTTAATTTCATTTCATCACACTGACACAAGCAGGGTGCAGTCGCTAGATGTGCTGCCTGGACCCCAGCCCTGTGTCCAAGTGGAATATTGATTCTCCCCCCACAGTTCTGGTAAGCTCTATTTCTAGTCTAAATTCATCCCTGGCCAGCTTGTACCCTCTTGGTCTTCTGCCCGCTGTCCTTGAGCTCCTCACCTTCACCGTGCTGATCCATCCTTTCCCCACTGCACCTTGAGAGAGCAGACGGATCGCTGCATCGACCTTCTTTTGCTTGGCTGAACAAACTCAAGTTTTCTAATCTCGTCTTTGTCACCTTCAATTCTTTATTTGGTTCTGTTGAATAATTATTAGCTTTTATCATGATTATTTGATATTTTGATACAAAGTGATATCAGATAACCGTCTTCAATATTTTAATGCTTTCTGGAATTTTCTCTTTATGTTATTGCAGCACTCAATTTTGAGTTTATGGACTGTGCAACTCCACTACCATTAATATCGTGATTATTTAAGAGGAAAAAGGGGTTGAAAAACTCAATACTGTTCTTTTGTCTATTGGAAAAGGTCCTAGTGGTGCTACAAAGGCCTGCCTGACTTTCCTCAGAATCAACATATGGAACTCCCGATAATTGATCTTATTTGTCTGAACTGGCCATGCATGCAATTAACAATTATTTCGTATATTGACTGTTGTTTCCTGCAGTTATTAGGTTTGGCATTTTAAGCAGTTTTCGTAAGAACGGCCTCTCAGTCCTCTGAGAAATTTTAGTTTCACTGCTATAGATCAGTGCTGCTGCTCAGGTCAATTTGAAAGAATCTTTGGTTAAACAAAATAAGCCATTAAAGAATTGAGATGTAGCAGGATTTCCACAAGCAGAAGACACCGCCATGGCCATGACAGGTACCATGTAGCACATTGCATGCTGTGCCGCAGGAGGATGCCATCTGACAGGCTTTCCTTGAGTAAGGAGTCTGCCAGGTGCAACAACATGTCCTATCCTCAGTCTCCATGACCTATATGGAGAGTTCAGGGGTGTTCTGGCCAGATAGATATCTAGCAAATATTTCATTTACGAAAGGTCCCTATGCTATACTACCTAAATCTATAGCAGAGATGTGGGGCGGAGGGTGTCTACTCTACCTAATGTAGGCATTAAAATGTCAGCAGGTAGGATCTGTTTCTGGAGGTCTTCAGAGGTACCAAATATCGGTCCCTGAGATGATTATTTGGCTCCCTATTTTGAATGCTCTGCTCGTGAGGTGTCTCATAAAAAGGAATTAGCTGTTCATCCAAGCTAAGTGGGCTGGATACCTCCCTTGCTCCCTGTGAAGGGGGTGAGTTGTGTGAGAGCTCCCTAAAGTTCTCATTAATTTGTTAAAAAAATATGGTTAAATTACTCTGGTGTAAATTTTGTCAGATCACGTCTCCACATGTGATTCTGCCAATGTAATTTACTCCATATATTTCCCCGCATTTGAAAGCAATAGTTTGTACACAGACCAGTAAAAGTCTTCAAGTTTGAGTTACCAGTGAGTGGGACTGCTTTTTGGTTTTGAGCTATTAGTTACAGATGGGACACCTACAGATAGATCAATTTTATTTCAGCATAAAATTATTAGCCTTATTTATGCTTGCTTTTTATTAATGTAATGATTCATCTCCTCACTTTTCTTCCTTCCAAAGACACTCTTATGGGAAAGGAATTCAAGGTGTAGTGTATGTACGATTTGGCATAATCGATGAAAATGACAAAAAAGTCTTTATTCCAGGCCTGGAACAACAGCTACCAGTAAGTACTGGAGTTCAATATTTCTGAATATAGTCAGAAATTATTGAAATATAGATCCCTGTAATACTGTAGTCATGCTATAAGCAACAATTTTTTAATTCTAATGCAACAAACCAGTAAAGGGTTTTCTTTTTTTTTTTTCACTTATGTTTTAGATTCAAAATGGAAAAGTAAAAGTTACCTTAAATACACCACTTTTGGAAGAGAAATTAAGAAAGAGTATTTCCACTCTGGAAGGGTTTCATTTATATGTTGCTGTTACCACTGTAGAAACTGCAAGTGAGTACACTATGCCTTAGCTGATAAAGTCTGCAATATTTACATTGATCTTTCTCTAGTGTAATTCTTTGTGTGGGAAATCTTGTCCCACTGGACCAATCTCCACTGCAAAGCTTGCTCTTGCTGTAGTCCACGACAGTCTCTTTCATCTGACCCCCTTCTGTGCACAAACTTCATCTCAGGTGGGATTCACTTGTCTGAACACAAATGTCCAGTACTGCTTTAAATGCCCTATGTAGTCCCGTGTGGTCTTCCATTGCTGCTCCAGAAGTCCTCAGGTCTCCTGTAAGTACTCACCTATAGGGTCCATCTCATATTAAACAGTCCTGTGAGGGTATCTAAGATACCCTAGTCTGTCTGAAGCTGCACCAGACACCTGTATGAACGCAAATAAATTGCTCCCCTTGAGGACTTGCCTCAGTCGTATCTACTCCTTCCATACATACAAAGTTATTACTTGGTCTTGGTATCCTAGCTTGCTCTGTACCTCAGCTGGCTAAGCCGTCAGTCTAAAGGTAAGGCATATGTACCACAGCTGCAGTGCAATGCAGAGGAGGATCTAGCCCTTGTGAGTCCTGCTTGTCCTTTTATGCCCTCCCACAGCTTTATCAGACTGTGATACTTGGCATATGCACAAGTACAATATAGTCCAAATAGCTTGTTCTTGCTGTTCATGTGGGACATGAGCCTGGAGCATGCCTTTCCAGAAGTTTTTCAGTGGCTGTTTGCCTTTGTTTTCCTAGAGGACAGATAATTATTTCCACAGTTCATTACAAGGGATTTGTGTTGATATTTGCTTGCAGCAGTGCTAAGCACATCGAGTAGGTTCCAGATACCTTAGAGTACCCAAAAGTGAGCACTGCATTGAATTGGATGCAGTGGTTGATGGGTTATTTGGGTTGTAACAAGCGCTATTGTTAGCCACACGAGGCTGAGGTGAGAGACGCAACTTCAGTGCTGACCTCTGAAATTGAACCTGCAATGAAGATGACCTTTCCAACATGGGCAAGATTTTTCTTGTTGTTTGTAGAGAGATTGATGCCTTCTATTTTAGGTATCTAAAAGTAAGGTAACTAGTCAGAGCTCAAGCACTTTGTACAGTCAGTCTAGAGAATGGATGGGTTAAACTGCACGCCAGAGATGTCTGTTCCCATTGGCTATAGAAGGGGTCTAGTTACTTTGCTTAGAATTACTAGAATACTAAAAATCCTGAATATTAATTAGGATTCCTTAGAATCCCAAAATTAATTCAAATGCATTGCAGCTGTGCAGTTCTTCAATACAATGTACTATAGGTACTTACATGCACTAGTGTCGCAGTATTTATTTTAAGAGCAAAAGGGGCTGAAAGACCTTCCTTTACCACACCAGCATGCTGGGTGTAAGATCTCATGGTGTGGTGTGCTCTCTACCAGAGAAGCAGGCTGCCTCCACACTTGTGTACTTGCTGGGTTTGGTATTAATTATATGCATGACAGGGCAAGGCTAGTGGGCTTTATTGACACC